>NW_024352787.1:7573676-8173676 GCF_902729225.1 Pteropus medius | reverse complement strand
TCTCTAAACAAAGTCTATGCCTCTAGTTTTCTATTTAACTCATGGTTTGCTAAGTTTTCTACACTCCTGGGCTTTCGTACCTCCTCTAGTGTAATACTCTTGGAGTACTTCTCATCCTTATGGCCAGGATCCCATGCCAAATCTTCCTTAACTTTACCTGGTCTCCCTAGGCAGACATGATCTCTCCTGCTTTCCTAGAACTATAACACAAATACATTGTTATAGCAGATCTTATGTGAGAAAGAGACTCCAGATCTCTTTAATTTCTTGCGTTATTGGTTATCAGATTCTCTGTAAATGGTGTCATTTCTTTATCTGTGGACTATCATATTTAATTCTTTACAATTTTATCAACTTATTTGATCCTATTAATTCTTGACCCTCGTAACCGTCACCTTTCTTAATTTAAATTGATAATTTATTAATCTTTATCATTTTCATTTTTCCCTGACATGGCTTAAACAATGTTCCATAAACATTCGTTGGTTGAAATAATGAATAACTGAGTGTGCTTCCGTTATGTAAACATCTCACATAAAAATAAACAGCATACTATAACAAAAAAACTTGACTTGATTTTGCTGTGGAATCTATCATATTTAATTCTTCATAATTTTCTCAAATTACTTGTTATCTGATGAACACTAAACCTTTTCATTTCTTCCTAATCAACATTGCCTTAATCACCCTAAACACAAGACCCTTTGTTTTTCCATTACTTAATGACTCCATCTGTGTTATCTTTTTTGTTATTATTATTTGAATAATAGATGTTTTTAATTCTATTAAATTTATTGCGGTGACATTGGTTAATAAAATTATATAGTTTCAAGTGCACAATTTTGTGATACATTAACTGTGTTCACCATCCAAAATCAATTATTCTTCTGTCACCATATATTTGACCCCCTTTACCTTTTTCTACATCTCCCCACCCCCTTTTCATCTGGTAACCACCATACTGTTGTCTGTGTCTATGAATTTTTGTTTGTTTGTCTCATTTGTTGCTTTCAGTTTTACAGCCCACATAGCAGTGAAATCATATGGTTCTTGACTTTTTCCACCTGACTTATTTTGCTTAGCCTGATATTCTCGAGATCCATCCATGTTGTCATAAATGGCCAAGCAAATAGCATCCAGAGAAAAGCAAATGTAGCTGTACTTTCTGTGTTTTCTTTGTTCTTCACTGCCACTACACAGGCAATTGCCTCTAACTTAAGGAATTGCTTGTCTTCACAGCTTCACGAACACTAAGTGATGATTTTCTCCTCTGAGCTTTTCAATCAGGCCTACATTGTACATGGATTATCTCATCAACCCTCAGAGCTCTGGTCTTCCTTTCTGGTCTCTTCTACTTTCTATCTTTTCCTTCGGCTCCATTTCTACATTTTAATTGACCAGTCTTCTCACCCGTGAGAAGTGAATTTTCCTTTAACTTTAACATACATAATACTAAAGGGATTCCTTAGAGCTATACTCTTTTTATCTCTTTGGTAGACTTCAACTGAAAAGTTTGAGAACCATGAAAAACAAAAGCATGAATAAAATATGAGTACAATTCTTATTTGGAAATATTTCATGTATATCTTTGTATGAATGAACATATAACTTAATACTAAGGTAAATTATCTCATAATTATATCTTAGAAAAATCTTAGGTAAAAATATTGGTGCTGTATGTATTATTTAGAAGTTTCAATAACAATCAGCATCACTATATACATCATCCTCTGATGACAAATTATACTTAGAAATTATTAGAGAAAATTTGCATTGTAAAATCTGATTTAAAAGTGTGCTAGTTGGTACACCTTTTACTCTGTTATAAAAATGTAAGGCCAAGAATAGTAAGATGGTGAACTTGATAAAAATAAATAGGGAAATAAGGCACAATCTTATTAATGAAATAAATAAGCATTGTCACAATCAGGGAACAATTCCTAATTAAGAGATTCCTTGAATTTTCTGGAAATGTTTTATTTGTTTGCCCCAAAGCAAAATGCTGTCATTTAAGTAATCTTTTTCAAACTCTGTTTCAATGTATCGCAGCTCTTCTAGTTTAATTACACAAATAAAAGAAATTACAATGGCTTCTGAAATAAAAATTAACTGTACCTCTGATACTATTTAATGTAATGTAATACAGGGAGACAGTTTAATAAGTATATGTGCTCTGACATGATCTCAACTATATTGTATTTACAACAAAACTGTTCAATGCTATTAGATAATTTCAGCTTGTATTGGTATCTAAGCAACATGATAGAGCAAAAATAAATATATTATTAGTCTTTGTAATGTCCTTGATGGTCAAAGCTATGGCTTTATTAATTGCAGTGTATGCAGTAAGTAGCATGTCTTACATATAATAAGTGCTCAGTAATTTGTGTGCTAAATATTAATTTGAAAGGAGGTTTAGAAACAACTCTCTTCTAAATATATACAAATAAAAAAAAGTTTTCTGCTTTTTTTTCTTCTATCAGAGAAAAACAGTTTTTTCAGGAAAAGTGTAGTGTTTATCATTTACAGCCACTTTTGATTTTTATATTTATGTGGTTCATTACTTTTTTTTCAGAAGAAAGAAAATATTTCTAATCAGTTGTGAAAACAGAGTTTTATCATTTTTGAAACTTTAACAACATAAAATACATGTGCATTAATCACTGTGTTCTTTTCTCTTTTATATAACAAAATGTGCAATGCAGAGGAAGTCAACTCATTTAAAACAACAGGAGACAGTAGCAACTCTGCTCTGCATCATTAATTTTGATAAATATTTAAGAATTCTTAAATTCTTTAGCTTAAAAAAGATATCTCTTACATTTAAGTAAAATAATTTTACCATTATTTTCATTCACCATTCTTGTTTAACATTTTATTTGTACATAAAAGAGGCTATCCTGAAATTTTATTGACTTAAAAAATGTAGAGTATATTCATAATTTGTTGATACAATATTTTCAAAACTTTACAATTAGGCGATATTATTTCTCAGTAGGAATAGGTATATCAAGGAAAAGGCTTAGAAATTCATAAAATAATACAAATAAATTCTAAATACAACATCAGCATTTATTATCTTCTGGCTTTTTTTGCTTACAAGTATAAAATACTAGATTAAAAGTTAGGAAAACTGGATGCTGTTTCCACCTTGCTTTGTAATCCTGGGCAAGTCATTCTATTTCTTAGAATCCTAACCTCCTACTTAGAAAAAGAAGAGGTAAAATAAGATGACCTCCAAAGACCTGTCTAGTTAAAATTAATAACAATTAATAATAATAGCAGCTAGCACTTACTATCTGCCAAGTCCCAATTATCTAATTTTCACAGCACTATATGTGATAGCTGCTATTATTATCCTCATTTTACATGTAAGAAAACTGAGTCCAGAGGGTTTGAGTAACTTGTTCACAATCACGTGGCTTAACGGTAGCAGTGGTAGGAATCAAAACTACATAACATGGATACATAATCTGTGCTCCCAACTGCTACAGTCTACTGACCCTTTTCATAAGGAATACTAAACGTTTCTGCTTATGGCATTCACTGAAAATTTTATTCTTTCCCCCTTGGTGTTTGGGGAAATAGAATAAGCTTTAGAATAAATAATATTATGTTTTTATCCCAACTCTATCATTTATCTGTTCTGTGAACTTGAGCTATTCAATGCTCAAAGTCTGTTTCCTCATCTGCAAAATGAGAATACTCATATATTTCACAGGGGTGCTGTTTAAGGGTTAAGACTAAAGGTGTACGGTCTAGCAATTCCTAGCATACATAGTACAGGCAATCGATCAATTTTGTTTCCTCCCATCATATTTAAGCTATAGAAGCTGATGCTGACACCTAGAACTTGAAATTAAGACTGCATAGTAGGCATTTTTAGGAGTCATACTCCTAGTAGCTCAAACTAGACTTAAAATGAGACCAATGTGTAAGTGTGGGGAGTCAGATAATAAAATTCAAAAGCAAAAGAACAGCATGTTCTTCCAAAGTGTACAAAGTACTCTGAACACTTAAAACTGTAGTTCCTGAATCTTTGCTCAGCCCAATATTTACATTAATGCCAGGGACATGCAAACAGTCAAGATTATCTTGTAATAATGTGAAAATTTGTTAGGATCTTGTTTTTTTTTTTTTGTCCTCAAACTTATACACTGTCTTCTACATGAATCCTTAAACGAGCACATAATTTCTTTAGTTTTCAAAGATATTTGGGGAATACAGAATTTAAATACACTTAATGTTATAAGGAACAAAAATTATTGAGAAAATGATAATTAATACTTTGCCTAATTCTTATTATTCCAATTAATCTCCAAAATCAGTCCTTCTCCCACCTTACAGTTCTAAGTATAAGTGTATATTAAAAAAAAGTAAGGGAAAGAACTCTTGGCACACAACAACTTCATTTGAATTTTTGAGTGACAAAGATTTAAACAAATATGTGAGAATATGGGCTGAATAAATAAATTGACAGTAGGATTAATTTTGAGGAACATTTCAAGGATATGGGTTAAATGGAATAATTTTTCCTGTTAAAATTTTGAATTCAGATAAGAACCTCTTTTCTTCATCTTTCTATTGCATTCTAAATACTTTGGTCTGTTACTGAGAAATTACTATTAAATATTCCTGCTTTTTAAAAACGTAGCTCAGAAAGGATCCTTGCTAAGAAGGAAAATCTGTGACCCTTTGCTTAGTCGATTGTTCAAAGTAAATAGACAAACTGAATTTAAACAGCTCATTTAGAAAGTTATAGAGTATTATTGTATAATTAATTGATTTCATTTAATGCAACACAGCTTTACTAGGTAACTGTTATTATGTAATATTCTCATGTACCTAAAGTTTTACATGAGATTTGGAAATAAAGCAGTAAGTTTGAGTCTAAAACTAAAAAAATTATATAAAGCATCTAAATAATATAAAAAATGTAAACTGAATTGTTGGAGTGTACAGTTGATGTTAAAGAATTATCTGACTTTTATACATGACATTTAAAGATGTTACAGAGTTTAAGGATTCAGACTATATGAAAGTAACCAGAATTTATAGTGAATGAAAATATTATAGGTGAATCTTGTTTGCCTTGTTATTTATCTATTAAAATTTACTTAAAGTTAAAATTCTCTCTTCATAAACTTTGATTACTCACAATTAGATACAACAGAAGTCACTGAAGAATTATACCAACACAGTTATTTCAAATTTGCTATTTACTAGTGTGTAGAAGTATCTCAATGAAAAGAATGCTGGGAATAAAAATTTTATAATTTACTGAATATTTCTCTATGTGTGAGAAAAATTACGAAGAGAACTGGCTATTCTAAGCATAATTTCATAATTACTACAGATGAATTATTGCAATATGTTAGCTCTATCAGTTTCAGTTGAAATAATTTTTTTACTTAAAATTATTAAAACATCACATTAAGCTCTGGTATTGTGAAAATGTACAAAATTATTACAATTCATGGAATATTTCCAATCTTTAAAAGCACTTCAATGTGAAAGATAAATACTTTCTAAGGAACACAGCTAGACTGCTTTGCAGAATTCACAAAAGCCAAAGCATTTATGGATTGACATGTACCTTAAATCTTTCTTCTTGAGGTTTCAATATTTTAAAGTGCCAGGCACTGCAGTGAGTGATTAAAAATGTCAAAGATTTCGCCATTCTTAGTGATTCAAACTGGTCACAAGAAATATAGGAGCAGATTAAATTTATTAATTTACTTATTTAAATCAAAATCACAGTAATTAGCTATGTTTTTTTGTTAAAATGCAGTCCTTTTTTTCAAGAATTTTGACTACGTTTCTGCAGCATAGAAGCTATGAGGTAAAGCTGTATATAAATTAAAGATAGAAAGAATGCAGCTCTTATTGCTAGATAATAATGAAGCATCACTATCTTTTTAGCGAAGAACATATTTAGCAACTCTTCATCCTTATAGGACTGCCAAAAATAAACCTTTGAATTTTCATAAACTCTCACAAAGCTCAGAACATCAGTTGTACAAAGTTAGACATGGATGACTTGAAGCACATATAAACAGCTTTGCCTCATTTGGGGAAATCCTGAGTGGTAATTTTAGAAATGGTAGTCAGTAAAGCAGAAATCACTTAAAACATTCTATTGGTGGGTTCCAAAACACAGATTTGTAAAAGCTCTGAGTTCCTTGAATCTGCTACAGACTGGTCATATTAGAGATTATCTAGCCAGGGCTTCCAAGCAGTTCAGAAAGCTCTTTAAAAAAGAGATGCTCAGATTCTGTTTAAGCTTTTTCAGGAGTCATGAGGCAGGGAAATGGAGCCTGCAATCTGGCTGCCCAAATCCTGCTCATCCTGGGAATCTTGTTCCCGTAGGGCTATTATTGAAGACTAAACAGTGCACTACATTGTGTATGGTAGAATTTAAAGAAACATTATTCACACAGAAGATACAGTAACCATTAGTTTCAGATCTGAGAACCTTATCCCAGGAAATGCGATTGAGAATACAACTCAAATGCTTACATTCAAGGAAAAATTCAACTCAGGGAATCTAGTTTAGAACTGTGAGTTCTATCAAGAAGGACTCAGTAACTGAATTTAAAATTTTTACGAGTTCTACCATTAGGAATAGAGTCTTTCAAACTGTATAGTAATGTCAGTGAAGCAATTTTGTTAAACCCTTCAAGTAGGCTGGATTAGTACTTAGCATTCTGAGCACTTTTACATACATTAACATATTTCATCCTCTTATCCACTCTTCGAGGTAGGTTCTACTAATACTTTCATTTTAAAGTAGAGGAAATAAATACTCAGAGATCTGAAGTGTGTTCCAAGAAAAAGGAACTGCATAAATACTAGGAGGGGAAGAGATTAAAAAATTAAAGAAAAAACACTAAAGTGTGAGAATGTTCTCTGTTGATCTCTGTGAACTTTTAGCCACCAGTTTTATGGTTTCCTTTCCTTTCTAGTAGTGTTTGGGGTATACATTTAAAATAGGATCTACATTTAAAGAAACAAGCTATTGCCAGTGGAAAAAACACAGAATTCCTAATCAAAATGATTTAGAGATATTATTGCTTTGGTCAGATTTGAGTCAGTGGCTTAATAGAACAGCAATCCAAAGTTGTGGCTTTCACACAATGTGTTTCACTTCCATAATTTTGTTTTTCCCAAATAGAATATGAATATATACATATATATTAACAGTTGTCAGGCATACAAACATCTTAAGAAATGGTACAACAGGGTTAAACTTCTTGTTTTGAAAGATACTAAATTAACATATTTGAGAGATTAACATTTTCTGATACTTATAAACTTTATATTTGTTCATGCCTGTACAGAAGCAAATAAATATGTCTTTTTAAAAGTTAAATTATAGAAGTAACATTGCAGAAGTTATCCTAAGAAATTACCAGAAATAATAAAGCTTATACATATATTTATAGTGTCCATCTTGCTTAAAGGATGTGATTTTACATTGTCTATTGTACTTAGACAATAGCATTCATAAGAATTGTATAATAATAACATGTAAAATGGGTTATTTGATCATAGTTCTTATTCATGAAGCAGAGCTATGTAGAGTATGTAGGGATTTAATATCTTACACGCATTTTAGAGTAAGTTAGAAGTTAAAACAATAATTATATTCAAATGATTTTCTGTCTAGTTCTTATTCCAGATTTGCTAATGAATAACCTGCTGTGTTACAAATCTCTCAGCCCTTAAAAAATAATCTACATCAGCAATCACGACTAATAAGAAGAATGGAAGCACATCTATCTTCGGCAAGTCATTAACACTACAGCGTTTACTATTTATAATTTACATATTAAGAAATAAAAAAACTGGAAAGTATTTTGAAATGAAAAGCAAACAAAACACATCAAATGTATCTTATTCACAGCATCAATTAATTTTCAGGAAAAGAATGTTGATTGAAGAAACTTCTCAATGTCCAAAGCCTTTACATTGTATTGACCCTTAAGAAAAAAAATGAAAGAAAAGAAAAAAAAAAGCACTATTTAAGATTCAGTGATACTCTCTTAAATACTTTCTGTAGTATAGAAAAACTTGACTATAATACTGGCATTGACAGAAAAAAAAAAGAGAGAGATAAAACAGTCGGAGAAGACCTTATTTCTACAGTGAAATAAATAGGCAATGCATCACATTGCTATACATGGCATTACTATACGGTTTCAAGAAAACCATGTTATAACCCACAGCATGACTGAGTGCAAGACTAAATACACAGTACATCACTGTGGGATGCTGATATGGGGTCCTACTCCATTAAAGAGATTACTCTTTAAATCTATGAGTAATACTCATTTCCTAGGTCCAAAATTAAGGGAAGAAGAGTTTCGCAAATTCCAAGTTTGCTTGTCAGGCAAAAAAGAAATTCTCACATTTAATGTGCAAGTCTGTCTATAACCCTCAAGTTTAAATCTAGAGACAATTACAATGAGTATTAGAAATAATGCCTGAGGTCATTTCACTGGTTTTGTAGATTCTTTCAGTGCTGAAAATCTGACAGTCAGACTTGTTTAACTACTCCAACAGTATAGAATAGCCAGAAACTGTGATATCTTCAGATTAGTAAAGAATAACCCAAAGGACTTGAAAGTCAAAGCACAACTAAAGAAAGAGTCAAGCACCAAAACTGTATCTCATCAGGCTTGTTGACAATGCATCCTAGGAGACATGACTTTATCTTCAAAGTGACACCACACAAGTTTTGCTCATTGAACCAGGCATCTTATGCAGGGTACACAGAGTTAACTGCCAGCTCAGAAATAGCATTTAAATCCTGGCTGTTGTTTGCCTATCCCCAGAAAGTTGTTTGCCTATCAAGGAAACTATTCATTTTATTTTGGCTTAAAACAATTTTTAGGAAACAGGATCCTATCACTGTCCACAAGTTTAAAATGAGATGTAAGTTCATGTCTACTTACAAGCTTAGAAATATTGGATAAGTCATCTAACCTCGCTGAATTTTATTTTTAACCTGTAAAAATAAACATATTGATATCTCCCTTGGATCACACATATTTTTGATATAACTAAACATGACTATTTGCATGAAAATGTTTACAAATCATAAAATTTATGCAAATAAAGTTATTAAGCTAGATCTCTTAATTAAATACTTATCTATTTCAAATTGAGTCCATTCTATTTTGTTCAAAACCTTGATTTGCATAACAAAAGGTGAGCCTTGAAAATATTTTGTGGCATTTGAAACCAATGGCTCCATCATGAAAAGAACTCCGTTTATGAAAACATCTTTCTGCTATTGTCACTTTAACTTTTCTTCCTCTTCTCCCACCTAATGCTCTTCCATACACCTCTCTCTCTACACACAGGTATGTAAAACCAAGCACATTTCACATTTGATTAAACAAAAAATTGTTTAATGTTAATGTAATTACAAATAAACAGATTTTTTTTCTCCGCTGACGTCTATTTTAATCCAAATCAACTCCAGCCTTTCAGCATTGGTTTTACCTTTAAAATAATTTCTGAATGTTGTCTGGCTTTTCCAAGGCATCCTAATTTGTGTTGGGTAATTAAAAGGTCTATATTCAGGGGAGCTTCTGAAATTAGGGAGAAACAATATATGAAGCAGTTTGTAGACAGAGGTTACAAAGTATTGAATCAAAATCTTAGTAGGATCAGACAGGTAAAAGAGGAAAAAGGAACCCAGTCACAGTAAGTTTCTCAGTCCAGGAAACTTTTTTGTCCCTGAGGACCTGTGGACCACTTCATCCACCCAGAGTCTGTGGAGCAGTAATTAGGATAGGACAGGCTCCCACTATACCATCCCCTCCACTGAGAGATACTTGAAGGCCCAGCCTGGAGAAACTCCTTTTATTTCCCCAGGCAGCAACAGTAAGAACCAGTGAGAGCTCTAGTGGCACTAGATAAACAAAGCAGACCACAATAACACTGTAAAGACTCTAAAATCAAAATGGCATTGGAGCTGCAGCTGACAAAAGTAGGTGGTGACTCCTGTGCAAGACCTGAAAAGAATAATTTCCAACTAAAATAAAAAAACTGAAGAGGATCCAGAGTCTGCTAACAAATTAGACAAAGTGTCCTAGATACAATTGGAAGTGATTCATTATACCAAGGGCCAAGAAAATCTCAACTTGAGTGAAAAATAGAATAATTTGATGTCAATATTGAGATGAATCAGTTATTCAAATTATCTGATGAGGATTTCAAAGCAGAGTCATAAAAGCACTTACAGAATTAATTACAAATTTTCTTAATACAAATGAAAATATACAAAATATCAGTAAAAAGTTATTCAAAAGAACCAAATGGAAAGTCTAGAACTGAAAAACAATAACAGAAGTAAAAATCTGGGCTCAATAATAAAGTTGTAATAAGAGAGGATAGAATTAGGGAACTTGTGGACAGAAAAACAGAATTAATCGAACTTGAACAATAGAGAGAAAATAAACAGGATATGGAGGTGGAAGAATAGCCTCAGGGACTTTTGAGTCAAAAACAAAAGACCCAATATTCATATCATCAGAGTCCTGGAAGGAGAAGAGAGAATGAGACTGAGTATGTATTTAAAGAAATAACAGCTGAAAACTCCAAATTTGATGAAAGACAAAAACCTACAAATCCAAGAAGTTGAGTGAACCCAAAACAATGTAAACCCCAAAAAATCCATGCAAGAGACCATAATTAAACTTCTTTGAACTAGAAACAAAGAAAAATCCCTGAAAAATAACACATTGCTAATAGGGAAGTTACAATACAAATAACTGGATTTCTCATTTAAAACCATGAAGACCAAAAGGAAATGACACACTATTTTTCAAGTGCTAAAAGAAAAAAAAAAATGTCAACCACAAATTTTATATCTAATGATGTTATCTTTCAGGAAAGAATGGAAATTAAAACATTCTCAGAGATTGAAAACCACAAGAAGTTATTACTAGTTGACCTACTCTTAAAGATTGCCTAAATGAGTTTCTTCAAACAGAAAGGTAATGATAAAAGCCTAGAGTATCAGAAAAGAAAAAAAAAACAAACCAAATGAGTAGAAATATAGATATGCACGACACTATGTTTTTATCATGAATTTATAAATATAATTATTAAAACCAAAAATTATAACAACTGACTCTATTATGATATTTAAAAGCAGAATCAGTAAAAGGACCTAAATGAAAATGAAGTTTCCAAACTTCACTAAAGACAACTGCTGATGTGAGTAAACTGTTACAAGTTATGTTTATGTATCGTTAACACCCAGAGAACCCCTTACAAAAACTATACAAAAAGACAAATGCAAAAACACTAGAAACAAATTAAACTGGAATTAAAAGTGTTCAAGTAACCATAGAAGGGCCAAAAACAGCAACAAAAAAAAATAGAAGAATGGGTATTAGAAAAACAAATAGAAAAAAGTAATAAAATGGCAATTAAGTGCCAACATATCAATAATTATGTTAAGTATAAATTTAATAATCAAGACAAGGATTAGCAAAGTGGATAAACAAATACAACCCAAATATATGCTTCTTATAAGAAACACTTCAAATTCAACAACATAGGTAGGCAAAAGTAAAAGGAGGAAAAAAAGATACCATGAAACTTTAGTTTAAAAAGGCATATGTAGTTTACTAATAGGTAATAAAGTAGACTTCAGAGCGAAGAAAATTACCATAGATAAAGAGAGCTATTAGATAATAATTAAAAGGTTTTTCTATTAAGAAGGCAAAATGACCCTAAATGTGTATGAACCAACCAAGAGAACCTCAAAATACATGAAAAAATAATAAAGCTGACTGGAGAAATAGACATGTCCATAACTATAATTAATTCTCCAACAATACTCCCCTATCAGCAACCAATAGATCTACTGATAGAAACTCATCAAGGATACAAAGGATATAGCGGATGTGAACAACACAAGTGGTTGATATAAATATAGCATATGCCATATAGTTCTCTCATATGCCAGGGAGAGAGAGAGAGAGAGAGAGAGAGAGAGAGAGAGAGAGAGAGAGAGAGAATACTCCACCCAACAAACTTCAGCAAAATTTTAAAAAATTGAAATCGTACAGAGTATGTTCTTTGAAAATAATGTAATCAAACTAGAAATCAATTACAGAAAGACAAAGGAAAGTCTCTAAATATGTGGAAAGGAAACAACACACTTCTAAATAATCTATGGATCAAAAGGCAGTTTTAAACAAAATAAAAGAATACATAGAAATTAAAAAGAAAACCACAACATGTCAAAATGTGTGAGATGCACCTAATGTTGTGCTGAAAGAGAAATTTATAGCATCAAATTTATAAATGAGAAGTCTCAGATCAATAACAAAATCTCTAGAAAAACAAGAGCAAAACAAACCTCAAAAAAGCAAAAAGAAGTAAATAATAAAGATAATAGGAGAAATCAATGATGTTAAAATAGGAAAGCAACAGAGAAAAATCAATGAAGCATACATTTTGTTCTTTGAAAAAATTAATAAAATTGATAGACCTCTTAAAAGACCAAAATAACAAACAATATCACTACAGATATTATAGACATCAGATAGTAAGAGAATGCAATTTTATGCTCATAAATTCAACAAGAAATAGACTAATTCTTCAGAAACTATAAACTACCAAGCTCATTCAAGATAAAATAGAAAATTTAAATAGCCTTATAACCATAAAATAAATTGAATTAAAGATTTTAAAATTTTATAAAAAGAAATCTCTGGACTAAGATTGTTTCACCTGAGAATTCCATTAAACATTCAAAGAATTCACACCAATTCTCTTTTTCAGAAAATAGAATCTCTTCCAGAAAATAGAGCAGGGAATACCTTCAAATTCATTTTATGAGGCCAGTAATATCAAAATCAGACCAAAAAAAAAAAAGTCTGCAGCCCACAGACCATTACCATTCATAGACTTATGTGTAAAACTTCTTAATAAAATATTAACAAATTGAATCCAACCATCTCTATAAAGATTTATACACTATGACCAAGTGGAATTTATTGTAGGTACTCAAGACTAGCTCTACATTCAAAAATCAATAAATGTAATCACCATATCAGCAAGCTAAAAAAGAAAATAATATGATCATACTAATGAATGCAGAAAAAAACTTTCAAAAACTTCATTGCTCATTAAAAAAAAAACAGAACTGAACAAGTTAGGAATAGAGGAGTTGATAAAACACATCCACTAAACCAAAAGCTAGCATCATACTTAAAGAATGAAAGACTGAATATTTCTCTTGTGTAATGTGTTTGTAACTGATGATACTTCTGACTGTAGAATTGGGCACTGCCTTTGGAAGAACATCCTTCCTACTACGTAAGTATAGCTAGAAACCCTAAAATAAGATCAAAATATTATCATCACATAAAAACTGTGGTATTGTTTAGGTTATCCCTCATGTGCTCTAATAAAAAAAGCCCAAATATATATGACACTTTATACCTATTAATGCTTTCAGCGGTCCCCAACCTTTTTGGCACCAGGGACTGGTGCTCCTATGAAAATCTAATGCCTGACGATCTGTGAGGGAGCTGAGGCAGCGATGCTAGTGCTAAGGAATGGCTGAAAATACAGATGAAGCTTCACTTGCTTGCCTGCCGCTCATACCCTGTTGTGTGGCCCAGTTCCTAACAGGCCTCAAACTGGTACTAGATCTCAGTCCTGGGGGTTAGGGACCCCTGCAAATTATTCTGTTAAAATTATTCTCTCATATAGACTAATATAGTATCAGTTTACCCAGAAAAAACTTTTTTTATTGTTAATCCAAAATATACTTCTGGCATAATTCTCACATATTTTAAATTAGCAAGTTATAGGTGAATGGATTTTAACTGTATATGTTAATATACTATATTTAATATATGCAATATCTACATATAAAATATAATGTACATAATCAACAAAACAAACTGCAAATAGTTATTCACCATTTCTTGCTGAGTATTTGCTTTGGGAAATAAAATATAAAGATTATTGAGTACCTGTTCCTCTCTTTGTCTACTAGAATGGAAGAATAGCACATGAAAGAAAGATAATAAGTAAAATAAAGTACTATAGGGATTTAAGAAGAGAAGCTTTTTCAAAATATAAAAAACTTTTTTAAAGTTGTGGTTCACATTTCATCCTCATAAAAATGTGCTTTTTAATAACTAACAACTATACATTTAAAAAGTCAGATATATTAGATCTGGTCTGTGAAATGGGAGTTATGTTGATCCTCTAAAGCAAAATTATAAATGAGGTCCACTCAACTATTAAATTATCAGAGGCATGTCACGCTACCAAACAGAAGAAAAATGTACATGATTCAGCTCCACAATAGAAAACGTGAAAAATTATAGCACAACTAGCCTCCAGCTTCACACTACACAGCCATCTTGTAAAATGATGGCCTCCCAAGGAGCTTTAATGGCAAGAGATTTAGACTCATTTTTAAAAGCATTTTCAGCTTGGGGACACGATTCACTGCCATCCATTATCAAACGGCATCAATATCAAGATCAATAATGATACTTCAGAACACTATTAAAATATTGACAATGAAGCCAAGTTCTTACATTTCAGCAAGTGAAGCAAATGAAAAATAAATAAAGAATGCCAAAACAGCTGCTTCACGATGAGGTGAGGAATGCAAACAAGCACAAGATGGGCAGCCAAAAAGCTTCAAGGGCAAATGAAAGTATAATTTGAACCAATGTAACATCAACATCAATTGGTTCACAACAACAGCAGCAGACAAGCATCACTGGAGGGAACAATTAGTGACAGTGACTTGGTTTTCGAAAAATGAATGTCTACAACAAAAATAGGGAATAATGGATACAACAAAAGAGCTCCAGGAGTAATAGCTTTAATCATTCACATCAAAATAATAGTGCATATGAGTCAGATAGAGGTCATTTTTAGACTTCCTCATCCTCATGGAAACTATCAATAGTTGGCAATCTTAATAAATGCACAAGGTTCTAATATATGTCACAAAATACAGTTCATTAAGCTGAACAGCAAGTGATTCAGACTAGAGATGTTTTTACAGATAATTAAGAAATCTTGGTTAAACAGATGGAGAAAACAGATGCTGTTCCTTCTCAGTTCTGAAATTTTGGGGGTCAAGCCATCCCATGATTTCTGTCTCAGCCAGATGTGATGTAAATATGGAAAAGGCTTTTGATTTAGTGGATGCTGCTCAGGCTATTATAAAAGTTAAGTAACTAAACTTTGATATCATTATCTGGAGATGACACAACAACAACAGGAAAAGATCATTTAGGAATAAATCCAAGTTTTAATAATAGCAAAACATATGACACTATGTAGCAGTCACTTGTCTGTTTCCAAATATTATCTCATTTAATCCTCTTAAAACTCCTATGAGGTAAAATTGAACTTTTATTCAGATTAGGACACTGAGATCCTGGGGTTGGACAGGGTAGTGACTTGCCCAAAGTCATACAACTAGTAAGTGGCTATATTTTTGAGTATTAAGAGCTCATTTTGATACAGGAAAAAATTTAAGGGATATCCTATTTAATCGTCTGGCAAGGATTACATTGAAATGGGAGGATAATTTTATTTACATTTATAAGGCTATACAGGAAATATTGTCAAGAAGATAACATATTGATCTTAAATTTCCTATACATTTTCTAACTATTAAATTAATATTTCCTTCAAACTGGAGGAACATCAAGGTCTTTATGTGTTTGATCACAATGTATGTTATTTATGCAGTTAATAAGTCATTTCAATAAATATTTACTAAATGACTTTACTATCTATAAAATATGAACACTTAAAGGAATATAGAAAGGAATACTAAGATATAATCTGTTTTCAAATTTAAGAACATGAGCTAACCATACTGGAAATTAACTCTTTCAGTCACCAAACATTTATGAGGGTAACGCTTTTAGTTACATTGGACATCCCCTAGTTTTGGCCATGCTTCACACCCTCCAAAGTTGTGGCTGTCCTAGCTGCCTCAGTGCAGCACAGGGAGGTCTCAGGTGCCAATGACTGCCTTGGAGCGGACACCCCCATGTTACTGCATGATTCCAGTGGGTTTTCATTCTTTCTCTTATCTGTTCTTTTTCTCAAAGTATTTCTTACTACCCCTTTATCACTTAAGTCCTTCACGATTTTCCCTTCTTTTGACACTTTTGTCTCTTCCTTTATTTTCTCTTATGCTACCTTTCTGCTCTCTAACGATGCTGAGCACTTTGCTTTTTACAGTCATTGCTAGCTGAAATAACATTCTTTCTGGTCAGCAAAAAGAGGACCCAAGTTGCAGAAAGGCTACAGTTGCTCTTGTCCATTAGTTCTTACTTTAAATAATGTCCATAATCTCCAAGTTTGTTGCTTCACTGGACAGTTGAAGATAAGAACGTGTTAACGCTATCATTCCAGTGATGTGAAATAACAGCTGGATTTAAGGTCTAATTCTGATTTTCCATTATTACCATTTTGGATTTGCACTTAACACTAACTGAATGTTTTCTCTTATTTATTTTTCTCCAAATCCATTGCCATTATCTGAATTGCCTCATTTGTTTTTAAGTAAAAAGTTGTCTTAGTAAAGGTATACAAGGAAAGTAGAGTTTAGAAACTCAATTCAAGAGAGGAGGCTGCTATTTAACTTACTTAAGAAAATAAACTGCTTTAGAGTATTATATAATTAACTATTTGTATATCATTAGAGGAATATTAATTTTAAATGATGGCAGTAAACATTATTGTAAGTTTTTAAATAATTAATTTTAGTACAGTATATTTTTGACAATAATGGGCTATTCTCTTTTTTTTAAATAAAAGTTCATAGTTTGGACTATGCCACCCAACATCTTTGAGTTAGTGATGTCTTAGAGTTAAAGTTGTTCCCTGAATATTAAATTATTCAGTTTGGTCTCAAGTCTGAGGACTCAAGGCCATGTATTAGACCTGAAGTCAATAATGCTCATCTGAGTTGATATTAAAACTGGTTAAACAGTAATTTTCCTACAGTTAATGTACATGTCTCTGCCCCTCCCCCTTTTATTTTTTTGATTTACCACATGGATGTGAGATAGCTATTCTTTCTCCTTTATGATCTTTCTTCTCTACTTCAACATCTTTTCTCCTGATTTTCTAAAGGAAAATTTATAATATTCTCATTTTATAATGAATTCCAGGTCCTACTTACCACTTTCTTGAGAAGTAAGTTCATATGCTACAGACCTTGCTATGTAAGAAAAGGTTTGCTTATGTTGAGACTATGTACATTCTCCACTTAATACTTAGAGACATTTCTCAGTTCTCTCATAGTTAAATCTTCTCCTGCAAGGACAAAATGCACCAATCCGCAAAAGATAGGATAGAACTTTGATTTTTTTCTATGGAGTATTTATTTTTTAATGTTATTTTATTGTGGTAAGAATACTGAACATGAAAGACATCCTCTCAACAAATTTTTAAATGTACAATAATACAGAGTTGGTCTCTAATGCTGGCAGATTGGACAATCGGTACTGGCTGTAGCTAGGTCAGTCTTGATAAGTAGAAATTCATATTGCTTAACCCATAGATAACCTCCATCCCTGCTAACACAACCATTTCATTTATGAATCCATTGGGAAATGACAGGAGTGATTAGTAAAGAAGCTTACTGGTATCCAAAGACAAGGTCATCTTATCCAAATGATTATTAAAATCCTCCACTCCTACAAAAAACTGTTAGAATTAATAAACAAATTTGGTAATACAAAATCAATTACACAAAAATCAGTTGCATTTCTACACATTAACAATAAACTATCAGAAAGACAAATCAAGAAAACAATTCCACTTACAATTGCATCAAAAAGCCTGCAATAATTACGAATAAATTTAGGGAGGTAAAAGAGCTATACACTGAAAACTATATGATATTGATAAAAAAAGTTGAAGACTCAAATGGAAAGATAAATGGATTGAAGAATTAATATTGTTAAAATGTCTATACTGTCAACAGACATATGACAAGATGCTCACCTTCACTAACTAGTAGGGGAATGCATATCAAAGCCACAATGAGGTATCACCTCACACCCATAAGAATAGCTATTATCAACAAGACAAGTAATAACAAGTGTTGGAGAGGTTATGAGGAAAAAGGAACCCTCATACACTGCTGGTGGAAATGTAAATTTGTACAGTCACTATGAAAAATAGTATGGCAGTTTCTCAAAAAACGAAGAACAGAATTACTATATGACTTATCAATCCCTCTTCTGAATATCTATCCCTCAAATTGAAAACATTTATCTGTAAAAATATATGTACCCCGATGTTCACTGCAGCATTATTCACAGTGGCCAAGACATGAAAACAACCAGTGTCCTTTGATGGATGATTGGATAAAAAAGATGTAGTACATATATACAACAGATTATTATTCAGCAATAAGAAAAAATGAAATACTGCCATTTGTGACAACATAGGTGGATTTTGAGATTATTGTGGTAAGTGAAATAAGGTAGAAAAAGTTGAGAACCATAAGATTTCATTCATATTGGGATACAAAACTGAAAGCAACAAATGAACAAGACAAACAAAAATTCATAGATACAGACAACAGTTTAGGAGTTACCAGAAGGAAAGTGAGGAGGGAGGTAGATAAAGGTAAAGGAAGTCAAATACATGGTGAGGGAGGGAGATTTGACTGGGTGTTAAAGCATAATGAAATATAGAGATTGCATATTATTAAA
The DNA here is from genome assembly GCF_902729225.1 of Pteropus medius. Lineage (NCBI taxonomy): Eukaryota > Metazoa > Chordata > Mammalia > Chiroptera > Pteropodidae > Pteropus > Pteropus medius. The sequence goes on along the minus strand of NW_024352787.1, from coordinate 8,154,924 downwards.
TTGTACACTTGAAACATAAAATTTTATTAACCAATGTCGCCTCAATAAATTTAATAAAACATATCTAAACATATACATCAAAGAAATCTACAGATTCAATGCAATCTCTATCAAAACTGCAATGACATTTTTCACAGAAATAGATAAAACAATCTTAATATTTGCATGGAACCACAAAAGACTTTAAACAACCTGCTTCTTGAGAAAGAACAAAGCTGGGGCACTATACTTCCTGATTTCAAGCTATATTACAAAGCTATAGTAATTAAAAGAGTACAATATTGGCATTAAAAAAAGAACAGATTAATGGAACAAAACAGAGAGCCCAGAATTAAAACCATGCATATACAGTCAATTAATTTTTGACAAAGGATCCAAGAATATACAATGGAGAAAGGATAGTCTCTTCAATAAATGGTTCTGGGAAAATTGGACAGACACGTGCAAAATAATAAAATTGGACCTCTATCTTACACCATACACAAAATCCAAATCAAAATGGATTACAGACTTAAATTTAAGACCTGAAACTGTAAAACTCCTAGAAGAAAATATAGAGAGGTTAAGCTTCTTACGTGAGTCTTGGCAATGACCTTTGAATTTGACGCCAAAAGCACAGCCAAAAAACAAAAATAAATAAAGTGGAACTTTGTTTTGTATCAAATTAAAAAGCTTCTGCAAAGGAAACTATCAACAAAAGAAAAGGCAACATACAGAAAGAGAAAATATTTGCAAACCATTTATCTGATAAGGGCTAATATCCAAAATATATAAAGAACTCACATAGTTCAATAGCAAATAAACGAGCAAACCAACTAAAAAGTGGGCAGAGAAACTGAATAAACATTTTTTCCAAAGGAGATATATAAATGGCCAGAAACTACATAAAAAGATGCTCAAAATCACTATCATCAAGGAAATGAAAATCAAAATCACACTGAAATATCACTTCAAACCTGTTAAAATGGCTATAATTAAAAAGACAGGAGATAAGTGTTAGCGAGGATATAGAAAAATTGAAATCCTTGCACACTGCTGGTGGTAATGAAAGATGGGGCAGCTTCTATGCAGTGTGTATTAATGTGAGCTACATGATAACCCATACAGATCAGTAAATGATTAATGATACCATTGTAAATATCTGTAATCAACCAGATTTGAGATTCGGCAGGACTAGGTTTGAGTTGGACTTTATTAAAATTTTGTAAACAATTTTGGCTTCTCTTTCCTTCTTTGTAAAATGAGAACAGTGGTGAAGATTAAATGAGATAATAAGTGGGAAGATTTTGACCAAGTATCAAGTGTTCAATACAAGTCTGTTAACATAAATACATACTTCCAATATTTCCCTTACAAATGTTATTATATTGTAAATGTGTTATTAATATTAATAATCTTAATTGTAACAAACCAGTAAGGAAGTATTATCTTAAAAAGTACTATTAAAATAGAAAAGAAAATTTTCATAATATTTGTCTGGTCTTCTCTCTCATATTTGTTCTACTTTAAAAGTACAGTTCGAATGTTCCATTACAACACTGATGCTAGTCCTGATATTGCTTGGGAATAGAGAGACACAGTACTTCCTTTAGTCTATCCTCTATGACCATCTAACAGCTTCTGGCAAGCTGAAGAAGAAATAATTCCCTATCTGTCCCTAAATCATGAATCTAAATCTTTTTTTTTTTACACTCAACCATAAATTATTTATCTAGACAGATATCTCACTCTCTCTCACATTCATTTTATGATGAATGCTTTACTTAAAAAAAAAAAGGCAGAAGTTTCTTTGAATTATAATCTACTGGGAATTCTATTATAGCTCAAGTTCACTATTATGAAGAATGGAGATCAAAGCAGGTTTTCTAACAGAAGAATATTTTTCTTCTTATTCTCTCCAGGAAACATGTTATGATGAATTTTTCTAATTTAAGTCTCATTACTAGAATCTTATGATGTAAATCTCATTTCACCATAATATTCTGGGGACATGTTGTCAGACATAGAGTACCAACACAGGGTTATGCATACACCATCTGAAGACCAATTGCCTGGGACTTGAATCACAGCTTTGTCTCTTATCAACTGTGTGACCTGGAACAATTTATTTAATCCACCTTTGCCTCAGTTTCCTCTCTGCATAAGGGCAATTATAACAGTGCCTATCCAATTGTGCAAAGGTTAAATGAGTTTTAAACACTAACCCCTGATCCTTAGCTCTTCATAATCATAAATCTTTCAGGGATCTACCTCCACTTCTTAAAAATAACCTTAAAAAGGCACCATACATGTCGAGAAATCAAAAAAGCTCTCTTATTTGCTATCCTTCTTTAGCAATACCGATATAAAATTGTTTTTAAATTGTTTTCAAAAGATCTGAAAAAAGATCAGATTTTTTTAAAAAGAGGATTGAAATAAGATATTAAAATATTTGTTTTTCTACACTTATATTTTAAGGCAACTACTTAAAAACAGAAGTGAAGATACAACTTGGTGAGGCCAGGACTGTTGGTAGCCATTCCTTTTTGCCTCATGAAAATGCTCCATAAATCCAGTTGTCTCTATTCTGATCTGTGAAGGGCCTGTGAAAGTATCTGGCTTACCATTTCCCAACAAAAAATATTCTTGATGCTTCATCTTGCTCTCTTTGAATTTATGCATAATAAGTAAGCATAGATTGTCTTCTCTATATTTATCTGAACCTAGATTTCTAATAAATCCCATAGGTATGGCTAATAAAAAACATTCACAAAAATATTTAAGAAAAGTTCAATACTAATATCAAAATATAATTACACAGGTATAAAACTGGATTTTAAATTACCCAGTCATATGACTGAAGGCAAAAGCATTCTTCTGTAATACACAGTCCACAAATTCTTTTAATAAATTTTTGCGATTTAATTATTTCCTTCCATAGTTATCTCTAAGATAGAATATTTTTTAAATATGTAAAATGTAATCCATCATGGAAATAACTGTACATGTTGCTTGAAACATATATGATTTCTACCACACAAAGCAAACATGGTAAGTTGTGATGTCTCTAATTCATCCATTTTCTGATTTTATTTAAATCTTGACATTCTAAAACAGAAATATCAAAAATAACATTTATTCATATTATAGCCTTATTAATTTATATTGCTCATATTAAACAATACCCTATGACCAAAAATGCAAAGACAGTCTAATATTAGGAAATCTATGAATAGTATAATTCAACGTCAATAAGTCAAAAGAAAAAAATATCTGTTTATTTTTAAAGATGCCAAAATAATCTAATCATCTGATTAGCAAAGGAGAAACACAAGGATGCTTCCTTAACTTGAAACAGCAAACCAAAAGCTGACATCATTTTTAATGATGAAATACTATAGTAATTCCCATTAATGATAGAAATAAGACAAAAATAATATTTGGACACAGGAAGTTTCACAATTTGCAGAAACCAAATTGACTGAATTCTGAGGCTCCCTGTGCCAAAAGCTGAGTCCTAGAGCAGCCAGGGTATGCTACTGGGACACAAAGATGCTAAAAGTGGCACTTAAATATCTATTTAAAAACAAACTATTAATGGAAAGCAAATTTTAGTTTCTTTCTTCCAGTCATGTGGTCTGGCTGAAGGTCAGATCACAGAACAGCAGTGACCTCCAGTCTTGACTGTTTGGGAACTTCCTTTTGCTTGGAGAAGCAACAGTCACTTCTGGGCCTGACGGGAACAACCTCATATCACTTTTTGTTCTGTCAATCTGTGCTTCCAGAACATCAAATTTTGCCTAAAGGTCTTTTCAATATAAGGATATATAACTCTACCTTCAAATATTTTGGATAATCCAGACAGTCCAATAAAATATAAAAAATTCATAAAAGCTATAATTACATTAAAGGAAGAGATAAATGTATATTAGTACATAAGTTATAATAAAGTCATTCCAAAGAGTAGTGAAAGAATAGAGTATATATTTAAAGTTTCCAGGACAAACAGTTAATGGATTCAAGAGAAAAAAAACAAATGCATCCTCCTAAAATTATATATAAAGATAAATATCAGATATATTAAAGAGTAAATTGTCAAAACAAAACATCAAAGCTCACTAAGAGAAAACTACAGGTGAATACTTATGCAGTTTCATGTTGAGATATATCATTTCTATCAAATATAAAAGAAATGAATCATATTAAAGAATGTTGATAAATCTGACCAAACAAAATTTACGGTTATAAGGTTGAGGAGACCAACTGGCGAAAAAATGCAAAAACCTCAATGTTTCTTAAAAGCACTAGCAACAGGTCTATTTTAAGATCGCAATTTTTTAAAGTTTTCTTCTAATTCCCAGGACAAAAGAGATGTACTTTTGTAAAAGTAACAAAACAACATATTGGACTGAACAACAGAAACTGTTGGGTTATTTGCCATAGAATATACTCATTCCATTAATTTGCTTTAAAAATGTAAGCAATTTGTTACTAAATAGCTTAAATATGAGAATTTAGTAAACTTTCTACGGTGTTAACAATAAATGTTATTTTTTTCTGGGTAGCTATTAACCTACACTCATTAAATTGCATCCAAATGTCTTCAAAGGTTTAATGAACACTAAATGAAACTTTTAGGACAGATAGAATTAAAAAGTTTTATAACAAGTAGAATTAAATAGTTTTCATTTGTATTGACCATGGAAAATATGAAGTTAGTGGAACATACTGATCATTTACATACAGATAGAAATCTAGTTTTTCACAAATACCTAAACGGCATACTATTTCACAGATAATTTCCTATTAGATTGTGACTATGTAGCTTCTTGCAAGGATAGTTGTATTAAACTAACTGATAATTAGCGACAAAAAAATTTTCCAGGGAAGCTTGTAGGAAAATGGGTGTTTTAGACCAACTAGCAGCACTTTTACTTATGATTTTTTTATAACACTGTAGTCATGAGAATATTTAAAGGAACTTTAAAAAGATCTAAGCATACTAAAATTTTTGCAATAGTACAAAAGAGAGTGTGTACATAAAGTATAACAAATGGAATGTTGCAATGGATTAGAAAGCAGTAAGGCCTCTAATATAGCTATAATGTGCAAGGCTGCTAAAATGTAAGGCTGTAATAAAAAAAAATAAAATGGGATGTGTTTAACCTAGAGTACTACTTAACAACATTAGTAAATTTGGATTATATACCTTTAGGACCCAGAATGGAATAATGTTTGAGCATAATAAAAATGCTTTAAGACAAAGTGACTGAATTTCAGCTAATGTTTGAGTTTAAAAATATTTTTCTTTCACACTTTTATTACAGAATTAGTAAAGGTAGAAAGCCTACTCTATCGTATTTAACAGTATCTGTAATCCTACAGATTAAAAAAATACTCTCATCACACATTTAGCAGAAGCCTCTATTTTCCTTACCTGTTTTTGACTATATATAAAGTACTTTAATATCTCTCAAAAGACAGTAGCATTATTTGAAACAAGGAGATTATGATTACGTGAAAATTACTTTCATTGTATTTTAAAGCTATGAGGAAGAAGGAAACAAGCATTTTCAAAGTAAAAAAAAAAGATATGTATAACCTTACTATGTCTGTTTTCTCACCATCTCTGGGATCTCAAAAGCAATCCAACACCATTAATAATAACTTATACAAGGGGTATAAATTCTAAAACTGAGTAGTAAAATATTTGTACATACTTAAGTCAAAATTGACAAGAATATCTAAAAGACATTATATGCAAATGCATTTAAGAAACTATTGTTGAGATGCTGTCTATATTTTTATACCCACAAGTGTTATAATGGTTAAAAGAATATTACAGTTAGATTCAAAATTTTGAAATAGAATATCAGTTTTAACTTCTTATAAAAAAGTTCAGAGTACCAAATTGTGACCTTGGGATTAAAAACAAAAAGACAGTTTGGTTGTGATTGACAGCAGAGCCAAAGCAAATGAGTCATTACAATGAGTTAAAAAAATATCTTTAGTTACTCTTTTTAACTAACAGATGGGGCTACTACTCTTAAATCAGTCAAAATGATTGAACAGCCAAGCCATAGTTATTCTAAGGTATCATAGTAACATATTCAGCCTTGATATTTTTTCATTAATTTCCTCATGTAATTTAGGTTTATGGAGTACCTCCAGGGGACAGTTCCACTACAATGTCTGGCAAATCTCTTTTCAGAAATGTTGATAGTATGTAAAATTTGAGATAAGCACTTTTATTAAAATATATTATGCAGTTAAAATAATTGTACATATATATAAACAGTCCAAGATGTCTCACTCTTCAAAATTTATTCACTTCACCAGAAACCACTCATAAATTTTCATTCTTATTTTTCATTGTATTAGCATTGACTCAGAGGGACACTTCCATCTGATTTCAGCTTCTGAACCATCCAGAGACTCTACATAGGAAGCAAGGCTTACAACTGACCAGAAATTATTTCTCTTTACATCAATAGGACTTCTACGTTTGCTTGTTCTTGGAATTGTTTAGTTTTCTGATGTTCTCTTGCTTTTCTAGGTAGGCCACAGAATCACTTCTGCCTCCACTGGAAAGGTGTCCAACTTTCGACCCTATCCATCATATCCCTGTATTACAACTTGTTATACCACTTTCTAACTCGGAATGATTAACAAAGCTCTGAAAGTATCATTATTTATCATCAGTGGTTCGCATGAAAAACTACTGCTTTCAAATAAAACAACTTCTTCTGAAACTATTACAACTTCTCTTTCTACTTTTGGAATTTTGGTCCATTGGTATTCTAAATTTGTTCTTTCCTATATTCCTTTTTGTTGCAGTCATCTTATATGCTAAATTTAACTACTGGCTTTAAATAATTTAATTCCAAATTTAGACTTTTCCCTCAGTATCTACATCTAAGCATGTATAAAATTGGTCATGGGTTATTGGAAGAAAATATTCTAATTTTTCTATGAGTTTAGATACTTTCTTTAGATACTTTATTTGCTTCTTATTTGCTTCTTTTTCTTTCCTTTTCTTTAAATCTGAATAACCATGTCAGTCCAATATTTTTTATTGTTTTAAAATATCTGATTTGTAAATTCGAATACTGTTATATGAATCATCTATGATAAGACGTCAATTAATCTCAGTTATAAAAACCATATTGTAGATAATAACTAATAATGATTAGATTAACATTTCTCCAAACTAAAATAATAGTATTCCCATTCACTTGCTGACAATATATGTTAAAGATACCATTTAAATTTAGGCTATTAGAATTAGGCTATTGGAATTAGAATCCAGCCTATTTCATTCCTATATTCAGACAATAATCGTAGCTTTTCCTTTGATTCAGATGTAATTCTCCTCTATTAATATGATCCATTTTTCTTAATGCAACATTCAATTGGCTAAAATATGTTGACATGGTTCCTAAACTCCAAACTTTATGGTTGACAAATGCTTAAACTATCTAGTGAGTCAAATGAAAGCTATTGTAAGTTAAGATTATGCATTTTGGGTTCAAATTACAGTAATACCTCAGCTCAGAACTATGCACAAGTATCCATCAGTAAAGACAAAAAAAGGAGTTCAACATATGTTGATACCTACAAAACTGCAAACTGAGGTTATTGTCATCTAATAAGTGATACTTCTATCAAGTTATTCTTAGTTCATTAGAGAGTCAGTTGACACTTACGTGGACATTGAAGGGTTAACTCATTTTCAAAGAAAATGATATTACAATTATATATAATATATATTAATGCAATCAAGATGATCATTTTTATTTTATAAGAAAAATATTTAGACATGGTCTGCTTCACCCTTTGACTTCATAATGAATCTTATAGAAAAGCAAACAGTTTCACAGACTAGGAGGTCATGTAGTGCTCATTCTACATTCCACTTCTATGAGAAAGGCAAATAAAAAAAATAATAATCAGGGTTACATATGAGTCTTAACCAAAAAAGTAATTTTTAGTATATGTCTTAAAATCAAATCAAATTCAAGCTTATGAACCATATACACTGAGTCATTTAAAAAAATCATTTATATTCTTGGCCCAAAGCAATATATAAATATAAAATAATAATAATTTCAAAAGAGCAATGGTAGCATGATTATAATAAGTATATAATCTTCCAATAATTTAATGTAATTTGAAAGAGATAAAACTTTCTTGAAATTTTAAATTCTGGGGTGCTTATTAGAAATTCAGACATAACTTTAGAGTTTCACTGTATATGTTGGAAGAATTTTCAAAGAACTAAAGAAGTTTGGTTTTTTTTTAATAAAGACAACTGAAAGATTTCTTAAAATGTTGTAGCATAATTATATTGAATGATCAAGGTACTTAATGTGTTAACAGATGAAATACATATCTCCTATCCACATATATCATTAAACAATAAGTTACAATATTGTATATTTTTATTTTTAATACTGAGTGATATACAGGATAATTTCAAATTTGTTTTATTTCATAAACTCTCTGGTCAGCATGCCATAGAAGAACTTGTGATAAATACCCCCAAATTGCAGAATAGCTAAATTGCAACTTTCCTAGTAAATAAAATCAAGTTTCTGAAATAGCAACTGAAAATGAAATTTATTTGAAAGAAGACATTAACTTATCAGTGTTTTGCCATTATATTGTTTAATGTTGCTTTTTTAATGCTTGCTTTTTATATCTTGTCTTTATTACCTGTTTGGTAGCAAATGCCTCATCATAAAGGGTGTCTTAATGAATTCTTCTATTTTAAAAATCACATGTATCAAAAATTCTTTTCTAATCATTTTGAGAAAAAAAATAGAAATTTCTCCCAGATTTTAAGATATTTATTTCCAGCCAACTTGAAAATAATTAACTATATTTGGCTTAAATTTTGCATTTGATTCCATGAGAATGAAAATAAGTCTAGTGTACATAATGAGGGGAAGATAGTAGGTAAGAATAAGTGAGGAGATTCCCATATGGCCACAAATTGTCTTGGACTGACAAAATCCACATTTATAAATCTGGGGCAACATGACTCCTAAACATATCTGACTGACTAGAAGAATCAGAAACTCAAGGCATAATTTATTTATAGGTGAAAAGTGCTGAGCAGAACAAAATTTTCAGGTACAGTGTTCTTTTCATCAAAGATAGCTCTGCATGACTCATTCCAAGTATAGTCTTCTCCACATAGAAAGTTTTAGAATTTTGTAGATAAAGTGGCATAAACTATTCAATGGAAAAATGTATGTCTTGGTTGAATGAAACAGTAAAGCAAATTAAATAACCATGGGAATTACAGCAGTAATCCTATTTCATTCAGAAGTCAGTTATGAATTGCAGTCACAAATAAAATCAATAAGTTTTATTTTCTATATGAGATGATGAAAAGGTAGGTATATAAAATGTCTAGAAAAGGCAGAGTGGATAATTTTGGGAGCAGCTGGAGAAATTGTCTTTCTGCAGCTAAGATATGTGGCAATAGCCAAATCAAAGCACCATCTGTAAAGATTTGCATTTTAGAGTAGTTCAGAGCAGTCCCCCTCCTTTCCCTCAAAGTGTGAGTTTCATAAACTCAAGTCATAATTCATGCCAAGGGAGCCTTGATAAAGGGGAGTAAAATCTTGGCGAGGTCAACATTTAGTCTAAGAGATGTGTTTCTGGAAGGATGAATGCTTCCAACCTCTTCACCTTCAAGTAGCAGAAAGAACTATAATATACTGTGTATGATGACTACCTTCTCTTCTGAGACCTCAGTTCTAAGTTGTGCAGGGACTCCTGGACCAGAATGAGCATCCCAATTCAAAGTATCCTTAATCTGTCAAACATCTTACTGTGAGCAAAGCACAGAACTCAACATAAAAATTGTTACTACAGAAATTTTGATATATTAATACCCTGCACAATTTTTGAAGGGCTCTTGTTTATCCCTGACAGTTTTTTACACAGCAATTTGGGAGACCTCACAATAGCCAAGAGTTGAGATGTCAGAGTTGACTTCCTGAATTAACTAATTAACTAATTAATTAATGAAGATGCAAGGGTAAGGCATAAATGCTTCACATATTTTGGAAAAAGAGAACAAATAAGGCTCTTTTCTGTACTTAGAGGAAGTAGAGATATCTTTCTTAAAGAAATAATATATAAATTTTGCAAATATAGGTTATATAATATAAAAAATGTCTCATTGTGACATAGAAAATTAAACAATAATTTAAAACAAACTAAAGAGAGAATAAAAAGACATAGAAATGTATTCTGGCTTTAGATTTCATTGTTACTATGGGTATCTTAGGCTTGCTATAAAATTTTTGTAAAAGTAAAAGTTTAAATAAAGTAAGGGGGAAAGGCACTCCAAAAGCAATTAATTTTACTCAATTTTCATCGAGTTCTATTTTTAAAAGACATCATCAAGGCCTGATTCCAATTTTATAAATTCCAGAAGTATCCTTTTTCCACCCATAATAAATACTGTGTCAAGGTAGAAATGAGGACAATACTAAATGTTTTTCTCAGGATTAGCTGAGAGAACATCATCAGTAAAGAATATGGGTGATAAAGAAAAGAGTGGATTTAACACACAGATATTTTACTAGGATTTGATGATAATCATCATCCTTCTACTTTCACAAATCACAACACAGAGACTTAATATAAATTATGTAGAAAAGAGATTTGCATTCATCAAAAAACAATACTCCAGGCTTTTTTTTCTTCACTAATATCTATTTGCAGTATCTGCTTGGCTGGGAAACTAGACCATAATCTTTAAATTACTACAGAGTGTGTTGGAAGTTGAAATCAGTTTTATTAAATGGCAGCCAAGGTGTTTTTTACCATTTTGGTGATCTATTATAAAGACTTTAATGGTAGAATCCAGTAATAATAGGCTCCAGTAACATCTAAGAACTTTGTATGAGATGAGCTGCATAAGTAAAATGGTAATTACCAAATATAGCACTCAATGTTGTACAAAAAAGATTCTTACAGAGACTTTTTTTTTTTAATTAGGTTTCTCATTCCTCTAATTTTCATGCAGTGATTTATTTGGGTAAAACAAAACTAATTCCTAATTTTCAGAAAAATTAGAATTCTACAATGTTTTAATTATCCTTTGATATGGCTATACTGAGATGTAAATCAGTAATTTTTATAAGAAATTCAAATAGAGCTGGGAAAAAGCCAGAAAAGGTAATTCTCATTCTTATGTACCTATACTAAACATAATTACATTGATTTCAATATACTAACATTCAGAAGCAAATTTATTGCTACTTGAGAAAGTCTGCTTCTTGAAAATTCTAAAAGTACTGTTTGTTTCACATTAATAGTTTACTTTCTAAGAGAAATTCAATGTCATTTTGTTATGTGAACAACTCAACTCCCTTTTTCTAAGTTGAATGTCTAAAAATATTTTACCTGGCACATTTTACTGTGTTGGTGACAAAAATATAGCCAGTTCCTTCTTTGCTAGGACAACACAGATGTCAGAGACAACTTTAAGGCTCTGTTCCTCTTGAAACCTACAAAAAAACAGAACAAGGCCTAGTTGTCCATAGAGCTACTGTGGAACTATGGCCTTCAGATGGGAACTTTATTGTGTTCAGCTTGAAGACCTAATGATCATGAAGTTGGAGCCTTCCTACCTACCACCACTATACTGTGTATGTCTAGTCTGCATGTTTGAAGCTGTCAGTGTCACTGGCATAAAAGAATGCATTACTAAGCCTTGGAGCCACAACTTTGTCCCCTAGTCTAGCATAAAGGTACGTGAGAGGTAGCAAGGCCTCTCACCTAGTTTCTTGCAGACTCTTTCACAGAAGTTAGACTAGACACTCTTGAGTTTAATTCTGATATTCCCAACTCAGGTGAGCTCTCGTGGGCCTATGAGCTAATAATGTCAAGCCTCTGTATTCAAATCCCTTGTGATCCATACAAATCTTGCCTAGAAGAAGAGCTTGCCCCGCTCCATGCACCTGGATTATTTGATGTGCTGGTGCCCCTGCAAATAGAATATGTAGTTGTAAATAAGAGTGAATGACTGGGGAATAGTTTTTCCTATTATCTCCTGACTGCCGATTTCTGTTCATTCCCGTTTCTTAGTTGTTATTTCCAGGTTGGATGTCCTTGCATACTGTAATACTGGTAACTTGTTATTTCTGACAATTTTACAGAGATGTAATATTTCATGAATCAAATCCTGGTCCAAGACATAATTACAGTACAGAGAGCAAATGGTTCTCATTGTATAATTTAATTATAAAGTATGTATTTCAAACAGTGGACTAGAATGTCACATTCATACAGCCAGCCCCTTGCACAGCATCCTTACTTAGGCCACACTGTGCCTCATTTCTTGTTCTACAAACAATAATCACACTGATCTTATTGAAACAGAACTGCTTAAAATGGCAGTATTTGTTTTTATTATTAGAAAGTTATCATTATACATTCTCAAAGCATGTCTTTCTCACTTCTCATTGGTTTTATTTTTCTAAAATGGAAGCAAACTAAATTTTGAAGGCTCCCAATAAAAGTTAATATAATATAATCAAAGGAATGTAAAATTATGGCAGAAAATTTGATAATGATTATGAAAATATATAGAATGATGGTTTTCAGAAAGCTTATAAGTGGTATCGGAAAACAGGCAGTAATAAAACAGACATCATCATTCCACAATGTGACATAGAGGTACAGGAGCAAATTCTGATGACTGTGTGCTATGATTTGACTTTTCCATTCCCCAGAGAGCTCTGCACTGGGGTTGTATAATGTACAATTACATTGCTCCTGTATTTAGAGTGTCATCGCCATTCTTACGTCTAACATTGAAGTTCTGCAATTCTATCAAGGTTCTATTTCATTTAACCACTTTTTATTAAGATCATTCTGATATATCATAAACATCCCATTACTTCCAACTTCTTCAGGACATACAGATACAAATCACAATATAAAATCAGATGTGTGATTCTATGTCACTTGAAGTTAGATCCTATTTGTTTCAACAAATAAGCTCATTTTTCTGACTCTTTTCTTCATATACTTTAGCACAGCTAGTCAGATTACTCATGAGAGGAGGATGCTGAGTGAATGAATAAATGAATGGGCATACAAGATTATAGAAATATAGACTAAAGCATTAATCTATACATATCACTATATAGAAGACCCTGAACAGAGAGGCATCTATTGGTTTTTATTTCCATTCGAATTACATATATGTAGTTGTTTCTATCCTATGAGATTAGGAGTTCTCTAGAGTCTACAGAGACTTGAATAATTCATCTGTGTTATTCCATCATCTGGTACAACTGGTATAATAATAGCCTGCTAGTTTTCACCAAAAACAAACAAACAAAAAAAAAAAACCATTTTCTTTCCTTCCTGGGCACTCAACTAGATTACATTTTGCCAGGATCCCTTACATTAGGTCTAGCCATATGACTTGTCCCAGCAATAAAATGTGTGTCACTTTCAGACTATGCTCTTAGGAAGTATTTGCCATTCTCTTTTTTCTTTCTAACTAAGGAATATAGACGAGGAGACCTCAAGAGTGGCAGAACCATAAAACTGATCAGTCTCTGACTCATATGAGGGAGAACTGCCTGTTGACCAAGAAAATCTACCTGGCTAGGAAGGCACAAGTGATGTGCTTAGGACCCACAATTTAAAGAGGAACTTGTTCTCATGTCCTTGAGTTCATTCTTTAAAGGAGATTCTTAATATAATTCTGTTATTGAGAAAGATTGCTGCTGAGGAACAAGAGACTGTGTACTATTGCATGAAGCTTCCAATGTCCAAATCAACTGTATTTTGAAATTTGGAATTAATTGTAATTATGCCTATCAATGTCCTATGGGTTTGAAGCATATGTGTTATTCTATCACTGGATAGGTAGAAAACTAAGATCTCTAAGACATAGAATTAAAAATCAGTGAGCAAACTATAGAATAAAAGAAGTGGTCACTTTAGGGCCTAGTGGAAATTACTTTTAAACAGCTTACTATTTAATGGAAATATTCATAGGATTCATATATATTATGCTTCTTAAAACTGACAGCATTCATGTGGAAGATAAGAATCACATTTCACATATACTAAATGGAATACCTTGAAAGTTAACATCTTTAAATGCATTTAAAAAATGAAAACTATAATGTAAGAACTTTGAAAAGAGATATAAATTAGAATATGAATTAAATGATTTCTTTATACCTCTACTAAGGATGTAAATGAAATTTTTCTAAGAAGATCTTTTCTTTACTTTTTGATTGCAACAGTAAAATATATTTGTGTATTTATTATATCTGAAAATGAGAAAGTAAATTGATCCATATGATTCACATTTTAGGAGTTATCCATTATTTATATTTCCTGGCTATTTTACTTTACTATATATAAATACATGGATTATACATATATATGTGTGTGTTTGTATAGGTTAAAAATAAAATTGGCATTAGATAATTAACATAGATTTTATTATTTCACTTTTAATTATAATTTTTTTATTAAATAATCTTTAAGATTATTTTTAGTTGCTTAAATTTTTCTGTTTGAATGCACTACTATTTAACTCCTCCCTGTCATTGAAATTTCTGTTGATACTTTTTACTGCAATATTTTTGTATCAGTATTTATGTACATTTATGATTATTTCCATAAGTAGGCTTCCTAGATTTTGGATTATTGGGCTAAAAATATGAATATCTCCAAACTGATTTCCAAAAAATACTTTATATCCCTCAAGTTGGTGCATATAGCATTGGTCTCATTGTGCTCCAATTAGCGTTTAGCACTAATATGTCTTGATCTTTATTAATTTGATAAATAACAGTGTTCTCACATACTTGCTCTTATAAGAAATTCTTTGTTTATTGACTTGAAAAAACATTTTTAATTCAGCTTTTATGAGTTGTTTCTTCATGCTTTTCACTCATCCTCCCCACTCTTGCCCTAACTGGGATATATATCTTTTTGTGATTAAAAGTATTCAACATATATTGTTTATCAGCTTTCAAGTTATCATATATATTGCAACTATCTTATTCCAGGATATCATTTATGGTATTTTATCATATAAAGTACTTTCAAATTTTTAGATAATCAAATTTATTTAAACTTTCCCCCTTAATATCTTCCTCTAATTTTATGGTTGAATGTCCTTCCCTATCATAAGAAAACATAAATATTGTGCCAAATTTTCATCCGTGTGCTTTTAAATTTTGTTTTGTTTTCCTTTTACCTCTTTATTACATATACTGTGGTGTAAGAAATGATCACTAAACTATTCTGTGTGAGACCCTAGTCACATGCATTTTCCAAACTTATCTGTTTTGTGCTAGTGCCATGGTGACTAGAACAACTAATCAGACATGACAGTAAAATGAGATCAACAGGGCCCATCTAAATTCAAATATCTGCCTTCAAAAATATCTAATGAAAATTCTGGCATTGGGACTTTAAATTAACAAGTTTAATTTTAAAATAATCATTGGAAATAGAGCTACAAATTTCAATTTACTATTTCATTAAGTTAAACAGAAATGACTCCAAGCATAGTACACAAGTGAGAGTTTAATTTTTACACCAGCATGTTTTTTCTTAAAAGCTTAGTATAGAGCACTATCCAGTGCTTATTTGTTCTGTGTTTCATTTTCCTTCTTCTGTCCCTTCAGTTTCTGCCTCGAGGCCTAGATTTTTCTCTTGCATTTTACTGGCTGCAAAGAAATCTGTAATCTTCTTGTATTCAGTGGTCTCCTGATGTTTGTGAGAGGCGGGTCGAGACAAATACCCAAATCTGTCAATGTCTCTCTAGCCTATGATTTCCCTGATAAAAAGCAGCTAAATAAAATTGAACGATGTAAGCTTGACTAAGTATGCTGTAGTACTGTTTTTCATCAATGATTAATTCATTTGGGCAGGAAGCTGTGTTCTTAAATCTAAACCAATTACTTCCATACCGATAAAATCTTTTCTATCACCGGTGAAATCTCAAACATGGAAAATTCGTGTTTACCATCTGTCTTCAAATGGTTGTAAAATTTAAAAGTAGGATTTCTAGTAACTCATTTAAACTGTTAGTATAAAAGATTAAGGTTATCTGATTTTTTTTTCCTTGAACTAATTTTCAAAGAGCTTAGTATTATCAGGGAAATTACAAGTAAAAAAAGAATTGATTTATAGCAAAGTACAAATGTAAAGGAGATAAAAATGAATATTGTTTGCTATTGCTTTAGAGCTCAGATCAAATTTCTTTTTCTAAGCACCCCAAATTGACCCGGATATTCTAGGTTCAAAATATTCCATTTCTCTTAACAGAGCTCAGGAAAATACTTTCCGTTTTTCAATTACTACCTTATTCAAAATCACTAAATTTGGGGTCTCCTTCCACTTGCCTGATTGTATTATTTCAATTCATGCAGCGAATGCCAGGTCTGGGGCTTATTTCTTAGCAGATGGTAGGGTCAGTATATTAGAGTAAAAATTAGGTACAGTTATTATATCACTGAAACATACACCCTAGACCCACAATGGAAAAGCTATATAGGCAGATGGAATGCTGCTAGAAGAAAGCCTATCTTCAGAGAGTTTATGTGTCTTTTGAGTAATTGGTAGATCATGCTCTAGTTTAAGAACTCTTAATTCTTTGAAGGACCCTAAAAGTTAACCGCCAAGGCCATGTTTCCTCTGTATTCTTTAATAAGTTATATTTTCAACATAAATGCATTATATAAACTCTTAAAGTGACGGTTGCTGCAAGTAGTAGGCACTTGCCTAAAAATGATCTAGGTAAAGATTACTAAATCAAACTGTTTTCCAATTATTGTTTATATGGCCAAAAACTGCTATTTCTCTGTGAATTATACTTCTACATAAGATAGTACAGTGCCCATTTAGCCTTAATTATGTATATTCAAAACCTGTAAAAGAATGTTGAGGTCCAATTTTATTGGATCCAATGAGAAAAATAAGAAACTATATGTGAGTTCAGCAAAGACTGTCAAAGAGAGAATAGAGAGTAGAGAGTATGAATTTGTATTCATGAACCACACTATTCTGTCTCATACAAGCCCATTTTTCTCTCTTCTCCATTTTTTCCCTGCTATTGCTCTCTTCAATAAACAGATGTGCCTATGGGGAACAGGAAGAAGGGCTCTCACAAAAATGATATATACCGCAAAACTACAGAATAACAATGTTACCAAAGTGTGTACTATTACTGAACTAGTCAAATCTTGTTTCAATACTCTATTGTGTATATAGATATAAAAACTTAATAAGGTATACATGCACATTAAAATGTACATGTAACTGTAAAAACAAATACTTTGGAAGAGAAAAATCAATTACAGTTTGAGGTGAAATCATTACTTTAAGAAAAAAAAAAGTCCACAGTGCTGACTTTGCATTTTATCTATAGAGTTACAAAAGCTATCTGCAAAGGCAAGTAATTTACAGCTCACAGCTAACATATACTCAAAGGGATAAATTAATAGAACAGCAACATAATAAAATCCTTGCCCTGTGGCTTCACTACAGAATTCCCTAACACAAACCGAAATGATTGAAATAGTATTTTTGATTTTCAGCAAATACATATTTTCTTGTCATGATATACATTACAGTTCTTAGTGCTTTAAAATATATTTGTTCTTTGGAGTTATATAATTGTACCTTTCCAATAAAAATAATTTTCTTAAATGACACAATCTCTTGGTATAGTACACAATCGTTTTTTTCTTCTCACTACAGCATACATATGCATATTTATAAGCACAGCTTTCCAAATTATGAGCAGTTCTTTTTTATTTATTTATTTATTTTTTACTTTTTATGTCTGTAGCACCTGGTGTTCCTAGGTGGTCTCCCATCCAAGTACTAACCAGGCCCAACCCTGCTTAGCTTCTGAGACCAGAGAGGATTCGGTTTGTTCAGGGTAGCATGGCCATAGACATGAGCAGTTCTTTAGAAGTGCCCACACCCATTATGGTGTTTACATTCAGTGTTATGTGAAGTGCAGTCATTTGACACCCCAGACCTTGAGTGCAGTCATGGAAATACACAGGACCAGTTATGGGTACATTTAATGTACTTCACATATTTGTTTAAGTTACATAATCTAGTGTGAATATCTAGTATCATCAAAGTATATTTTTACTGTCCTTAAGTAGGAATTTTAAAAGATTTTTATATTCATTCTTGATGAGTAAGCAAAAAAACTGCTATGCCCTGCCAAATACAGATGATATTTATAACTGAAAACACCCCAACAAACAGTGTTGATTTGTGTATAGGTATACATGTCACATGCGATATTTTCCATTTGAGCATAGGTCATGGTTAATATATACACAAACCATTTCTTAGGAATATTACTTTAATAGCACTTGGTATCACCTACATAGTGTCACATCAAAATTTACTGAATGAATAATTTGAAGGGATATGCTGCTTCTCTCATGCTGGCAACATCACTTTTCAGGCAGGATATAAGCTATCCCCACTTAAAATGTAACAAAATATGTGGGTTTATTTTCAGCTGACATTTTCTACTAAATTATAACTAAGCCATATTGCTTATTTGTTATTTGTTGACTTTTAATTAAACTGAACAAAAAACACATGCCTTCAGTCTTTCAGAGTTGTTTAGATGCCAGATTAGCTTTAAAGGTAAAAGTCCAAACTTAGATAAAATGCACCAATAATGACAAAGAACTCCAAAATGACAAAGGTAGTGAATAAATACATGAATTTATACTATATTGGTATTTTATTATAAGCATGCTGAGATTGTTTTGAAAAATGAGACCTATGTAGAATGGGAAGATATAATTATATATGTTTACTGATCAGTTTGTGTCTCCACATATTATGATTACAGTGTCTTTTAAAGTTAAAGAATGGCAAAAGGAATAGAAAAAAGCTTTTCTTAGTACAAAAATTAACACAAGTGACAGCTAAATTCAATTAAGGTATGCCCAGCTTCACTAAATACCTCTCAAGTAAAGAACAGACTTAATTTTTTTAAGGAAAGTTTAGATCAATGATAAGAGGCCATTGTGGTGGCAAATATCGTGAATATTAGAGCTGGCTATGTTAAAATCTCCTAACACAGGATTCAGTGAAACTCTGATACATTTCTAGCTGTCCTAGAACTTTAAATTATGTAGCTAGCTTTTTCAGTTCTTTCTAAACTCTATAGTTTTATGAAAATGATTATTAAAATAGTCTTCAAAATCCAAGATTTTGTTTAAATGAAATAACGGACTATTAAATTAGTTGCTATGAAATAATGGATTTTTTTAAAAAGCAAAAATTTTTATAGTAACCACAAGGTTATAGAGACACTGGAAAACTGTGATATTCAACCCTCCCGGTTTTCTTCGAAACCTGAGGCTCAGAGACAAAAGCAGGAGGAAGGAAGGCAGAAAAGGTTTTGTGTGTGTGTGAGTGTGTGTGTGTGTGTGTGTGTGTGTGTGTGTATTTACAACTATGTTTTTAAAATTATTATGAAGAAAATAAGATGCAATATCTAATTTAATCCTCACGTGTGAAACAATATTACTCTCCATATTTTATAAATGAGGAAATTGAAACGCAGAGAGGGTAAGGTTCAGTGCCACACAGCCAGTCAGTGGCAACATTAGAACTAGAATCGCATTTCCCTCCTCTAAGTCTGGCGCTCCTTTATAAGCACAGAATTCCATATGAAAATGAACTACTACTATTCTTTCCACTTACTTCCTCATTTAAAATTGTTTTCATGTTTATTGAATCACCATGCTTTATAAATTCCATAACTTTCCAAGGGCATCTCATATACTGAAGAAAATCTAAATGACTTGTTCAAACTTCAGCTCCACCACATACTAACTACTATGGGACCTTGGGCAAATCACGTGCTTTGTTCCTCAGTTTTCTCATTTCTAATGTAGAGATAAAAAACAGTACTCATTTCACTAGTGTTGTTGTGAAGATTGATTGTGATAATACACATAAAGTGCTTAGAACACTATCTAACACTCATACAAATGCATACTTGCATGCATATAGTATGCACTTGAAAATTTTAGTAGTGTTTTTGTTGATATTACTAAGTCAATGTATAATAAAAATTAGAGAAAATACTAAATAGTATTTATCTACTAAAACTACATTCTAAAGAACAGCCCAAAAGGTTTCTTTTTATGTATTCATTACTTGTATTTTTACTGAAGATTTCTCTTTATGTCAAGTTTATTAATAGTATGTAAAAGGGGAGATTTAAAGAATGTTTTCTTAATATTTAATAAATAGATGCACCAACTATTAATTTTCTGACTACAGAAATATTTTTCATACATAACATCAACACTACAGTAAAAATGCAGACACCTTGAAGAAAGCCTTTTTAGCTTTCTTTTTTAAAAAATAAGCTCAATGGTAATCCTTTTAAAATTATCAAAAAATAATTTCTGGATGAAGTTTAGGAATACATACTTTAGGTGCAAAAATAACCACAGTCAAAAATTTTATGAACTCTTTCCAGAAAGCACAGTATTCTATTCCAGTTAAATTTTTGTTTCGAATAAACATTTGAAACTAGGCCACATCCTGCTCTGTGCCTGCCAAAAATGAAAATTTCAAAATCTAAACTCATGTTCTACTTCCCAAGCACACACAGAAGTCATCTTAAATTTAATCTAGCCAATTTAAAAATGACTATTAAAACTTTGAAGAAAAGATATTTTCAAAATATAATGTGAGTACAATATAAATCGAGTCAACGTTAAATCTGACAGAGATGGTTATATTATATAAAACATGAGCAACTACAATGACATAGATCAGTGTATGATATAAAGTTCTACAGATGAAAAATGCAATATTAAATGTGGAAACTTGCAGCACTTTGACACTTGCTAGGATTTGGCGACAAGAAGCCAAAGGCATTTTCAAGGGCCAACAAGAAAATTGAAAAAGGCTCTCATTAACTCTCCCACTTACAGGGATGCCAATGTTTACCTAAGGAACTAATTATAGCTACCTACTTCTCAACCTATCTGACATTCTAGTTCTATGACCCCAACAGCTGGAAAATGACATCTGACAGGCCACAACTGTGAGTTTCATTCTCAATTTTTCTACCAATGATAGGAAGGTTCTTATACAGTCTTACACTATTCATGAATGGGAAACTTTGATCGAGGTGAATGAGAAGGATGATCAAGATCAAATAGGCCTACTCCCTGTCCATAGGTTTCTGCATTAATTTCTGTCTCTGATACTTCCTTTTGAGTTATATGAATATCTTTATTTGCAGAAACCTTAGTGTCAACTCTGTCTTCATCACACACATTTGTATATTTTCCAGGAACAATTTCTGGGAGACATTTAAAAGGAAGATAGGTCATTCTTAGGCCCAGACAAGAAGAAACCCTGTCTTAGGCCTATTGACACTGGTCTTCCCCATATTCTTTTATATAGACGATTCTCTGGGTTGCCAGAACTCCAAAATTCCCTGTTTAAATGGCCCTGATATTACTTCCAAGGATCTTCCTTAGGCCCATCCTGATTCTAAGGGGAACCTCATTACCCATATGCATACCGCTAGACCTAAAGGAGATCAAAGGCGGCATTTTTGTCAGGGGTTAGGAGTATAGCTGGAGATTAGCCATACAGGCTGAGGTCCTTTGTGATGCTAGATACAGTCAGGATAGAAAGATAAAAGGAATAGATCAATAGTGGGGAACTAGTTCCTGTATGAAAACGTAAAGTGACAGAAATTATAAATTTGAACTTGGCCTTCCTAGTCATTGCAAAGCTGTATTCGTTAAGACAAGAGATGGAACATATATAATTTGACAGCTTGTTGGCTTGATTTATAACTTTAAGTATTTAGATTTGCATCATGTGGGTACCCATTTTTTTTTTTTGCCTCAGGCCATGCAAATGTTAGGGGTTAGCTTGAAAAATGACAATGAATTTACCTACTCAAAATGGTATTATTCATTAAGTACATCAGGGAACCTAGTTTTTCTTCTCTGCATGTCAAAATTTAACTTTTCCTCTCAGAATTTTAAGTGAATAATAAAGGAAGAACAGGATGCTCAGACAGTATTGGCCAAATTCCATAGTTCATAAATTCAGAAAAAGATAGCAATCCTTATTAACACTTGTGTTATTACTAGATGCTTCACCTTTGGAAACAAAAGTTCAAGCACTACCCTAACTCTGCTGGTTTCTCTGTGGTTCACTACACATTTCCTTCCATGTCCCAAGAGCTGTAGTGTGATTTTTGTTATATTTTTATAGAGCTCATCATGGTACCTAAGCCTTTAAGTCAATGACAGTTCTGAACTTAAATAAGTTCCGTGGGACCTAAAAAGCAAATTAAAAAACAGATTCAATATCAGGAGTAATTTTAGGCATTAAACTTTTAAGTTTCCATATAAATCACTTAAGCAAACTGGGTCAAAGAAAATATCCTTGATGATTGACTGATTTAATATTTTCGAGAGCCTAAAATATCCTTTGTGCTGATAAGAGACACATCACATTACCCTCTAGGGGGCTCCACTCTGGAGCAAGAATAACTTCATAATCACAATGCAAAAAAGTAGAGTTCTTTGCAGTTCATGACAAAATAAGAATTTAAATTACCAAATAATGTTATTTAAGGAATAAAGATTATTTTTCCCCAGACCTGTGCATTTGAATATTTGAAATCACCTGAATGAATAATTAAATTTCTAACAATTCAAGAAAGTCAAAATTTCCTGTGTAAATTCTATCGAAGAATATATTTAAAGAAAATTTTCTGAATTGATGATTCTATTTCTTTTACAATTAGGGTTCATAAATCATATATCAATAGATTTAAATAAAGGCAAGATACAAAGAGGAGAGTACAAGCAGTAACATATTAGAGTTAACAAGGTATTGCAAGCATAATATAAGGAATCTAAAAAATATTTCAAATTATTTCAAATAGTTGAAGGTTTATAACGTGAGAGGTGCTAGTTTGAAAGTGACTTCAATTGAAATATGCAGCTATATCCAGAGGGTGGCGAGGTATATGAATGCAGTTCTTCCTTAACTACATTTTAACTAGAGCTTTTGGAAATGGGAGAAGCTCTTTCTGCGCAGTAGATGTCTATGAGTGGAAGAAGGGAGATTTGGCCACACAGCAAACTGTTAGCTATATTTAGGTAAGGATTTCCCCATAAGTTGGTAGGCTGAATAAAGAGACTTTGAAATTTTATGATAATAAACAGGTTCTGTGATTCATACTAGTAAGTTCCTAAAAAAAGGCAATATAATCAACTCTAGATCTTTCAAGGTCTGAATTTTCTGCTTTCAAGTTACATAAAGACCTCTTATATTTGTCTTTTGCTCATCCATCCACATTTAGCAAACATTTATTAAGTGCCTATTATATGTAAGTACTGTGTGAAGAGCTGTGGGGAAAATGGAAATAAACATTATCCAGCCTATTACATGAAAGATGCCCCAAAGAGCATTGAAAAGCAAGTTAAATTTTCAATCAGTTATTATTGCAATTTTCTAGGAGCACCTCTTAAAAAGTAAGAGTGATGTGTAGAGTCATGGGATAGAAAAAGAAAAATAGAAAGCAAATGCTTTCTGAAACACCTATTGTCTTCTAAATATCCAGGCACTCCTCCCCACGGCACAGTAATGCTAATGATTTTGAGATGGTTTTGTTTCTTGATTTAGAAAAATGGATTATTAAAGAAAAAGACAAAAGTATCTACATATATACTTTACAAGCAAAGACAAGGATAAAAAATTTTATGTGATTTTTAAAAAGTAATCACAGTGCAAAATGAAATTGCTTTGGTATCGCAATGATGAACTGTAAATTTGTACATTTGTAAAACATTGACCTGATATTCATATCCACGTTTATTCAGAACTGATGACTAGATAGTAAAGAAAATCTTAACATGAAAGTGACATATGAATTGCCACCCAAAATGAAACCTCTACATGGTCATTCTTCCAGAGCAACCAAGTAATTCTTATATACCCTGAAAGCTATATTGCCTTTATTCCTAGCTTTGACTAGCCCCTATGCTCAATATGGACTTTTCCATTTCCAGCATCACTCTTGATTTCCAAGAAGAGTTTTGATGTAAATACATAAGTTCCCTCTGAACTGTAAGTTAACTGAGATCACATGAAATTGTTTGTTCTAATTTGTGCACTGATTATAGCTGCTATGTGGAGTAGGCAAGTCACTTCATATTTCTGAGGTCAGCTTTCTTATCTGTATAAGAGACGGCTTTGATGAACACTGCTATGTGTTTACATTTTGTGAAAATTTTGGTCAGTTTTACAGGTCAAGCCTTTTCCAATCAAAACTTAATTTTGGTAGAAAAAGCAAATTCTGCCAAAAAAAAATTACAAATACGAGCATAAATATGTCTTAAGACACAAATTTCAAATAATCTTAAAACCCAAACATGTTTGTCAAGGACAATATATTCTGAGTTATTTTTAAAGCAATTAGACACAAATGCCTATAGTTTTGGGTTTCCATCTATATGTGGCATAGACAATATACATTAGAAATCATTGTTTCTATATTTGCATGTTTTTATATTATTAAACCTTTAAATCCATATGTGCCACCCTAACAGTAGACATTAGATACAAATATACTTTTATAACACTTCGCACTGAAATAATATTTTATACTTAAACTTTTTAAGCTTTTCCACATAACTTATTCACCTTGGCATGGCTTTTGCGAGATAGCTAATATTATGCCCCATTTCAAAAGCTATAAATAGAAATAGCTTAGCCTGGAAACCTGGATTTTACTACAGATAAAGTTTACTACCACTAAATGTATTTCATACTGTTAGAATTAGAACAACAAAAGCTATCTGTGTCCTCTTTCCTTCCACAATATATCTCCTAAGGAAAATATAACTATTATTACAATTACTAAAAGAAAAAAATTACAACTGATCTGTTTTACAAACTGCTTAATAAAATGTATTTTAAATAAGTAATATATCAACATACATCACTAAAATATGGAGTGTAAATACTGAACAGAAATCCCTGTAATCAAAGATTAAAAAAATGCTCTCAGAGAATGTCAGTAATAAAAATACCTTTTGTAGGTATAATCTTAGTTTTCTCTTTTTTTTTCCTTTCTTTTTCTTTTTATTACATTAATCTGATTTCACCATAAACACTCTATTTTTGAGAACTGAAATGTTATTAAACTAAAGGCTGCTATACATACATAAGCTTGGGGACATGAATAAAGTGGATTATTTCAGTATAAATTTAACAAAGATTTAAGAGACGCTCTTCCACAATGGGTAACATCGTAAGGCAAACGGAAAAAGAGGTTATATGTCACAACAGATCTTTCTTATTATGTCTAATACAGCATGGAATAGCCAGAGTATCAAATTAGTTTAGTTTTTACAACTGAGGTAGCAAAAAGGAATGAAGCTCATAGGCCTTAACATTTCCCTATATGCCCCAGGTCAATTTAATCATTAGTACTTAGCATTTTTTCCTGATTAAAATAAAAATAAAGTTTCTAATTAATGGCTGCTAAGCGTTAAATCAATTTAAATGTTTAAGTCAAACATAGTTAGATTTTAAAAACATACTTTCACTTTTATTATTTGATAAGCAGAATAAAATATTTGAGTAGAATCACAATTTTAGAAGAAGAATCAATAGAGTAATAATTAAAAATGCATATGGAATTTGGGAGGTGTTCTGAAAATAATATTAAAACATCATGTAACTACTACTACTGCTACTACTACTAATGATAATAACTCTATGTAACACTTATGAACATGCATAAGTTTTTCAAAGTGTTTTCCATTGACAAATTTAATCAAATTTAGTGGCCATTTAAATTAGAATGTATTTATATATTATAAAAGTTAAAAATCTGATAATGCTAAACTATAGAAGTGGTAATCTTTTCAATTTGAACCTGAATTATCTTTGAATTAAAGACTGTGTTTGAGAAGTCAGGGGAAATTAAGAAGTGGGAAAAAAAAAAGTGGAAATGGAAAAGGTAAAAAAGGCCTTTCTATCTACAGTGCCTTGCATATTATGTGTACACTGTGGATGCTTAATGCACGTAAATATTGTGATGCCATATGGTGTTTCACTGCCAAAATTTTTTCCCTCTTAAGTAAAGAATGACTTGGGTGGAAGTGTCTAAGCAATGGGGATGCCCAGGAGGAGAACCACCTCTCAGCTGCTGGCATGACTGATCTCAAAATGTCATGATAATCTGTGTAGAAGAAACAACTAATTGACTAATTTCCATAAAAAAAACAGAGATATTTAATATTACTTCATATACTCTAAAACAGGCTAGTTAGTCATCTTTATTAATTTTACAGAATTTGCATCACTATTAGGTAAAAAAAGTAATTTCCAACTTAACCAATATACTAACTGCTAAACTGTTTGAATGCATGTCAAAGGCAAAAAAAAAACAACAACATAGTATTTATATAAACTATTTTAAATTTGGCTATATTTTGAGTTTTGTTCAAAATAATTTTTATCTGATGGAGCAGTTGCCTACAATTAGTGTACATTCAGGTGCATTCTGACAGAATAAGGTCAAACAAATAATTGGTAGTTAACTTGTTAATAATGTTCAGCACATATTTAGCTGCTGGGGATCCTTACTGGAGGAGGCAAGGAGAAAGAATTGGGCTTCATTCTGCACATTGAGGAAATACTGCACTAGGCCAACTAATCATGCACAACCCCAGTACGATATTCCTGGTCACTCACTGTCAAATGGTAGTAAGGCTTTTCACCTCATATTTCTTGAGCTCTGTGGTATGCAGAATTTTGACCTCCCAAAGATGTCTAAGTCCTAATCTTCAGAACATGTTAGATTGCATTGCAAAGGGAAATTAAGGTTGCTAATCAGCTGACCTTAAAAGAAAGAGATTAAATAAATTTATTCAGGTGAATCCCATGTATCCATTGTAATCACAAGGGTTCTTAAAAGTGGAAGTCAGAATCAGAAGAGAGAGATGGTATTGTGAAAATAACTCAAACTGACATTGCTAGCTTTGTATATGGAAGAGGATACATGAGCCAAGGGAAGCAGCAGGTAACCTTTAGAAGCTAGAAAAGGCAAGGAAAGAGATTTTCCCCCAGAGCCTCCAGAAAAGGACGCAGACGTTGATTTTAGCCCAATGATCCATTCTGGACTTCTGACCTTCAGAACAGTAAGATAATAAATTTGTCTTGCTTTACATCTCTAAGCTTGTTGTCATTTGTTACAGCAGCAATAAGAAACTAATACAATCTCTTGTTGCACTAAGTAGTAGGTAGGAAAATATTTGTTTAAAATGAACAGTAGAATTTTGATTGAAGTCTTTTATTCCCATAGCCATTTCTAGCTCTTCAAGTGAAAATATATGAACAGTGTATTAACATTAATTAAGGCAAAGGAAAAATCGAGCACTTATACATACTTATATGATTTCTCAATAAATCAGTATCATTTAAAATTAAACTTTTTATCACCATATATGGTGCTAGAAGGTAATTTAACTTTCAGTGCTGAACACACAATGCAATATACATATGATGTATTATTGAACTGTACACTTGAAACCTATATAATTTTATTGACTAACATCACTCCAATAAATTCAATAAAATATGAAAAACAAATAAATAAAATGAAATATAAGTAAATATTTACTTTAAATAAGTTAAAAACTTCAATTAAACATTCATTTTTGAAATTAGTAATTTATTATTTAAGATACTTATTTATACACCTGCCAACACTACTTGAAAAATAAGACCCACTCATTCCACAAATTAGAGCTTTATTTTTTCTGACCTCACTGGAATATTAACAGCTTAAAGAAAATACAATATTTTGACCTCCATCTTTTTTTTTAAATAAATAAATCTATCTATCTATATCTATCTATCTATCTATCTATCTATCTATCTATCTATCTATATATAAATGTTTTATCATCTCACAGCCACTGAACCATATATCATATCACTGGATTTGAAATTATTGTTATTTTCTTTTTCATAATTATATATATGCAAACTTGATCAATTAATGAAATGTTTATTTAGGCCTTTACTTGATATTATCAACTCACTGGTAACAACAACATTCATGATAATCATATCTGTGTTCACACTGATACCAGAAACCATAATATTAACAGTCCTTAGAGGGGTTTTTGAACTTGTAGAACAGTGTGTTGTATTGCTAGGCGGGCCTTTATTCACCAGAAGTTTCTATTTAATTCAAGCGGTTCTTATCAGGAGAGTGCTATCCATGACAAAAAGGAAGTTCTGTAATTTTATATTCTTTTCTACTTGGTGCTGAGTATTAAACATATTTTTTATTCTCCCACAAAATATATATTATATAAAATACATTTTATATAAAAATAACATATATATAAATTACATATATAAATATTGCTTTCTACAACAGAGCTAAACATGCTATCATTAGGTATAAAATCTACATATTGTTCTGATGCTGCTAAAATTGAGGGCTATATTTTGTTTGGTTTGCCAGTACCTTTCCATGTGCCATAGCTAAGCTCTGATGTGAGGCTAGCCCCAGCTATTACTGCATTGGTACAAGTTGGTTTTTGTTGCCCTTAGGCTTCCTCTCTCAGGTAGTTCCTCATTGGATCTCCCTTCCTTTCCAGAGTACCATCCCTTTGTTCCCTTGGCAGAGTATGGATCTTTATCAAGGTGTGACACAGAGGAAAGACTGGTGGTGAATGTCTGGAAATGTGGCACTAGCTTGGGGTTCTGTAACCAAATTGTTATTTAATTTTGTGCACAGCATTTTGCCACTCCACGTCTGTTTCCCCATTAGTTTACTAAAGACAATGGGTTCAGTAATCTCTATATCCCTTTCAGAATGTGGAAAGCTCCAATTCTATGAATTCTAAGATATCCATCCAGGCTTATTTTTTGGTCCTAAAAGGGATAGCCAAAAGGAAAAGCTAGTATAAAAGCTATTTTAAACATGTTTACATTTCATCAGATGTCTTTTGAGGAAGGAACTATTTCCAAAACTTCAAAAGAATTATTAAACCTCTAATGAAAAATATTTCAGAACACAGTTTGAGATTTTTGAATCTCCCTCTGAAGTTAGAGATAAGAATAATCTTGCATATTGCCAATGGTCATGACATAACTTGGAAGACACGGCAATTTCATTACTGAACAACCTGAACTCTCATTCAAAGAACAGATGGGATAAAGGTGGCTAAGTTTATATTTAAAAGCGATTTTGCAGGCATCTAAGATGCTATACACAATTTTGTTCTTTCCAGGCCACTAATGTATATCTCCATACAAATAAGCCTAGTTTCCAAGTAACTCCTATTATTCCACTCTATCTGCTAGACAAAGGAGGAGACTTTTCTATATGTCTACTAGCAAGTGTGATGGAAAATCCTGCCACTCATATAAAAGGTGATAGGATTTTTAGTAGCCAAGATAAGAAGTGCTGCGAATCAGAGGCCTTTGTCAGTTCATTTGGACCCTTTTATTTTTCCACCAAAACCATTACAGTGAATAAAGCAACTATAGTGGGCCAAGTTATGCTAGTGGCACAAACACCTCCTTTAACAACTGAACTGACTGCTGGGGATTGACCACTCCTTTAATTATACCTCAGGAGTGCACATAATGAGAAAAGAGCCAACCGCACTGCCTGAGCCCCAAATGTGGATTGGCTCAGGACCAAATCCTTTGTGTCAGTTCTTTCTTCTTTCATCCTCCCTCAATGTGGTACTGTTATATAAGATTACCCTGCCTCTGCTTTCTTTCTTATCCCCTTTCATGTCCTCAGAAAAATTTCTTACTTCTCCCGCTGTTCTCAGCTAACAACACTTTCCAAATTGAAGCACTTTCTCTTCAACATAGTCTAACAATTGAAGCACTCAGGTGCCATGCCTATACCACCCATTTATCTATTATTAATTTATCTATTCATTCAATGTATTGATTTATGATGTTTTTGCCATTGGTGATGCAGACTATAAAGGATATGACCTATAAAAAATGGGACCTCACAGATAATTAGGGAGAGAAATTCAATATGAGAATATGGTATGATGGAATACATAAAATTTCCCAGGACATCAGAGGAGAGAATGGCTGTCGCTCCTTAAAGAGTTGGCTAAAAATTTGCTACGAGGCTACATGATATACTACCTTGAATTGTTTGATTTATTATATATTTATCACCCTATTTTAAAGGTCATTATTTCTTCTCAGTAGTATCCTGTAAATAATGGACACACCATAGGTGCTCAATAAACACACACTTCTTAACTATACATCATGGCAGAGCCATAAGCTGGTTTTTATTGCCCTTGACTTTCTTCTCTCAAGGTTGTTCTTCCTTCTTGGATCTCTTTTCACAAGTACTTTCCCCTTGTCTCTTTAGCAGAGTTGATCCCTATTACTATGTGGCACAGAGGAAAGAACTGGTGAGTCCCAATTATTTAGTTTAGGTGATTAGACAACTTGGTAAAAGGTACAGTTTGCACATGTGATTCCTGTGTTGGCCTATTATTTTGACTCTTAACCAGAGATCAGTATGACACTGGCTGGCCATTTTGCAAATGGATCTATTTGTTTTAAAAAGGTTCCAGATGATATTACTTCTTTTAAAAAGATTACAGATGCCTCATTCTCAGGTGTGAAAAAAAAATTGCCTTTTGAGTCCTATAAGTAATCATTTCCCAATCTTTCCATCTTTGGGTGTTTATATATAAATATATTTATTGAATTGTTATTACTTTGATAAGAGATGTGGGGGATACATAACTGAAAGCTATCCCCATCTTGGTTGGAAACAACTATTTCTTCTCCCCTTTCACTCTTTTCATGGGTTAGCTCATCTTGCTTACTGCTATAATACTGCTAATCCAATTTTTAGTAAGGTAATTAGTTTTAGGTATGTCTCCTGTAAGTAAACTACTCATTCATTGAATACAATCCTGGCACTGGGCCTAACTCTGAATGGATTTTACATTTGAGGAAACAGTTCCATTGTGACGTAGCAAACATCCCAAGGATGTTAATTGTGATCTCCTTCTTAAAGGCTTCAGAGGCTGAAAACATTAGATAGCAGACCTATGCAGTATGAAGAAATCCACTTTTGTTCATTATTCACCCGACTATATTAAAATGAGCTATGAATTCATAAGATGTGAAAAATTGGCAGATAATATCAATTTAAACAAAGAGTTTCTGGAGTACTGGATCATTCTCTTCTCACCCTAAGTGGAGACTTTCTTTTCTAGCTCAAGCCAGATCTGTATTTACAAGAGTCAAAGGGGGCTATACTTCTAAGAACATCCTACATGAGGCCAGCTGTCAGAAGTAGTATTTTGAGAATAGGTTATATAAGAAAGGGCCTATATATCCAGTGTTAGACCCAGCAAGGATGTATGTGCTTTCCAACTGGCCTAGAGTATTTGTAAGAAGAGGATGTCTTGAGAGTTAAAAGGGACTCTTCCTAAGAAGGCTTTCTGTAAAACAAGAAGACCCTAACAGCACTTTGGGGAAGACAAGGTCCAAGAGGAAACTAAATTGCCAGTCAGAGCGCTATGCTGGAAGTCTGTATCCAATGGTTGAAAATATCAGAAGAATCCACAAGCTTTATGGGAAAGACAACGAACATTTAGGCATCTGAAATACTGAGTAGTTTGACAACAGATTAAACAGCACTATATACATAAAATTGTTCTATTTTCCTATTTCTTCCTTTACTGTTAGATCTGAATCTGGAAGATATAGAAGCAGTACTAGCTTATGTGAAAGAAAATTGAGCAAAAATAGAGAAGACATGGTTGGATCTTGAGATTATCATGCTAAGTGAAATAAGAGAAAAAGTTGAGAACCATATGATTTCACTCATATGTGAGATATAAAAACTGAAATCAACAAACAAATAAGACAAAATAACAAAAACTCATAGACACAGACAATGGTTTAGTGATTACTGGAGGGAAGCGGGGAAAGGGGGAAAATAGATAAAGTAAAGGGTGTCAAATATATGGTGACGAAAGATTTGACTTTGGGTGGTGAACATACAGTGCAATACGCAGATGATGTATTATTGAATTGTATACCTGAAACCCATATAATTTTATTAACCAAGAGTACCCCAATAAATTTAATAAAAAATTAGAGAACTCTAGGGGTCCCTTTCCCCTAGATATCAAAATAGAACTTGTTGGGAGGTGATGTTGAAGGAAAAAAACTTAAAAGAAAATAAGGTTGTAAATCAGACTGCATTAGACTATTTAACAGAAAGGAAAAGAACCTATTTTTAATAACTAACAATGACCAGGAAAACTAGGAGCTGGGAAAAATCCATAGAGCTCGTTTCATAGGATAACAGTGAGAAAGAATCAAGTTGCTAATATGCTATATCCTACTGACTCTAACTTGTTCAATAATTGGTTACCCCGGTTATTAATAGAAGCCAAGTTTCCTGACTCAAAGCCCACTGTTTTCTTTATAAAACTAGGAACATCAATTTGTTCTAAAAATAATGGAAAGTAAAAGAAACTTTAAGAGCATCATATTCAAGTGCAATTTTCAACCTTCATTTGGCCCTGATTCCTGAGGAAGGAAGGAAGGAAGGAAGGAAGGAAGGAAGGAGAGAGGAAAGAAAGAGGGGAGGGAAGGAGGGAGAGAAGAAAAAAAAGAAATCAACTTTCTAAACCATCGTTGAAGCAATCGGTGAAATTTGAATGTGGACTTGGTATTTGATATTAATGAATTACTAGTGATATTGTCAGGTATGATAATGACAAGGTGGTTATGTTTAAAATGTTCATCTATGTGAATTCAGCATACTGAAATAATATATGGTGAAATGATACAATTCTTAGTGTGATATTGAGATTTACCATAAAAAATATATATATTTGTTTTTGTCCTGTTTCTGGCATAGAACTCCTAAAAATTTCGAATTTCCTAAGCAATAAAAGTGATAAAGCTGTCTTCTGTTATGTTACTGAAGTGACTTCTGGAAAGCACCTAAGGAGGGGCGCCAGTTGCCAGAGGGGCTAACCCTGTGATTAGAGGATTGGACTTTCAGTCCCTCCCCCTTGACCTCTAGGGAGGGGAGAGGGGCCTGAGATTGGATCAATTGCCAATGGCCATTGATTTAATCATCCACACCTATATAATGAAGCCTCCATGAAAACCCAAAAGTACGGTGTTTAGAGAGCTTCTGGATTGGTGAATGTGTACAGATACAGGGAGAGCAATGTATCTGGAAAGAGCATGAAAGCTCAGCACCCTTTCCCCACATCTTGCCCTATGAATCTCTTGCATCTGGCTGTTCCTGAGTTATATCTTTTTATAACAAACTGGTGATCTAGTGAGCAAATAATTTCCTGAGTTCTGTGAACCATTCTGGTAATCTTACCCAAGGAAGAAGTCGTGGGGACCTCCAATTTGTAGCTGGTTGGTCAGAAGAATAGGTAACAAACTGGGCTTAAGAGATTGCCATCTGAAGTTGGGGGATAGTCTTCTAGGACTGAACCTTTCTGTGGTATATGACACTATCTCTGGTAGTGTCATAATTGAGTTGAATTGTAGGACAATGCCTGGTATCCAAAGAATTGCTTGGATATGTGGGGAAATCTGGCTCCTCCCCTGGCTCCCACACATTAAAACTGGATCCAGAACTCTACTACCTGGTATTTGCTTTAAAATACTACAGAGGAAAAGAAAATAATGACTACAGATGAAATTAATTAGGAAAAAAAAAAACAACAGATAATTATTGAAGGTAGGTCATGGGTACATAGGGGTGCATTGTTGTATTTTCCCTACTTTTAAGTGTGATTGTATTTTCCATAATAAGAAGTTAAAAATGAATAGGAAAAATTCACAGGCCTGTATGTTTTGATTTGTTCTATGCCTACTCTACAACTTTGGTCTTACATAAATAAGGCAGCTTGCCTCAACAAACACTTCTGCATAAACATGATACATTATATCTGATTAATTATATAATAATTCATTTATTTTCTAGAGTATAGCTTGAAATCTTAAACTACTAAATTTATTCCAAAGCTTTTCTTTGCCTTGAGAAAACTGGAGTTCTCTTCCATTGATGAAATAATTGAGAGTTGAATGTTTGTAAGTTTCTTGATATAATGGTTAAGGCTCAATTTGCCAAGGTCTTGAGTACCATATTTTTGCATCCATATCTTGAATATCACATCTCTGATTTGGGAATCAGAATTCTGTAACAGTTAAGGGAAGCCGTGAAGAAGAAAGGTCCTTGAGAAACTGCCTTCACAGGAGCGAGAATTAATCATTTTTCAGACATATCTATATAAGAGATACTTATATCCTATCAGGTTGGACTAATTCAAACTACTCCTTAAAAATATACTACCATATTTGTTTTCAATTATAATAAGCAGAGCTTTCACACTTTACTATTTTTTAAATTAAATTTATTGGGGTGACAGTTAATATTATATAGGTTTCAAGTATATAATTCAATTATACATCATTTGTGTGTTTACCACCCAAGGTCGAATCTCCTTCCATCTCCATATATTTGACCCCCTTTACCCTTATCTACCTCTCCTCCTCCTCTTTCTCTCTGGTAACCACTAAACTGTCATCTGTGTCTACTACTCAGACATAAGAAAAGATGAAATACTGCCACGTGTAACAATATGGATGGATCTTGAGATAATCATGCTAAGTGAAATAAGTCAGACAAAAAAAGTTGAGAACCGTATGGTTTCACTCATATGTGGGATATAAAACTAAAAGCAACAAACAAACAAGACAAAGAAACAAAAACTCATAAAACTCATAGACATAGCTTCCACATTTTAACGTCCCGATCCTGGAGTAAGTCTTTCTTAAATTAATGTCCTGAAGGCTGTAGTTGTGACATTGCTGAATGTGCCTATATATGCACCAAAAGAACAAAAATAAAAAAACAAAATAAAAATAAAAACCCTTGCAGAATGGAATCCAATGTCTTGCAAGAAAGTTCTGGAAACAATAAAGCACTCAATCTCATTCTCTCTCTCTCTCTCTCTCTCTCTCTCTCTCTCTCTCTCTCTTTCTATCCCTTCCCTCCAATAATAGCTGCTAAAACATATTCTTGATGCAAAAACAAACAAAAAACAACTACCACCCACTCCCCTCAAAGAACAGACAACAATGATCATAAATATAAAAGTAATTTAAAAACTTAAAATCTCAATGTAAAAAACTGGGAATACTTCGACTACTTTTTCACATACCTTTTACTTTTTTTCATGTGTACATGTGTTATACATCATAAAAATTGCCTAAACAGATCCAAAACACTTTCTTTTCATAAGTTAAAATGAAAATTTAAAGTGATAAAGAAGAATTGTGTCATACATTAAATGACAGCACTGTTTTTCTTTCTTAGTGAGAGGTAAAATAATGGTGCATATTAAAATCTATAAAATACAATATCTGAAATGGAATAAAGTTTATGAAGGTTTGACACATTTATGTAGATTAGATAATAAATTATTAACGGGAATTATAGATGATCAGAAGAAACTTAATGCTATAAGTTCTTTTTACAGGGATAGTCACAATTTTATATCATTCTGTAAAACTGGAGATAAAATAATATTCTGGTAGCTCATGGGGTTTGGCCAATGAGGCCACCTCTGGGTGTTCATATACACTTCCTCTAAATATACTACTTCCTACTCCCAATATCGGCAGATGGGATAAATCCACATTACATCAGAATCACAATCAATTTTAGATAGGAAAATAGGTTTTATATCAGCATGATGAAAGACTAAAAAACAAAACTGTCCCACATGAAAGCTGTGGTTGCTACCATCTTGGAATGAAGGACTTCAGTTATCATTTTCCATGCTCGAGGAATGGTCCTCCTACAGGGAAGAAGGGCGGACTAGAATGATAACTTACTGAGCCCTTTTTAATTTTATGATCCTAAGTTTCAAAATAAAATCCTATGAACCTGCAACTAATAAAACTTAAAAAGTATATCTTTTAATTAGACACTCACCCATAGATTCATTAGCTCCAGCAATGGAAAAGAAAATGCAAAGTTCCAATATCCATTAAATAATATTTTATCAAACAATCATTAAAATAATTTATAAGCTCAGCTCATACATTTTATTTTGTATTAACTTTGACATGAAATTATGAAAAATTAACTAACAATGCCACCTAACCCCAATCCTAGACAGATAAATAATCCGGCTTTCCTAAGAGACAGTTAGGTAAAAATATACTACCATATTTCTAATTCATTTTATTTATTATTGATTCTTCCTTGTTCTGGAGCTCCAATGGCTCTTAGGATAATTTTTAAAGTATTAAAATGAATGAGAATCTTTATATTTCCTTTGCTAAAGAACTCTGTTCTTTCCTATGTATGTTTTGATAGATTAGCCCTCATGGAGAAGGAAAATGGATACTGAGCCTCACAGACTATCCAGTTTTTGATATGATGACTATTATAACAAGTTAGTTTAAGCAAAAGTTCTTTAAGAACAGAAGAAAAAGTTCCATTAGAAAATAAAAGGCTATTAGAAAGAATAAAACTTAAGGAAGAATAGAAAAGGCATAGGAGAGAGAACATATGCTTTTCTTTTATTTCCTGGGAATTGCCTAAGTGAGGACAAGTGAAGATGTCATAGCTTTAGCTTTGAATCCTCTGAATTATCGCATTGCTGTATTTATTTAAATGACAACAGGCAACTTGCTGTCATGTTCAAAGATTAGGTTTGTTCTTTCATTCGAAGCTGTCTTTGAGGATTTAAAGAATAAACCATTAATAAAACAATTAGTAAGAGTATTTGAACTATATATTAAATGCACACTTTCTTCCCTACTGATGTAAAGCATGATATTCTTTGTTAAATAAAATTTTCTCTAATTTTATAAATATTTATATTATTAAAGAAACAAATGTAAAACTAAAAAAGCTAATTGTTATGCTGAAAAATTGATGACATGAAAAATAAATTTGAGCAAAAGATTCAAAATAACTCTGGTACTCTCAGGTAGCATAGCAAATTTTTTTTAAAAATGTATTTTACCTCTTGAATAAAATATGCACCTACATGTACGTAAAGATCTACAGCAGAGAGTTAATCAGTGGCCCATATTGGCCCAAGAGGGCATATTATTGTTACATCAATGCACAGTGAGATGTCCCAGCAGTACTAAATATAAGGCAACTTTGATTTCTTTGCTCAGAACCATCTAACCTAATTTTAGATAGCCTGAATCTTTCTCTGAGCAACTTTGTGGAAAGTGTGCTCCGATTCTATTGTCCTGGAAAGCAGAGCGAAATATGTATTAATTAACCTTTAAATAACTTCATTTAGAAATAATATAAAAGAGGAAAGGACTGCACACATTCACACCCAAATACACAACTTTGACTCTATTCTTTCTCAGAGAATTAAGTTTAAAATGTCATATTACAGGATAGATATTTCTTTAAAAATATAACCAATGCCACTAAAATCGGCCTATTATGAAACCAAGCAACTACTCAAAAGTCTGGAGCATTCCTAGTAATCACCACATATACTCAGCCACTGTAAAATTCCGTAGGATTTCTATTCACCTTCCTAACCATACTGATTCTTAAATATATTTGGTTTCAAATTCGCTTTTCTCAATTCAACATTTTCATCTTTTCTGTGATCAGTGTAGAAGTGAATAAAGCAAATACAGCACTGAGCATTTCAGACAAGGCAATTAAACCTGTGGTTTCTCTAGGCACATATTGTAGCATCAGCATTTGCAGCTCAGAAAGCCACTAATGAGTCAGGCTAAAATAAAGTCCTCAATGGAGATGATACTTTATTTTGCACATATGCTACCAAGATTACATCATCATGGTTAAATTCATAATCTACTAATATTTTGTTATGAACTTCAAATTTCAGGCATTTTTATTCAAACCATAAAAATCCTGAGAATGTCAGACCCTATCCTGACATCGTAAGCTCTTGGGAGTTTCTGTTTCATTTTCCCATTTTACTGCATTAAAATAATAACATCAAATGTGGATCTGTAAAAACTCAGTGACATGGCTTCACGTTATGAGAAAGCTTCTATATAAATGAAGAAATATTTTGTTTACTATTCATGATCTCAAGACTGACTAAATGAATATGTTATAAAATCAAACATATTATGCATAAAAATCAATAAAATTAAAACAAAGAACAAAGTTTAACAATATAAGCTAGTAAAACAAAATTATTCCTTAGGTTGCCATGGAATGTTAGCACTTTGAGAGATACAAAGAAAGTAAATGTCATAGTACTATCACAATAAATCTGGTTGATATTATTACTGTGATAACAGTTGATGTATATAGGCAGATAATTTTATCTGTTTTGTTCACCTACGAATCCCTATTACAGTACTTGGCTTATAGTAAGAAGTTGAAAAATATTTACTGAATAAATTAAATGTGTTATTTAGTCTTTACAAGAAGCTGTTAGTATTATTGTTACCTTTTTTACAGTTCTTATTTTATCATTTACTACTATTATTAACACTGAGTGAGAAAAGAGCGTAAAATGCCAGACTTTTAGTTCATTCTGTCTGACTCCAAACCTAAGCACTAGCTACCATAACCTTCTGTCTCTTGTTGATAAAAACTTGATTTCCTATGAAACAGTATGTGAAAAGAGTCAATAAATATTAGAGGAGATCATTACAAGCTGGGCTGGTAACCATAACTTCAGAAGGACATGGATATAAGCTAAAAAGCAGAGTACTTCCAGTATTAAAACAAGTAGAGGGGAAATGATATTTAAAGCAGATTGGGATAGAATGAGCAGAGGAGGCAAGAAAGTACAATTAATATTCAGAATCATCTAATGGACAAATCTGGCTGTAGTGCAGTGTGGGCTGCATGGATGGGGCTGGCATGTTAGCACTCAAAGTAGGGTGGGGAAACACAGCAGTCAAAGGGCAGTAAGAAGTTAGAGTGTCAGAAATACTAGAAGTTTGCAAGTTTGGGCCACTACAAATCGGAAATAAACTAGAGGTAAAGAGTGCCAGATAAATCATAATTTAAGGGAAATTGCAATATTAGAGGGCTGGATCAGGGTTCTATTATCCCATAAGTACCATTTGTTCAGAAGATATGTGAGTCTACAAAAATATAAGGGCAAATCACCTGAGGGCCAGATTAATTAAGCCAAATAATTAAGAAGAAATATATTTAAGAAACAAAGCCCTATAGAGATACCAAACCAAGGTAGAGTAGTAGAGAGGGTGTAAATTGAAAGAGTATATTCAAATCACATGGAAAACAAGTCAGAAGCTGTGTATGAATTGGAGCCAACAACCTTGAATTTCATTGAGAGCATAGGATTCTAAAACAGTCTTGTGGCTGCCTTTTCTAAACCACATTTGCTTAATCTGTTTCATGGCATTATGTGTATTTCAAATGGCAGCATTTGCTGTTGTTTGCCTCGTGACAAAAAGGGTTGTAACACAACAATGAACCTAATATTGAACAACCAGTTTCTGATCTGGGTGTACCCTGACTTGCAAATAAAATGGGCAGAAAGTGTATCAAGAGGCAAAAGAAAATGTACTTGTTGGTAAAAAGAAACTCTGGTAAATAAATATGTTCTGATAGGTTCACATAGGTAGGTACCAAGAGACATAACTAGAAAAATATTTGAAGGCAGACTATAAAAATCTCGAATGTTTGATGAAAGAGTTTGGAAATAGAAAGCAATGGAGAATTTGAGTTGGGAAGTATTCTGACAAAAGTATCACTGTTAGGAGGATGAATATGGCAGCAGTGTGGCCTATGAATCAAAGATAAAAGCAAAGGATACCAATGAGGAAGCTATTGCAACAATTTGGAAATGAGGTAATTAAGATGTGAATTATATCCGTGATGGTAAGTATACAAAGTTTTGAAATACTGTAATGCAGGGAATGATAGTGGGGTTGAAGAGCCAGTAAGAGAAATTTCTTATAATGGAAATGATAAATATGCACATAACACACACACACACAGTCACATTTTATGTACATTGGAAAAGGTATTGCTATAAGTCATAACAAATACATATCAATTTGTCGCTCATGGTGGATATGAAGTCTCAAAGCTGTGATACTGGGTGATAGGTATAAGTCTCCATTACTCACACACATGCATTTTTATATATGTAGTAGATGTTTCTTTTATTAAGTAAAAGTATGGTTTTTTGAAAAACCCAATGGAATAGACAGTCTTATATTGCTGAATGTGCAGAATCATATTCCATTTCAGAGAATACATCAAAATAAATTTAGATGTTTAAATAGTCTTTTAAAAATTGTATTTCAGCCAACACAAAAGAAATTTAAATGACCCATAATGTAAATACCAGTCTGTGATGCTGACAACATTGAACCATCAGCTGGTGGGATGTTTTTCAAGGGATGATATGGATTTGCATTTATACACCCACACTGCTTATCAGCATATATCTGAAAAAGGTCCCAAGAAAAGAGCAGTCTATTATACAGAGTTAACTGGCCCACATGGGTCTCAAGTCCTTCATTCTGGCCTCATTAATGCTACTCAACTGGACTCTAAATAACCAGTTTATTTTCATAAATTTGAAGACTTTTTTTTTTCTATTTTAGTGGAGTGAGAAGTACTAACTCTGTAAAGTGGTTTGAAAATACAATCACTAGAGTTGATGTTTTTCACCCCCAAAATACTAATTAATTAATTAACAATTAAAATCCAATTACTTAATTGGTTTTAGTATAGTTGAAAATTAACTCCAAAAGTGTTAGATAAGTTATATCATTGGCATTATGGGATATATCACATTCAGATGAAAGGACGACTTATAACTTTATTACAGGTATCTAGATATCTGGACAAGTATCTGTATTTGGGCTATTTTGGACTATGATGAATATTTGTTTTAATTTTTCAAAATACACTCGGGGCTAAAACAATACCTCAGCATAAGTTTTAAGCAGAATTTACATGACATTTTCATTCTTCCATCCCACCAGTGCTATTCCATCATGGCATTTACAATATGATGAATCAAAAATGAAATGTGTTTAATCTGGACATTGAAATAACATACTTTATTGTTATTTGGGAGATTTGAGGTCTAATATCTGTCAGCATTATTTCTATTGTTTTTGATCTAATGGGCCCCGAATGACAAATATTTATGAATACACAGATTTACTTTTCATTTATATAAAGTTGAAGACTAGAGAGAATAAATTTTGACAGATAAAATTAATTATCAGAGTAAATACCAAACTTGAGACTTCAAAAAACTTAGTCTATTAGCATGACAGTTCTATCCTGTTTTTAAAATACTTTCATTATCAATAATGAAAGAATTAAAATCATAAGAGGTATTGACTAATTTATCTGACAAGAGCATTTTATTATTACTGGCAGTTGTCAAGGTTTGGTCTAATCTGAAAATATAGATGAACATTTTGTGTTATTTTGCTTTTTCTACTTGTGTAAGTGGTTCTGTTTCACGGCAATTCAGTCATCACCACTCACATGGCAGGCCATAATCTGAAGAATAAGATATAAAAAAAGTTATAGCCAAGATCTGAAAGGCATATGCTTCAAAACATTCACAACACAGACTGAAACGTTTAGATAGTTTTAATGACTATACACTTGAGTGCCAAAAAATAAAACAGACACATGTTTTCACATCTAATAAGTAGGTATGTCATTTACACATTTTCAATATGATGATTTCTAACTTCTGACTTCTATACTAGTGTCCTCATATTCTTGTCTCTCTATTTAAATTTGCACAACTTTCACAGAGATTCAAACAAATGGGAATGTTTTATTGTTCCAAGGCCTGCCCTGCATGTTTCCATTGTTATGCACAAGCCAGCTGTGTTCAAATGCAGCATCTGAAGAATGTGTTGAAATAGAGAAAGTAGGCTGACAGGACTAGTTATGCTAAAGGAAATAACTTTGGGTAATTCTGAAATAGTAACATAACCACAATATTAGTCAGCTATGATATGCTAATAAAGACTACATGACCCTTTCGGCAATAGAGTAGGATTATTTAAAACCACATTCCACACTTCTAGCTCAACTCAGATCACCCAAATTAGCTCTCTTTGTCCTTGCCTAATAATTTTCTCTGTGCTTGTCAAGGCAGGAGTTTTTGTTCTGTTTGGCTGTCCTAAGCCAAACCCAAATCATGAGGTATGCTCTGAAGTAATCATATAAATCAGATATATATATATTTAGCTACAAAATACTTTATATGTTATCTTCCCCCAAAAGTCAGATAGTTTATGTATCTTAATCATAATACCAACTACAGCAGGTCCTCAAATAATGTCATTTTGTTCAATGTTGTTTCATTATAATGTTGATGAGATGCTGTAGGAACTTAACTTTTCTTTATATCAACTAGCCTATGGTAAAATTAACTTAACTTTTCTTTATATCAACTAGCCTATGGTTTCATTTCAATATTTTTTTTTTTTGCTTAAAATCTCACAACCTATTGAAGACATTAAATGAAAACTTACTGCACAACAAAAAAAAACAGCAATATATCAGAAAAAAAACATGTACAATGACAGAAATACACATTTATTTCTCTGATACTGAAAGATAATAGTGATAAGCTTAAGCTCGCCTAAGTATTTCACATTGACATAACAATGTAAAATGAAGCTCAGTTGGATTCATGGCTTCGTACAATTCAAACAGTAAGACATAAATCAATAAAGTTTTTTTTTTGTTTTTTTTGTTTGTTTGTTTGTTTTGCTTGCTTGATCTTATTTAGGAAGGTTTTTCTACTACCAATTTTGTTCAAGGGAATAAGGCCACATTCTCAGTGTGCAAAAATATAACCTGACTCTGGGAAGGTTCGATCAGAAACTAAACTTGGAACTGTCCAATGGCAATAAATATAGCATGCCAAGGTAGTTAGAGAAAGCTGTATAATGCTAAAACAAAAGGAAGGGTGTTCTTGGCACACAGAATTTTTTTCTCTCATACCAGAGCCAGTTTCTTGTAAATCAGTGAAGGTTTTTAAATTTGAAACACTGTAAAAATTAAAAAACAAATTAATGAAAGATATGAAGTAGGGAAGAAAAAAAAGACAGGCAGATAAATTCACAAAGATATGTTATACAGTTATCAAATAAATTATTTGGTCATAAGTTTAATTTCTACCAACATTATAGCATGCTCTTGGAAACAAATAAAACACATGGATAAATATATGTATTTGCATATTTTGGTAAGTGGCTTAAAAAATGGTTTGAAACTGTAAACATGACCAACAAGAAACTATCTTTATTATTTTTAAACAGACTATCATATTTAATCTTCAATACCGCTGATAATTAGATATTAATATCTCTGTTTTACAGATGAGGACCTATATACTTGGATTCAGTAAGTTGCCCAAGATCCAAACACAGATCTGTCTGATTTCAAAATTCTCTTTTAATTTCACAACATTACCTGTAATGCAATACATTTTACAAATTTTATCTCATCAGAAATAATTCCAAGAAGCAATATTAAATCTCTGCTATATGTACTCAGTTTGGGCTATAAATTAAGTATGTATATAATCTAAGGAAAGCTTTTGTGGAGAGATGAACTTTTCAAGAAATAATTAGAAAAATTATTTAAACATATATATAGTTAAACATATGTAGTTGATACTATTTCCTTCAATATCTATTTCAGATAAGACCATCACTGAAGATGGCATAGCAGAGAAATGAGAAGAAGACATATTTTTAGTCACTCAATCAACCAATCCCAGAGTCTGCCCTATCTTTAGACTTCCTGTTGGGTAAAATCATAAATATCCTTATGGTTTATATCTGTTTGATTTGGATTTCAGTAACTTGAGCTTGAAAACATCATAACTAATGCACATTGATTGTCATATAGAGGTGCAGAGAAGGTAACATCAGTACAGAGTTAGGATTTAGGAGAGGTGTCTGGTTCAGATAACTCACATTACGCATATCCATGAAACAGTAGCTTTTAAATCTCAACAAAACCATTTTTGAGGCATTGGGAATACCAATAGGAAATACTGCATTTCTTCAAGAAGCTATTGGGCTTTGAACATTAGAGATAGTCAATAAATCATAGAATGTTAGATGTCACCTAACCCAGTGATCTGCTTTGCTACTCAAGGAAACTGAGGTCACATAGCTAGTGGCAATGTGCAGTAGAAACTCAAACTCTCATCTCCCAGAACAGAAATAATGTGGTAGAATCACATAGTATAGAATTATCTGGAAAAAAATGTTTAAAATAAGGCTTCAAATATCTGAGTTGGAAAACATAAATCATTTTATTCCTCATGCCACAGTCATTGATATATGTATATATGTGTATATATATATTACAGGATATATATATATATATATATATATATATAATAGGATATATATATTCAAGTTTAATATATATATTTATTTTACAGGATATATATATATATGTATATATATATATTAAACTTGAATATTTCCATTTGTGCCTTCTGGAATTCTTGATTTCTTTTTAAGCATCCCAGAATTAAGCAATATTTGCAACTAGGTATGGTATTGTGCTCCTTTTCTAAAACCTTTCATTAAATACAGCTAAATGTGCCCCCTTCTTTCTCTCATCTCTCTTGCTAGTTCAAAGTGCACATGGTGCTTGAGTTGCTAGGACTAGGAGCACTCATGG
Organism: Pteropus medius; assembly: GCF_902729225.1. Taxonomy (NCBI): domain Eukaryota; kingdom Metazoa; phylum Chordata; class Mammalia; order Chiroptera; family Pteropodidae; genus Pteropus; species Pteropus medius. Next base: position 8,110,118 of record NW_024352787.1, on the reverse strand, counting down.
AGATAAAAGAATCAAGAATTGGAAATATTCTGGTTCTAGAAAACTATTAAGCTGCCACACCAGTCCTGGATGCTTGCATGCAGGATAAATGAACTTTTTAAGTTGGTATTTTTGAGTACTCCTAGGAAAATATAACACTAATATCCTAAAGTTAAAAAATATATATGTATTAGTTTAGCCAGAATGGTATTATAGAAAATATGAGATACATATACGTTTTGATCATGTAACTACCATTGTCTGAGTCTATTTTTGTGGTCTGTTATATAATTTGAAATTAACCTAATAACATTTGTTATAGTCCTGTGATATCTGCTTGGGAACATGTTGACAAATCACATACACACACATACGAGTGAGTGAGAGAGAGAGAGAGAGAAATATCAAAGCCCTTGGATGAAGGCTACCATAGTGCCTGTCCACACTACACAGCATTGTGCAGATAATTTAACAAAAAACTACACAAGGAAAACTCTGTGTTTGAACTTGAATGAACAGTACTGTATTGTTTTAAGAAAGAATCTTTTCAAAGAAACACACAAATGATTGTTCAATCTATCATGTTTAATAAAATCTAATTGAATGTTTTTCAAAAACATTATGCACCTTTGTCTTGACCCCAAACTGAGAGAGGATTCGTGGACTCGTAAGTAATGTTTTAGTTTTCGTTATAAAGCTGCCACTTCTGTTAGTTATACTCTAAACTCACAACTGCAGGCTTCTAATATGGGAATTATTATTCTAACACTTTGGTTTATTGAATACTTTGCAAAGATAAATGCATAGATCATTAGATCAAAAAGTCATGTTCTGAACTAAATCACTCTTCTTCCTATTTTCTTCCTCCCCTCCTCCCTCTCCTCTCTTTTTCTTCTTCATTCTCCCTGGTATCTTCATCAAAGAAATTCTCATAGCCACATCAAAGGTTGTCACAATAATATATAACCATAAACTAAAATGAAGATTAAAAAATGATTTTCTATGTCTCGGAAGTTATGAACCTAGGAAGGTTCTCATTTTCTACAGCTTCCAACTATCTTCCCTCTTGAGAAGTTAAATGGAAGATATTGGTTATTTATCTTTTTAAGTGTACCATTTTGGGAAAATTACTGCATATATAGCTAGGACCACACAATATTGGGCATTTATATTCCATCTCCATAAATTTGTCAAACTAAACAGGAATGCACAAGGTCAAAGCTGAACTTTTACACTTTAGTTCTGATGCCAGCTCCCTTTAGAATTTATTCTGGAAAAAAATTATGATTGAACTATAGATCCAGACATCAGGGGAAATCCCAGTATTAATAATATCTTAATTTGCAAACACAATAAATCTATTCTCCTCTAACTTGATAAGAACTATCTTCCCATCTTCTACATTACTCAAATTACATAACTGTGTTCTAAAGTATTTTTGAAAATTAGGTCACTGTAATCTGCATATCTGACTGGTTCATTGAGTTTCAATACTATAAAAGAGAAAAATGAATTATTTACTTCCACCAAACTTCACTATTGCATGGATAAGAAGATGGTTAAAAGCTTGAATCCCTAAACTTCATAGAACAGTAGTTAAGATGGCATGCATCTAAATAATGATTTTGCAAAGTAGTTCACCCTAAGACTGAGGCAAATAAGAATGGAGATAATACTTCTAATTAGAGCAATGAAGGAATCATATGAGAAGGAGGTGGCATTAGAGCCAAGCAGGATTTCAGCAAGCAAAACTGAAAGGACTATATTCTTGGCCGAGGAAGAGATAAAGGATGGATATAAAATTGAACGAGTTCAGCATACCCAGTGGCAGTGTATATGTGGGGTAACGGTATCAAATACATGCAGAAAATTGTTAGGTTTTATTGCAAGAAGTTCTGAATGTCAGCTTAAGCATTTAGAGGTTATTCAGTAAAGGAGGAAAAGAGTAGAAAGAGGAATATGATGCTGAGTGCTATTTTAGGCAGATTAATTTGGTGGTCACTCGCTAGATGGTCTGGGCAAGGGAAAGATTGCTGGAAACCAGATTAGAAGTTATGGTACTACTACAGGCATGAGAAATGAAGGGACACATATAGAGTGTTTAAAAGAGGAAAAGGAAAGCAAAAAACAAGTGCAAGAAATAGTAAAAAAAGCCTAACTAACAGCATTAAATGAGTTAAGGAGTCATCAAAAATAGAGAGAAGGGACAACACAGATTTCCAAATTTCTGGTTCAGATGAACTAGAGGTCAATGGCACCAGTAGAAGAAACTGGAAAATCAGGAGGTACAGTTTACTAAAATGGAAACTGAGTTGACTTTCAGATTTTTAAAAGGAGAAACAGAACATACATGTGGAAATGTACAGAGCACAGTTTGAATGCATGGGACTGGTTCCAGCCAAAGAGTACTGGATGGAAGTGTAACAGTAGTCAGACTGGAAATCAGGTCTGAATGTATATCTGTATAAATTCATTAAACAACGAAAGGCAGAGAAGTCTAGCTTTATAATTCATAAAGAAATCTTTTATTCAGAGGAGAATATAATAATTTGGATATCTATAGAAATAGATATACTATTTCTATAAAATAAAATACTACTTCTATAAACCACTCCAGCTTGAAACCATTCCACTTTAAATATATTACAGCCCCATAACAAATGCTTATATTCTCCATGACCATGTCCAAAAATTCTGAACTTGCTATAGTGGTGTTTATTTGGTAGGATCAAATATTTAGAATATCATTAGTTATTAACAGGCTGGCCTATCTTTATTCTTGACAGGTTATAAATTTACAAAGAAGGTAAAGGATGCCTAGATTTATCACTAGATGTCAAATTTTAAAATTCAAAATTATTATAATCATCACCATCTTGATGCTTCCTGTCAATCAAGGAAAACTCACCAAATTCTCAAAAGTTGGGTGCTAAACAAAATGAGTATGCAACTGAAAATACATCTGTACTGTATCTCTTTATTGGATTATACTGGATGACAAATCAGCTCAGTTAATATCCCACTGAAAATGTATAATTGCCATTGCTCTCATTTGCCCAAGGAAAGCTTACTCTGGAAAGCTTTCTCTGGAAAGCTTACTTTGAAGAACACAAAAACATCCAGTTTTCTATATTTTCCAATATTTAATTAATAGTAAAATATTTAGATAGCATTTTGGATATGTTTTATAGAAAGCCTTTATATACATGTCTAATTTATCAATTATATAAATAATAAGAATAGACTACGTGTAGCTATATAAGAGAATTACCTTCTTATAAGTTCTATGTACTACGTAAGTCTATGTAAATATCTCTCAACCAAATATACATCTGCAGGGCTTCATAAATTAAGGATCTATTTTTCCATTCACAAAAGTGCTTCCTCATCTTTCCTTTAAAAAGTTACTCAACAGAACAGCTTTTAATCTCTTCATTTTGTTTGAATTAAATCAAATTGTTTTAATACATAATAAATCTTGAACATAAACACTGTACAAGTCAATAAATAAAAAAAAAACTATGTTCTGATTCGTCTGTATTTTTTAGCAAAATTTACAATGTTTCTGGAAAAAAATATTTCTGCTCCCTACCTTTAACAGAGTTTTGTGTTGTTTTGGGGGAGAGGAGCGTTAGCAAGAAAGATAAAATAAAAGTTGGAAAAATTCTCCATATAAGTTTATCAAAGAATCTTATATTTTCACATATATTTGAATTGACTTTCCCCCAATAATAACAATAATGATAAAAAAATCTCATTGAATACAGAGGCAGAAACATACCAAATTAGCAAGAGGATTCAGCAGTTAGCCTTAAGGGTTATTTTCAGGTTAACATTTGTTTTTCAATAAGGGTTATAACTTAAAAATGCCATCTACTAAAAAGCTTTTAAGAAAGATGATATTAGCCAATAAAACAATGTTTCCATCAATGAACACTACTCAGAAAATTAGAAAAATATGTTTTGTTTTTAAGCTAAATGGATGCAAAATGGAAGAAAATTTTCTACAGAGGCACGCATGATATTTATGTACTTGACATAAATTCTTATTTGCTTCATAGGAAATTTTAGATTTAATTTTTAAAGTAGTCTATTTAAAATGTTTAAATGCTAATCAATAATTCAGTCTCCTGCATTTAGTCATTTCTCTATTTCACAGTGGTAAAATGAGGCTTTGTAGAATTTTTAGTTAGCCTTGACAGAACTATATGGAAACAAACAACAAAAAGGCAACTTCACAAAGCCAGCATCTAATTTCATGTCTTTATTGACATTATTCTCCTTTCTGCTAAATTCTCAAGTTCATACAAAAGCTTTAGAACGAATTTATTAGAACAAGTTACGTTCTTATCAAATCCTTTGTCTTTAGGAATAGAAGAAAAACTGTTTTTTGCTATAAAGTTACTAAAGAAATATGATGAAAAAGCAACCTATATGAATGAGTTTCTTGACTCCTACTCAATTGTCAGTTCTACAATCTCAACATACACAACCATCTATGTGCCCCAGGAATGGATTTCAATAAATATAGCTAATAATATCTAAAATCACTCTAAGTATATAATCAGGCAACTAACTATAATTATTGTTTACATTATATTTAGTAACACATATGTGCTTATAACCTCTACTTTTCCACATACTACATGTGCAAGGATATCACAGAACTCAACAAATACCAGCTCAACTTCCCTCTAGCTTCTCTAATAGAAAAGGACAATAGTCTAATCTATCAGAGGCAAGAAAACAGCATCCTCCATACTGTCATAGTGTTAAAGTTTGCCCTGCACACACTTGGTTTTATCTCCGCAACACCAAGGAATACCAAAATCGATATTAAAATGCTAACTCCAAATATAATAAATGGTTCCTGCAGTTAAATGAAGACTAATAAGCTTGAATGTTAGCTTGAAGGAATAGCCTATTCTTCTTTTTTCCTTTTTATATTTGCTTTTGCCAAACTTCACTCAGGCTGGAAATAATCATAATAATTGGAACCAGCAGAAGGAAATAGCTGATGCTGCTAGGCACAATGAAATAAATCTGCAACTCAAGTAATACTAAATATAAGCTCCACATGAGCATACTAGAACGAAACACCTGAAATAAGACAGTTCTTTGGAGTCAAATCCCCAAGTTTACATTTTACAAGTAGATATATTTTAGCAATGCAACATTTATAATGTATGTGGATGCCACTGAGTGTAAACAAATAGCAGATTTATATCTTCTCTGGCAGGAAGACTAACAATTTTCTAAGGGAAAGAAAAAAGACCAAAAAAATATTTGATTTCTGAGGAAAAAATATTCACATAAAGTGATAATGTAATAAACTTTCAAGTTCACAATATGTTTGCTTATAAAATTCATAAGGCATTAAAACACTGTAGGGAAATTACAAATTCTTTGTCATTTGTAGAATTTGATTCTCCTTGCCTATTAACACAGTTCTGTAGTATTTTTATGGTTTCCAAAGGTATATGCTATGACATATTGAAATAGCTGAATAAGAAATTTATAACATTGCTAAGATGCTTATGATTTCAGCATTAAAATTACTAAATATTTTGAAGTATTTGAACTCTAAGGTAGGAAGAAGAAAAAGAGACGAATGAAATTTCTATCAGAAATTTCAAAGTTTTGGAAGGGAAAATGGAACTAGAAAAGTGACACAATGAGATACTACAACTGTCTGTTTTGCAGTTTGGGGCACCTATCTAGGGGTTTGGCTTTCTTAATCATCTAGACTCTGTCTTACTGTTTTAGCAATATAACAAAGTAGATAAAGAGTATGAGATTTTAAGTCAGGCAACCACTTAGTACTGAGTGATCTTGGAAAAGCCAGGCAACCCTGGGCAAATAATAAAACTCTTCATGCTTCAGTTTCCTTGTGTTTAACTAGGATGATAAATATCACTCTCCTCAAAGAGTTAATGTGAGCCTTAAATGAATATAATTAGATGTGAAATGGAACTTTTCATGTTTTCCTGGAATGTAGCTAACGCTTCAAAACTGAGGATAATGGGAAATAAGCAAGATATCAATCATATCCATGGTAAAGACCATCACTCCCAATAGCCAAGATGAGAAGACTAAATATTTGAAAAGAGATTACATAAAAAATCCTTTCTTGAAAGGATCCTTCTCTAGAGGGCTACCTGCTAGGCTAAGGGGACAGCGACAGAAAGAACCCGGAGATGTAATACAATGGGCAGAAGCTGACAGCAGAATTACAAATGATCAGATTTAGAGCCGGTTGCCTCTGTCAGGACATGCCGCAGTAGACACAGTGGGGTATGCAAAAGGTGTTGAGGAAGCTAGAGTATCTCTGAAGAACATTTGTGATCCATAACAGAGAGCCAGCATCTGATGCCTGACATAACAGAGGAGACATAGAGTCAGATTTAAAAGGACTGGAAAAACAAGACTTTGTTCCTTTATTCTTGTTCCTTCTCCTCCCTTGTCTTGTTCTGTAAGGAGACAGAAATAGGTATGCATGTACATGTGGTTGGGGAGACTGGGGGTGGAAGTGGAGCAAACAAAGCTCAGAAAAAAGACTACACTAACCTCTCTCATTATTGATTTCTAAAGTTCCTGGTAGAGAATGAGCTGAAAGCAACAAAAGCAGAAATAAACAAATGGGACTCCACCAAATTAAAAAGCTTTTAAACAGCAAAGGAAACCATCCACAAAACAAAAAGGCAACCTACTGAATGGGAGAAGATATTTGCAAATGATGTGTAGGATAAGGAACTGAAATCCAAAACATATAAAGAATTCACATAACTCAACATTAAAAAACAATCCAATTAAAAAAAATGAGCAGAGAACCTGAATGGATATTTCTCCAAAGAAGACATATAGTTGTCTAACAAACACATGAAAAATGTTCAACATCACTAATCAGGGAAACACAAATCAAAACCACAATGAGATATCATATCATAGCTGTTAAAATGGCAATTCTCAATAAGAGAAAAAAAACAAGAGCTGGTGAGGATGTAAAAAGGGAACCCTCATACACAGCTGGTAGGAGTGAAAACTAGTGCAGCCACAATGGAAAATCGTATGGAGAGTTCTCAAAAAATCAAAAACAGAACTACCATATGACCTAGCAATTCCACTTCCAAGGATTTATCAGAAGAAAACAAAAACAATAATTTGAATAGATATATGCACCCCTATGTTCACTGCAGCATTATTTACAATAGCCAAGATATGGAAGCAACCTTTGTGTCCAATGATAGATGAATGGATGAAGATGTGGGTGTGTATATATGTGTATATAATGTATATTATATATACACATACAGACAATGAAATATTACTCAGCCATAAAAAAAAGAATGAAATCTTGCCATTTGAGACAACATAGATGGACCTAGAAGGTTTTATACTAAGTGAAATAAGTCAGACAAAGACAAATGCCATATTATTTTTCTTATATGTGGGATTTAAAAAACAATGAATAAACGAAAACAAGCTGAGATACAAAGAACAAATTGGTGGTTGCCAGAGGGGAGGGCATGGGGGACAGGCAAAAAAGGTGAAGGGGATTAAGAGGTACATGCTTCCAATTATAAGGGGATATAATGTACAGCATAGTGAATATAGTCAATAATATTGTAATAACTTTGTATGGTGACAGATGTTTACAAGACATATTGTGGTGATCACTTTGTAGGTATATAAACGTACAATCACTACATTGTACTCCTAAAACTAATATAATACTTATGTCAACTATAATAAAAATTAATTAATTAATCAAGAAGATAAGACATTTAAATTGAATGCAAGGTTAAAGTTTACATTTCAAACAGACCACATTTTTTTATACCCTAAAATGAAACTATTCTGATACAGGAAAGTAAAAAACAGTTATAAGGTGGAACAATGAGTCTGTGGTGAGACAAGGGTAAGTGAGAAAAATATAGTTGACCCTTGAACAACACAGGGATTAGGAATGCCTACTCCCCGCCTCCCAACTCGAAAATATGCATATAACTTTTGACTCTCCCAAAACGTAACTACTAATAGCCTACTGTTGACCAGAAGCATTATCAATGAATAACATAAAAAGTCAATTAACACATATTTTGTATGTTATATGTATTGTACATTATGTTCTTGCAATAAAGTAAGCTAGAGAAAAGAAAATGTTATTAAGAAAATCATAAGGAATAAAAAATACATTTAAAATACTTATTGAAAAAACTCTATGTAAAGCAAACCCTCCGAGTTCATACCCATATTGTTCAAGGGTCAATAATAATTGTTTCTTATTTGTACACTCTATGCCCCACCTATTCAATAAGCTAGTCACATGAGATACTACATATGACCAGAACATATTAAGGGGTCAATACAAGCGGTTATTATTACTATTCTTATTATTACTATATATATTTTTTTTTATTAAATGTCCCTAAGTAAACTCAGCAATGCTTACAGTTCAGAACTAAGTTAGACATGAACTTTCAAGTTCAACATTAATAACTTCAGAGCATTACACATTAATATTTAAACTTAAAAAATAAGAAAATTAGTTGATTTAGCTACCAACCAAATATATCAAAATACCTTGTGGAACAAAGAAAAGGCAAATATTTATATATATATTCTTAGTACAAAAATGTGTACTGTGTTTTTCTTTGGCTGAATGAGCTCTTATTTCTGATTACTCAGACATTTTAAACATGTTTTTAAAGGGATGGCACATGAATAACATTTTATTACTAATTTACTATGAACTATTTAAACTACCACCTCTACATTTTCCTTAGTTCTCAAAGAAGGCAATTTTCTCTTGCAAACGGCCTGAAACAATTCTTATCCTAAATGAAAATCTCTCTTCTGGAGCAAAAGAGCTAATTTAATTCACCCAATAAAGAAAATCTCTTATTCTAACTAAACTTCTAAGCTGCCTTTTGATACTAGAGGTCTGTGGCAATATCATTCGGCCTCAGTCATTAGCAGCTCAACTGTCTTAGATGTTGATGGGTAATTGACTCACCAACCTGGCTTTTTACAAGGTTCATACTATTTTGAATCAAGTAAGCACAAGTTACTCACTGCTAAAGTATTTAAAATATGAATTTAAATTAAACAGAAACAGATTCTTTTACAATAGTTTCAGTGTAAGGATGAAAAGGATTCTCAATAAACTATGAAAATTTTGTAATTTAGATTAATTATGAGCAAGAATGCATTCCAGAACAAAATAGATTATATTTTGGAAAAAATACTTTAGGTGAAATGAGTCTAATAATGATGAAGCAGATAGTGATCACACTATAAAAAATCTCACACAGCATAATATAGAGAGCTATAAGTATATTCAAAAAGAAATTATTTTAAATGTTTTAAAATATTTTCAAGGATATAGCTGTAGGCTAGAACATCAATAATTGTAATGTTTCTTAATTATGAAAATAAGTTGTTAATGTCTATGTTGGTTAATTTATGTGTCAACTTGAATAGGCCATGGGGTCCCCAGACATTTGGTCAAACATTATTCTGGCTATTTCTGTGAAGGTGTTTTTGGATGAAATGAACATTTAAACTGATAGACTGTAAAGCAGACAGCTTTCTCTAATGTAAGTGGGTCTCATCCAATCAGTCGAAGGCTTGAACAGAACAAAAATACTGACCCACAGGAAGGGAGAATCCTTCCTGCCTGATTGCCTTTGAACTGGAATATCAATTTTTTCCCACCTTCGGATTTAAATTGAATATTGGCTCTTCTTGGGCTTCAGGACGCTAGCCTTTGGACTGAAACTACACAATCTTCTCTATTGAGTCTCCAGTTTGCCGACAGTTTGGGACTTGTCAGCCTCTATAATCATGTGAGCCAACTCTTTAAAATAAATCTCCCTCTCCCTCTCCCTCTTGCTCTCCCTCTTCCTCTCCTTCTCCACTTATATATATTCTGTTTCTCTGGAGAACCTTGACTAACACAATGTGTTTCAAATAAATCAAGTGTTATAGGGAAAAAGGACATTTATCATTCATTCAGTAAACAAATGTTTTCCAAACATTCTACATATTTTCAGGCATTATTTCAGGTGTTAAGGAAATATAAAAAATTGTCTTTGGCCATGCCCCCCTGAACAAGGCTGATCCTGTCTGATCTCGGAAGCTAAGCAGAGTCGGGCCTGGTTAGTACTTGGATGGGATACCACCTAGGAAGACCAGGTGCTGTAGGTGTAAAAAAATAAAATAATAAAATAAATAAGGGATTGTAAGCTGACAAGGTCCTTGCCATCTGTCAGGTAGCCTAAAAAATAAAAATTAAAAATTAAAAATTAGATGCTCTCCCTACCCTTGATGAGTTCTAGATTTAGTGCAAGTGACATATTTGATAACTTCATTGGTAAACCATTGATATAGCAAATAAAAATGAGTAAATGTGTTGTTGTGATATTAAGAAACAGGTGAATCTGGAATTTAACTCTCACATACCAATTCTGGATAAAATAAGTGGACTTGACATACTGGAATGTATATGCTATTCTTTTAATTTCTAACAAAATTATATAACACATACAGTTCAAAATATTTTAAACTTCATTTCTGGAACTTTGTTCTAGAGAAGCTACCTACAAGAAAGAATATAAAATCCTGAGTGTTCATATTACAACCATTGCAATATGGAAACATTTGAATAATTTTACACATTGGAGGAAGGTAATTTGTTACAAACCTAATTTAAATGAAGAATTTCTAGTAGAACTTAGAGAAGAGTTTGCATTTTCAAGGTTTAGTCCAAATACAGCCTAGAGTATCACAGCAATGGTCAAAGAATTTGGTATCAAAATGGTACCTCACAGAATCAAAAAAAAAAGAGGTATTATTTAGCATCTGCGGCCTTTTAATTAGAACAAAAGAAAAACATATAGCAGACAAATGCAGCACTGCTGAAGACAGAGTTCTCACTATCATTATTTTTATTTGACTTGTTAATAAAACAGAAACATTTGCTTAACAGTGATATATTAACATTACAAATCCATACATGATAAATATGTCCTATATGATTCACATTAAGAAGGGCACAATTTAAGAAGATAAGTATGTACATAATTAGGATGTATGTATCCTCACTCTAAATCAGAAGTACTAAGTAAAGAGAAATATATGTGCAGGCCTATTAAATATAGGCATTCTTCAGATTCCCATTATTGGCCTCTTTAATTCTCTGTGCTCTCCTAAGGGGACCATAGTTCCTTGAAAGGCTACAGCCACCACTGTTAAAACATCACTCAGCTCTCCAATCTGCAGCTCCAATAATTCTGTGAGCTCTAAGTATATGTGACCAACAACTTTTAAACATCAGAATCATGCCATCTTCCAAGTACCTCAAACATATTATATTCCCAGGCACTCATTTTTCTCCATTCAGTTCTTTAAGTAATATCAATTAGAGCAAAATGAAATAAGAAAATCTGCTAAAGATAAAATAAAGACCAGTAAAAGGATAGAGAAAGATACTGCATGAACATGGAATGAAAAAAAAACTAAAATAGCAATACTTATACCACATAAAATACTTTTAAAACAACAAAGTTTATAACGAGAGAAAAAGAAGGACCCAGTAATCCCACTTCTGGGTATTTATCAAAAAAAAAAACCCAAAACATTACTTCAAAGGAACATGTGCATCCATATTTTCACTGTAGCATTATTTACAATAGCCAAGATATGGAGCCAACCTGAGCATCCATCAAGATGAATGGATAAACAAGAGGTGGTACATATATGCAATGGAATATTACTCAGTTGTAAAAAAGAATGAAATCTTGCCTTCTGCCACAACATGATTGGACACAGAGGGTATTGTACTGAGTGGAGTAAGTCAGAGAAAGACAAATGCCATATCATTTCACTTACATGTGGAATCTAAAGAACAAAATAAACAAAACAGAAACAAACTCATAGAGACAGAGAACATTTTAATGGTTGCCAATGAGAGAAGGTGAGGGGATATGTGAAAAAAGGGGAAGGGACTAAGAAATACAATTGGTAGTTACAAAATAGTCATGGGGATATAAAGTATAGCATAAAAATATAGTCAATAATTTATAATAACTATGTACAGTGTTAAATGGGTACTAGATTTATGAGTGACCACTTCATAAGTTATATAAATGTCTAATCACCATGTTGTACATCTAAAACTAATATAATATTGTATGTCAACTGTAATTGAAAAATTAAAAAAATATAAAAATAAAAAATATAGACCATTTTATAATTAAATTCTGTTAACTCACTATATCTCTAACTCTAATGCCTAACCTAAACTGTTTTAAGTAAAAATGAGTGATAAATAACTCCTAAGATAATATTACTTATTCACTAAGAGCCAAAATATATTGAAAGTAGTGTGCTGTTTCTTCTGTAGTTGTCAAAGACAGCAATTTTCAATTTTTAGAACAGTCTAAAGCCATTTCCCTGTAGACTGAATTTTAATCTCTATTTAATGGCATCTTCATCTACTCCATACACCCACCCCCAAGTAAGAAACCTCAGGGTTATCTTTCACTCCTGTGTCACCTCCACCACTACCTCCCATTCAATTAAATATAAATTTGTATTTAACCTGTCTGTGAGATATCTCTCAAGTTTATGTCCCTCCATTCCCTCTACTGATACCAGACTTTTAAGACTTGCTCTCAGTATCTTCTCCACTAAATACATACCTCAAACCAAATTTCCTCCCTGCCGGCCCTACAAAAAACAAACAAACAAAAAACCCCAACCATTTTGATTATGCTTCTCCCTTATTCAAAGACCTTCTGTGGTTTTACTCACCATCTAGAGAATAACATCCAAACCTTTTAGGTTTTCATTTAAGGCTTTTAAGGCTTTCATTTAATCCCTGATGTGATTCCAAGTTTCTTTTTTGGAAAAATCTTCAGTTGCCACCGGGAGTACTCAGGTACACCCTTCTCTGGCCTCACCAATCTTATTTAGGTCTCTGCACAAGAGGGTCATTTTCTCCTCTCCCGCCTTTGGTCATGCTCTTCTCTCTGCTTTCCACTCCACCCCTCCTGAACTCTTACTCAAGTTTTAGAGCCAATTTCAAAGAGCCTTTACCCTATAAAGCAATCCCCTACTTACCCTCCCACAATTTTCCATCCCTAAATAATAAATTTCTAATTAAACTGCACTAAAAGTTTTAGGAAACATTTCCACATATATATATATATATATATACACATATATGTATGTGTATATATATATATATATATATATGTATATATATATGTATGTGTATATATATATATATATACATATATATATATATATATATATACATATTTTTTTTTTGACTCAAACAACCACCCTATAACATACGAGGTGATTATCGCTCAGAGAAAGTTAATCCTTCTATGTGGAAGTGATAGCAATGAAATCGAGACTAGAATCTATGTCCTTTTACTCCAGGACCCACACGATTTTATACTCCTCTGTTTCTTCCTTTCCCTCCTATGTGTTTAAAAGCAATATGTTTTATTCAGTCCCATTCCATTAAAACTCATTATTTTAAGGTTCAATTTGTACATGATTACCTCTCTTACTCTGTATTCTTGGAGAGTAGGGTTTGATCTTTATTATTAATTTAATACCAGAACCTAGCTTTAGCATGACACTAAACAAAAATATATGAATAATTATTTAATTAATCATCCGAAGGCTCTTAATTTGCTAGAAATTTTTTATATTGAAAGAATAAAATATATTTATATGACAAATACAGAAATTCAAGTTCAAGTCTCTTCTATCACAATACACACACACACACACACGTGCGTACACACACACACCTACTCCCTCTTAACTACTCTAAGGACAGTCCTTAGAGTGACTGTCCATAATCCTTTACTACTAAGCAAGCTTTCTGAAGTAGGATGCAGATGCTATTTCTATTTTCTCACTTCCTAGACACTCTTCACCTCTGTGATATTTGGCTTTTCTGACCATCCACTCCAATGAAATGGCAGCAAAGAAAACTTTTGTTTTTGCCAGATGCAATGGAAACATTATAGATGACATCTTTCTAATCATTTCTACTGTGTTTCAAAGTGCTGACCATTCATCATTAACATGAAAACTGTACTGATAATAATAGTCTTAGTTTCCTTCCTGGGTTCCCTTGACTTCTCCTCAAATATAGATACCACAGCATTTTTTTGTTCCTTTTGCCTTTACAGTCTCTCATTGGATAATCTCATATTCCCTAATCTGCACATTCAGCCCCAACCACTCTTGTGAATTTAACTGCCACATTCAGATGCCTATCATTTACATTCTTTCCAGGTACTTCATATTAAATACATCCCAAATGGAGTTACTTTCTATCCAAATCTGTTCCTTACTTCTCTTTGACCCTGTCCAATCATGTGTACTGATAATCATATTTCTTGACTCGGTCCCCTCTTTTCCATTGCTACTATCATTGTTATAATACAAGACCACAAATCTTCTCCTCTGGATAATTCTGTAGCCTCCTAATTGGCCTCTTTGCCTGTATCTTTATGCTCTCTTACTTAGGTCTCTTCACTGTCTACACGTGTTCCATGGAATGTTGACTCCATTTCCCTCACTGGGAAAACTATGGACAAATATGACCTTGTCAGTTCTGTTCTCAGAACCTTTCAAACACAGAGAAGCAAGCTAACATAGTGATTAAGAGCACTGCAAAAATTTGACTCCTGGCTCTGAAATTATTATGTGTCTTGCGCAAATTTCATAATCTCCCTGGGCTCTAGTTTTCCTATCTGCAAAGTGGGATTAATGATAGTACCTACCTTGTAGAATAATGTGGGGGTTAAATAAATTAACATTTATCTGAAATGAAAAATAATTTGTTCAATTCACATCTAGTATGGGGCAGAGGTGTGACTGGAATCTACACCTGTTTGTCTCCAAAGCTCCATGCTTTTCATTATTACCCTGAACTGTGAAACGCCTGGTGTGGGATCAAGATTTACATAGCTTCCTATGGTCCCTATCTAGTACAGTACCTGGAACATAAGCACAATATTAACAATATATACGTACAGAGTTTATGTAACTGCTTAAACTACAATCCATGATGTAGAATACTAAGGACTCTTACTCCATATTTTTTCTCCAAAATGTTTTGTTTTCTTACCTTTTATTCTGATTATGTCATGGAAATTATCCTTGAAATATGAAAGAAATTTCTACTTAATAATTTTTAACTCAGGTCACACAGACACACCACAAATAAAGATGAGCTATTTGGAGGTATAGATGATATCTTATTGAAATCTTATTCATCTTTTTATCACCAGTCTCTAGTTAAGTACCTGTCTGTTAAGTAAATGTTTGTTGAATAATAAGCAAATGAATTCTAGCCCCAGAAAAATGGAGTTGGAATATTTTTATGTGCCAGTTTATAATTATATACACTTCTGGATCCATGACACAGACATCCGTAAACACTATATAATTCAAAAATATTTCAAGTTGGTTTTGGTATGCATTGTGGGTATATTTTTGTAGTGGATTTGCTTTCTTGATTATGTTCTATTTTGTATAATGTAAAAATGAATTTGTGTTCCTACATATTTTACTTTAGAATAGTTAAAATTTTCTGGAATTTAAAACAGAAGTCCAAGCAGAACAATACTGAATGAGGTAATGGAGACATATCTAGAATTTGACCGAGCTTATGTAACAGAGAAATACATCTTAATTTATTCTTCAAATAGATTACTCTTCTTGGAAACAAGATCTTCACCAATGCTCCCCAAAACAATAAAATATAAATTAAATACCTGTTTTAATACAATTTTATAGCTGTATCAATCAGAAGATTTTTCTGCAAAACAACAGAAAACGCAAACCAAATGGCTTAAACTATTTTGTATACTGTTACCTCAATAACAAGAAGTCCTGAGATAGGGCTAGTTCTGGGTTCATTATTTTAGCAGTTCATCAAGGGACCACTAGCTTTTTATCATTCTGATCTGCCACTCTCCACCTATTAGCTAGCTCTCCTCATGGTCACAAAATGGTTATACAGGTATCCTCAGCTTTTCAAAAGTCACCATTACACCACCTCACTTTGAGGAAAGGCTTACATTAGTACATGTTTTCACTAACTGAGAGAAATCCAGAGGGTTTTCGCTTTTACACAAAAAAGCAGAAAGAAAAAATAGAGATCACCATGTGTTTTGCAGCAGCCATTATAGAGGCAGCACATACCAGAGCAGCAGGAGTGACACCACCAAGCTCCTTTCCTAGGAACTACACTCAGCATCTCAGCATTAAGATGCCATAGCTTTGCACTGTGTCTATGAGCATTTGTGCTTTACCTCGATTTATTTTGTGACTCCATTAGCAAAATGTGTCCTTGGGTATCAGAAAACCCAAAGAGAGCTTGTAAGGGCATTATGCTTAGCATAAAACTGGACATAATTAAGTTTTTCGATCATGGTAAATGAAATAGACCTTGAATTTGGGGTCTGGAACACTCAAAATTTTTTCCATATAAATTAATAGTAATTGCTTCTTTGTTTTATACTAGTTGGCTTACAAAAGATTTCACAGAAACACTCTACTTTCAGATAGTGGGGAAAATTTATATTATAGGTAGTTGCTCCAGGCATCACCTCCATGTGCAGCAACTTCCACAAACAGAAAAGTGAATAGATCTTTTTGGTATCTTAAGAACTAAAAAAATTCTCAGAAAGTCCCCAAGGGACTTCACATTACTTTTCATTACTTAGAACTGAGTTCTAAGACATTTCCTAAAACAATCACTGGCAAAGACATGTAACTGCTTTGCTCAGTTTAGACTAGTCTAAATTCATCCCCTTGGGATGAGGCCAACCTGATATGAAATACATGGCACAGCAGCACATTAATATGTGGATACTTGAACCAAAGTGGCATTCAGTGGGGAAAAGGAGAAGAAATGCATTCCAGGTAGACACAGGATTTCTAATAACTTTATGGCTTTGTAAAATCTGTCTAAAAGCATAACTAACTGAAGCAAATCAACTCCTTAGTCAGGGCTAAACAGGTCAATTTCTCCAAGGATAAAGGGTGCCATGATTCTCTTTACACTAGACTATGAGATTTTCCAATTAATTTTAAAAGGGAGACTTGGAATGAGATTATAAAAGGGATTTTCTTGATTTCAATAATATGGGTTAGCATATTATTTGAGCTATCAAAAGTATCATTAATTTTAATTTTTATTAGGTTTCATGGTACCTATGCACTTTATAAATTCATATATAGTACTACTCCACAGTAAATTGACATATGGAAAATGGTTTTAAATTTAAAACATTAATATAATTCAAATATTATATTCTCCAATTCATAACAAAACCTCTTAGCTTCCAAGCTAATTAAACTTGATTTTTCTTGACATTTTTAATTTCTCAGTAAGCAACATCAGTACCTTAGCTAAACAATTATAAGTTGGGCATCATTTACAGTCATGAGCTTCTTAACAATGGGGCTATGTAGAGAAATCTGTCATACTTACATAAACTTAGATGGTATAGCCTCCATAATTGTATGTGCTGTACTTTTATATGACTGGCAGCACAGTTGGTGTGTTTACACCAGCATCACCATAAACATGTAAGCAATATTTTGCACTACAACATTATGACAGCTACATCAGTAGGTGATAAGAACTTTTCAGCTCCATTATAATCTTCTGTTGATTATGCCCTCCATCATTAATGAAACACGATTTTGTGGCACATGACTGTAACTTATTTTTAAATGATTACTTCTTTAGACTTGCAATCTACCGTATAGTCAAAGCATGTTGGTCCAGTCCTCCCATTTTATTCTGAGACTTCTATACCAAGAAAAGCTTAAACCACTCTGCAAATGTGTTATCAAGTTCAGGAATAAGCATGCCCCTTTTCCTTGCTCCTTACTTTGTTACATTAATATTAGGACATTATCCTAAGCATTATGCAATCTACCAGCCATTTGAAATAACCAAATCCAAACTACTGAAATCTGACTTCTTATTACCACTTCCTAACAATACATATGAAATATATAAATCTGAGTACTTGATTTTATTAAGGCTTTATGGTCTCCCATTATCAGAGATAATAAGACTTAAAAATATCACTCACAGTCGAAAATTAATAGGTGACTATAGAAGCTAGATTTGTCATACATAGAATAATTTAACATAACTCCCTAAAATAAGATTGTATCCTCAAATGCATAAATGCCTTTCTGGGACTACTGATTTAAAAACCGGCACTGAACCTTAGTGTATGAAAATGTGTGAGAGCGTCACATGCAGGTGTGTATGTGTGTGTGTTGTATGAATATTAAGAAGCAGAACAAATTTGTTCACAAGAGTGACTCTCACACTGAACAGAAGAAAAGGAAAGCATAGCTACTTCCAAACAAAGAGGAAAAGGAGATCCAGCTACAGATATTTCAGGGAAATACTAAGAAAGAAGATTTTAGTATTTTAACTGAAGATGGGGACAAGCATCTTGATACCATTCTTGCTCTTCCAGAGGAGGACCAACTTCTTTCTGTCTCCTTAGACCCCAGTCCTAACGCCAACAAAATGGCCACCCACTAAGTATCTAGACTTGCTAGAAAGGTAAGATTACAGGTATTTATGTTTGGGGTGCTTTTGAAAGTAAGCCAAGACCTTTGGAAGTTTTAGTGATCATTAAGCCTAAATGCTTGCTATATTTTTTAAAGAAACTTTGTCTAGTAAAGAATCATTTTAACATCCTCACAGCACAGATTACAAAGAAAGGTAAATTGGGGTCAGCTATGGACTAATTAGAATGCTTCACAGATGTAACATTGGACATTTCATATCTTTAAAATTTGCTCCTGCTTGAAATCCAGTAATGTGAAAATAGATAAATAAAATATATTTTTTTAAATTAAACAAGGTTGCTTTGTCCTACTTCATTTTACAGAGTCATATAATAAAATCCACAGTTATTTATGGAAAAATCTCTGATTTCAGATGCATGAGTTTCACTAGAGCAGTTAAGAGGTTCAAAAAAATTCTCCCACAAATTGTTATTAGAAAAATCAATATCTTCAACCTATCTTTTACTTCACTCTATTAAAGGTTAATTTTTCTTCTATCACATATTTGTTTTTGGATATTATTGGATATATGATGACTATCATAGGTCTGACAGTGATTTTTTTTAAGAAAAGCTAAATAACTGAAAATGACAAAACTTGACATGCATTCATATAACAATTACAAAGAGAAATGTTTTCCAGGGTAGAGCAAGTCATATAATTTTTCAAATATTGAAAGAAATCTAATTATTCATTTAAAATATCCACTCATTAGATTGCTGGATCTTTGAAAATAGATACGCTAGATGCATTCGAGTTAATATTCAATCAGTTGTCAAAAAGGAAACTTTTTCTGTTTATTTTAGATTATATAAAATAGGTAATACTATATATTAAACTTAACATGAATTTTTTCATTTTATTAATCCCTTAATAAATCTTTTTTAAAACAATTGATAACATGTCAATAAAACACAATAGAAGCAATTATTAATTCTCTATGACAATATGGGCATTTTACAACAAGTTTTTAGCAATGCATATCCCTATGCAAGTCTTCTATTATGTAAATTCAGTAATTATAAACCTATTACTAAATTATCTATATTACATTAATTATAATTTAATTTTATTAAAGAAAATATCACACATTTGTCCTTACTGGAGACAGAGGAGAGGGAGCTGGAAATGAAATGGAGTAAATAATTTAAAAAGTCACAATACGAACAAAGCTGTAAGACTCTATTCCATGCTTCTTATCAAGATAAATAGCAAAACTATAGCTAAGAAAGATTTTCAAAAATTAATATTGGACACTAGAGCTTCAAGTAAGAGTTTTCTATTGAATTCTAAAATGGGATTAATTCAACTAGAATGCTAAAATCACTAGGAAGTGGTGGTAGGCTATTGTTGGTCGCTTCATCTTGAAGGTGTTAATATAAAGAATTATCAATATTGAGCTATGAACATTCTCACAAATGCAACATAAACTTGATGAATTTTGACATTTTTTTTTATTGTACATGGTTGACTCTGAAGACTTGCGAATTAATTGTTTTGTTATTGCTTTTTTTATGAGGTACCTGATTTCTAGCTGAGAAGAAAAAGTTCTACTTTTAAACATGATACTTGTATCTAACTACAGTCACTTGTAATAGGTATAAATAAATTTCTAAACTTAAAATTAGTGAATTATAATAGGACTTCTATGCTTATCAAGCCTAGAGTAAATGATTCAATATATTCACCAATTGTTTAAGAGAAAGGATATAGATACAAAGAGAATAAATTACTGGGTGAAAATAAACTATTGTTACAGTATAAAATAAATATAAAAAAGCAGATCTTTCACATAAAGTCAGCATCAGTGGGAGTTATTTTTATAAGGTGAAAATATGTTCCATTCCATTTAATGGCATTACTCTTTACATTAATGTTTTTCAAAGTAAAGGGTTTATTTTACTCTACAGAGAAACCTCCAGAATATTACTTGCTAATTACTCATACTATTAGTCAATCATTTCGTATTTTTCAGTTAGTCTTCAATTAAGATTAATATCTTGAAAGTTAAAAACATTTCATAATGTCGCTAGCTCAAAATAACCAATAAGTTTGGAATAACATTTATTAACATTTACATAATGCTTATTATCTTCCCAACACTATCATTTAAATACATAACTTATTTAACATTCTCAACATATTATAACTATCTCAGACTAGATAACTTCCTTCTGTAGCCAATACTAAATGGCACACTCAGGATTCAAACCTAAGTAGTCCACTTGGGAGATTGTACATTTAATAGCTAATCTATCCCACCTCTAGAGTGAAATTCAGCCTGGGTCTGCTATACATTTGAAAGCCATGTTAAACTACAAGCAGTCAAGATTGTCAAACTTTTTACTCATTGTGAAAGTGAATGTGAGAGTTTCAACCAACTAAAAAGGAAAGTGAGCATAATAAATATTCCAAAAGATTGCGCAGTATAAATGCTAAAAGCAGAGATGGTGGCATTTCTGTGATTTCGCCCTGAGATTACTTCCAGTCAGAATAAACACATAAAAAAGGAGTCATATTTAGCATTCAAGGTCATACCATTTAAACTATTTACACATTCTGAAAAACTCCAGTAGCATCCCCCATAAACTATGCTCAAAGATAATTGTTCCATTAACCTTGTTCTCATATATTAAAGATACATTATTCTAAAATAACTAACTGATCAAATTGTTTAAACACTTTTATTATTGGTCAAAAAATTTCACATACTTTAAGTTTCTATAGAGGAAAGTCAATCTTTATTGGAGAAAATGTGACATAATTCGCTTTTACTCTTCCAAATAAAAAAGAGCATAGAGGTTACGCTTTATGATTCCAGCCTGAAGTCAGTCAAAAAGAAAGCATGACTCAATAAATGTGGATCTACTCTCCTTTGAGGGTGTATTTTAAAAGAGCAATAGGAGAGAAAGCAATGTACAGCTTCTCAGGAACTGAATTTCAAAGGCCTTACTTAGCTCTTCTTCCACATGGGAAGAATTAAAAAACTTTTTCCCTTTTATTTTCCATTGTGAGATCCTAAATGGCAAAATAAGTCCAAGCTATATAGGTCCCCATGTCGTGTTAGATGCAGTAGCACCCATAGTTCAAGGAATGTAGGACACAAAGGTCTATGTAGCTGCCTTCTTTGAACTCTAGTAGCAAACTTAAAAAAAAAAAAACCTTTAGCACGTTATCATAGATCTCAAAATCAGTCAAGAAACTTCCTTCAACTGGGGTTGCCACATTAATGAGATCACAGAACAAAACTGCTGATTTAGAATTAAATATTTTGGTAAAGAAGGTTTACTATTATAAACTAAAGAAAACATAGTTCATAAAAATAATTGGATGTGCAATAAATGGTATTTTTAGATGACTCATCACTCTGGATTATAAGCAGCTTAAATTAAAAATGGAATCCTCTGAATTTAATTAAATGGCTTTTAAAAATGGTTTTACAGACATTTAATGTAGAAAAACTGATATATCTATTTTGTCTACCTTAAAATCTAAGCAGTTCACCTTCTTTTAAAAATATAATTTAAAATTATGACAATGTAATATTAGCCAAACTAGTAAATAAAAATTGAGTAAAGAATGTAATTTTATCTGATGCACTTTTAAATCAATATTATTAGTATAAACATCTCCTTTTCTTTGAAAAATCTTCCTTAGTTTAATTTTGTATGTAGCTTCTGTATAATACTCAATGTTTAAAAGAATATTCAAAAATCAAATTATCTCAATATTTTAAAAAATGCAACTGCTAAAAAAACCATGTTTAAGTTTTTTTAGCTATGCTAGTTTATTGGCTCTCTAGAAATAAAACTATTGAGCCAAAAGTTTCTACATATTTTTTTAGCAAGTGACACACAGGGACTATATTTAAGGTTCTGAAATTTTCACTTTGCTTATGATGATGAACAAAATTATCTATTATTTGACAAGAGAAAGGATGATTTCAACAAGAGAATAGTATACATGAATCATTACATTTAGAAGAATATACAAGAGGATTATATTTTCCGCTAAAGCTAAAAAATAAGCAATTATTTTCTTTTTTGGTCAATAGTGATTCAGGAGGTGAATCAAGCTCTTGTGGGGGCTCTGTGAACATCATCACCAGCATCAATCTTCAACGACCCCAGAACTGAGCCCGGAACTGAGAGTTAAAAGAATGAAAAGAGCAGAGCTTTTCCTCTAAAATATCGCTTTATATGCATATATTCCATGAGTTCTAAAAGCAATAAACTTTCAAATAAAACATAACACAGAAGTTGAGTGGTCAGAGACTGCTTTGGATGGAATTATGGCAGGATTTAAATGACATCTAGTCCAGGTCCCCATCTTACATAGGAATCCATGGCATATGGTCATTTTGGCCTCTTCATCAACACCCACAACGATGGGGGTCTCATGAATTCAAAATTTCTAACAGACTTTGGAAAGCTCTGTTAGAAAGCTCATCTTCGTGAAGATAAAGATGCTTCATCCTTTAAAAATTTCCATAGATTCGTCTTAGTTTTGTCTTGTGGAATGTCACAGGATAGTCATAATTCTTTTTAGTACTTAATAGCTTTTCAGTATTTAATGACAGCTTTCATGCCCTCACTTTCCCAAGTCTTTCCACTGAATTAATAGGCGATATCTACGACATCTAATAATCTCCCCCTCTTTCTTTTCTAGACATATTCTTGCTTAGAGTTACGGTTTGCCAAGGTCCATTTCAAAAGGTAGTGCTCAGAATGAATACAACATTAAAATGTGTAAAATAGTTCATCATTGTGAACTATAATAGGGCAATCATCTCCCTCATTAGGATACCATCATTCGTCCAATTAACAATATATTAACTTTTGTAGCCACTTTTCATTACAAATACCAAACTCATTGCCAACAAAACCATGGTCATTAATTGTGTAGTGGAGTTCTTGGACTCAAATCAGAACTTTACATTTATATCTATTGCTATAAGACAGTATCATGACATCAAATAGGTTAATATGAATCGCTATTTGAGCCTCAGGTATGTCATCTTGAAAAATACCAAAATACTCTATTTGCCTTCCTAACTCATATCCTTCATATTGAGCAATGTTGACCTCCAAGTCAATGTTTACATTAGCCTATCTCAAGTCATCAGCTGTTAATACTCAAGAATCCCCAAAAGAAAACGTTTATTTGTATGCCAATTCACATTTAAGAAATTTTGCCTGAGACATCTTTTTCATTTGTTTGCTTTTAAAACTGGTTTCATAGAGAACATTTCCCTAAATCCTTCGTGATAGCTTCATGGAGTAAGATTAAGTGGTTATTCAAAACACAGGCAATGACCTGCTCGATTCCATCTTTGAGGCAGGACAAATAATGTAACACCACCAACAAACCTTTAATTTATAAGAATATGTACATACACACATATTGCACATGAAATGTGCCTGTGAGCTATCAACATATGCAATCGCGTGTGAAAAACAAAGATACATTACTTTCGTTAAAGTTGTCCTCTTTCCAAGAAACTTTTTTTACCGCACTCTTCCCTCCTTCAGGGCCATAATTTTCTTTCAAGTAAATAGAGTTCTGCAAGATCTCAGTTTCCCTAGGTGCCCATCGCAACCTTCAAATGAAGCTCTCATTTAGGTGGCCTGAGCTTTTCCATCCAACTCCTAAGAAACAGGACTCCCACTCCTAATCAGAAGCCAGATGAGAGTTCAATCACAGAGAACTAACACTCAAAGAGGGCAACCCCTGAGTAGAGCAATTCATCCAGGTGACCATTTCTCTCCTTCCGAACTACCAACACTAAAATCCGCTCCTAGTGCCCCGCCTTCTTCCAGAGCCTGCTCCGGCGGACCAGCTCCGGGTGAGCGCCCGGGTTAGTCAGTGCGCACGTGACGCGCGGTGCCCACATGACACGACCGTGGGCGGGGGAGGGGGGACAGAGGAGTGAAGCGGGGAAAAAGTTAAAGAAGACTAGTCAAAGCGCTCAAAGCACTGGGTCCCTTCCCTTCTTCGTCAACTATTGGCTCAGGGATCCCTAGGGGAGGATTGCGGATCACGGCATCTATGGTCCAGCTCCCCAAACAGGGTGGCGGGGAGGGGGGCCGTAGTTCGCTCGCCCCGCCACCTTCTGCTCCTCTCCGCCCTGCTGGTGATGCCGCTGCACCCTCAAGTTCTTCCTTCCCTTTCTCCCTCTTTTTTTTTTCTTTCCTTCCTTCCTTCCTTCCTTCCATGCTTCCATCCATCCCTGAAAGCTCTTCATCTACTGCGGGCGATGCCACTGACGCACATTCATTTTGCCCCGGGAGCTCGTCCGCACCTCTGAGGTCACACAAGGCCGAGCACCTTCCAAAGGGGAGGGTATAACTGCGCAAACAAAGTTGCATGCCACAGCACAATCCGCCCTCCCTTCCATTTAGCCCCTTGTTCGGATCCTCAGCACATCTCACTTGCTTTGCCGGTACTCTCGACTTCACCCCACCACTGTGCAACACACCCCCTTCCACAGCGAGCCCACCCTTCCATTGCCCCGCGCTTCGAGCGGTCCAGCTTCCTGGCAAAGCCCGGAACAAGCCGCTGCGCTCACCTTGCTTGACACACTTGAGCCGGAGGGGGTCCTTGCAGTGTTTGATCACAGCCAGCACGTCCCTGATGGTTAGCCCCGCCACGGGGGTCTCGTTCACCTCCAGCAGCAGCTCCTCCGACACCAACTTGCTTCCGCTCTCATAGGCCACCTTGCCGGGCTTCACCTCCCCCAGGTAGGGGAATTGTCCATTCTCGGCGCCCCCCTTCAGTTCAAAGCCCAGCTGGCCCTCCGGGTTCCTGCCAATGACACTCTCATGGACTTTGCTAGTCCAGTGGCTTTTCTTTTTCAAGCTTTTGGACATGGCAGTGGGGCTAGTCGCCTCAGCTTCTGAGGGGTTCCTTTGGGGTAGAGGGTTTGGCGGTGAGAGAGTGAGGATGGAGGAGCAAGGGGGCCAAGAGGTGAGAACAGCAGACTTTGCCTTCCTTCCCCTCTGTTCGATGCTTTCCCTCTTCTTTGGATGGAGTGTGGACGAGGAAGGGGGAGGATGAGAGGGACGGCTGGGCAGAGGTAGGAGAGCTTGGGTGAGGCTGTGCTGTCCCTTGAATGACACTCAAAGCTGTGGCCCCGCAGCAAAGGAGAGCTATGGTGGTGGTGACGGCGGCGACGGCAGCCTGAGCGAGCAGTAGCCGAGCTGGTGAGCGGGTGGGGTGGGGGTGGGGAAGGAGGGTAGGATGCTGGGAAAATAATTCTGCAGAGGGGAGGAGAGGCGCGCGCGCCTGTGTGGTGTTAGCTGACATCCATGGCAGCTGCAGTGGCAGCTATACTCTGCGTGTGCGTGTGTGTGGTTGTGTGTGTGTCTGTACTAGTTGTACAGTACTGGCAGGAGGGGAGACGGCAGAGGAGGAGGGAGCAGCTGAGGGGAGGAGGGGCGCGCCCACGCCGGGTTGGGGGCCGCTTCGCCGCTGTCTCCGCTCCCTCCCACCGCAGCTTGACCCGGTAGTGAAGGCGGAGAGAGAGAGGCAGGCTGGGCCCGCCTGGCAGCCTGCAAGAGGAGGCGGGAGCGGGAAAGGAGGGGAGCCCAGGCCGGGAGTTGGGAGGCCGGCGGGCAGGGATGCGAGCCGAGTGCGGACCTTTCTTCAGCCTCCTAGAGGCCGAGCGCTGTGCTAGGCTGCGGCGCTGAGAGGACGTCCTGGCTCCCCCAGGACGGGCTGGGCTAGGGCAGAGCTAGCGAGACCTGGACTTGAGTGCTACGGCTGGAGCGCCGCCGGCCCCCTGGCGCGGTACCCTGCTGAGAGAAAGCTGACTGTGGGGCCCGCTATGGCATTGCGGGAGAAGCCTCGGCGCTGGGAGCCGGGAGAGGCGCAGCAGCTCACTGTTAGAGACTTCGTCTCTTCATGTTTTCAGTCAGACTCGTGGCAGAGTTCTCAGAATTCCCCTCAGAGGAGCGGAAAGTTAGAGAACTGCAGGCCCCGCACCCCCGACACCGGGGAGGGCGAAGCAGCCTCGCCTTCCCCGGGGCGGGCCCAGCCCACGCGTCGCGCCGGGACGTGAACTCCGCGTGGGAGGAGTTGTCTGGTGAAAGGCAATTTCCAGGAGCGAGGGGAAGGGGCTTCGCGCTTCCTGGTTAGGTGCGGCGGAAAGGAAGGGGCTGCGGGGTGAAGTAAGGTTGCAGCCTCGGAGAAGTGTACAGTTTAACGCGCGAACTGCAGCCGAGACGGCAGGGGCACGCCCTCGCCCAGAAAAGCCCTCAGTGACTCGGGCTTATAGCTTGGGAAGAAACCTTAAATTGACCCGGCCCGACAACCTCCTGCTGCAGAGAAGGAAAAGAAGCCTCCGAAGGTGAACATAGCGGCAGAATCGGGGCTGGAACTCAGCTCGCCGGCCCATCACCAGGCTCCTTTCCCTTCACCAACTTTGCAGTCAGGACGGAGAGGTGAGGACAGGGGCTCAAGGATGCAGGAGGGCTGCTGATTTTCACTCAACCGCAAATTTCGTGTAAACTGTAAGGAGTGATTTAAAAAATTCCTACAACTGGTAAATGAATTTCGTTTGCTTTACTTTCAAAGGATACATTTAAGACCAAAAAAAAAAAAGTCGCACACCCACTCATCTCTTTAAAGCAAAACATGAAAAGCACTGAGCAATTAGAATTCCTGATGTCTGAGATGAAGATAGTGTGGGAGGCAAGCGGTGCAGTTAAAAATGTTTAGTCGACCCAAACAGAAAGGCCGGGTATGAATTCAGACTATGCTATTTACCAAGAGTATGACCTTGAGTAAATTGTTTAACCTTTCTGAGGCTGTTTCCTTATTCGTTAAATAGAGTTAAAAGCACTCATCTGATAGGCCTATAATGAGGGTGGAATCAGGTAATGCATGTAAAGTGCTTGCCTGACTTAGGAAGGCACTCAAAACGGTAATTTCCTTTTTTCCTTCTCAAGTATAACTCATTATTTGAGGAAAAGGGAGATCAAATTTAGTAAGAACTGGAAGAGATTTTAAAGAAAGATAATTTGTTGAATAACCATGTGTCTCTTCAGTTGAGAAAATGAATCCCCAGTGAATTGGATGCACCTGATAAGGATTGGTTAGTGAGCCAGGGGCAGTGCCAGGATATGAAACCAGAGCGACAAGCAGTGCCCAGGAGTGAGCAAGACTTTTTGTAGCATAGCCCAATCTCACCCAAAGAAGTTAGGTTTCAGCATTATCAGACACAATCCTAAATCGAAACTGGTAATGAACTGAATATGTATTTTTAAACATCAATTACAAACTAGCACACTAATTTTTATCAAATTCTAACTACATGCCAGATGTCCTGTAGGCTTTACATACATTAATTTGTTTCTCCTGACATCTTAATAAAGTAGGTACTTTTATTATCTTCCTTTAAAGATAACGAAACTGAGGCATAGAGATTAACTTTTGCAAGGCAAAATTAGTCAATTGGTGAAGCTAATATTCAAACCTAACGGTTTTGATTCCAGACCTGGTCTCAAGCATTGCATTGTCTCTCTCCCCATCTACTTGCCATGTGTCATGCCAACAATCAGTACATAATACTCCAAAGTTTCGGTCTGCATTTTATTGTAGGGGTAATTAGGAAAAAAGAAAACAAATGGAGCAGGAGTTTGGCATAAAGTATTTTACCCTTGAGAATCCAGGACAGTCATTGAGGTATGCGTTAGCTAATTTACTGCTTCTCAGCTCCTAATTCATCTTCTTCGCCCTTAATTGTGATATTAGAGCCAGAGCTTAAAACATTTCTTTGTTGTCGGTTGGCACAATGTTAAGACTTGTCAGTAAAAGGTGCTGGAGGGACACTGCATAAAAAAGGGGCTTGTCTTCTTTGTTTTCTTCTTCTATGGTGTGGTGGTCAGTGGGTGGCTTTCTGGCTAGTCGTGCGCGAGAAAACAGTGTTTCACACCCTCCAGTAAGTTTGGTCAGTTCCTTAGAATGCAGCTTCCCAGTAAGGCTTGCTGGCATCCCCAGTGGGTAAGCTTCCTAGCAAGTTTCACTGGCACTCCAGCTGGTGGTTTCCTCACCAACTCAGTCTGTGTTACTAAAACAAATTTGTTGATCATCAAAGGGGCCAGAGCCACATTATCTCCAATGAGGCTTGTTTCTCTGGCATTGCAGGGTAGATAGCAGGGATGGGAGTGAGAGGATCTTCTAAGTTGTTTCTTCCTTAGATATTCTCCCACAGCCCTAGACGTAGTGTTTGCTATTCCTGTATTCGGTGATCTCTTCTTCTCTCTTAGTAGTGATTCCCCTTTTACTAGCTAATAATTCTTTATATTAAAATTTTCTTGTTCCAGTTATGGTTTGATTTCTCTCTCCTGACTGGACATTTTAAAGGGATCATGTAGAACCCTATTCTGAGAGTCAGAAGTTGGCATCCTGCCTTTAGCTGTGCAGCCTTGACTAAGTTACTTAAACCAGAGTTTTTACCTACATTTGTAAAAAGAGGGTAATATTGTAAAAGGTTGTGTACGGATCATGTAAAATTTGAATGCACTGTAAATGCACTTAAATGTGAATGCACTTTAAAACTGTGAAGTGCAATCAAAATGAAGGTGTTAATTATCAGTATAGGAACAGAGAGTAACAAAGGAGAAGATGGAGATATTTTCTATAAGGAAAAAATTACATGTATCTGGGGACTTAGATTATTTCCTGAGGGGGGAAAACAGTATTTCATATAAGATTTATTGTCATCAAATATATAATTTGTTGGTTGACTTTGCCTAACTTTTCAGAGATAAAAGCAAATAGTCGTAAGTATAAGTAGTTCAAATTTCTAGTACTTTTACAATCATTTTGAAACGCTAGTTTCAGACTTATTTGGTTACTTTCTATTCTGGTATTCTTCACATTTCATTTGTTTTTACTTTGTCTCCTTTACCCTTTCTGAGTTTGATGCCTGTGTCAAGAAAGAATTATTTCATTGCTGAGCACTCTATGTGCAGAACATGGCACTAGATATTGCATGCTATTCCAAAAGAAAAACAGTTTAGGAATCTTAAAAGCTAAAGAAAGAAAAGCATGAGTGTATTCAAGTTTTAGAAGAATTCTATGAGGTGGATGCTTGTGGCAGACTCCATCTCATTCTCTTGATTTCTTTGATTGGGTCTGGGTGCCCTTCCTCCAGCTTCTATTTTCTTTTATTTCTCACAACCAGTCCCGGAGACTCTCTATGGAAGAGTGTCTTTAGAAGACTGCCCAAGGGCTCCTGGAATCGCTTTGCCTCTAGGCACAGAGAGCCAGAGAGAACCATCTAAGAGTTTACTTTCCTACCAGGACACCCTTCCCCAAGGACTGCCCTACAGAGTATAAAAGTAGTTCTTACTACTAGAGGCAATAGATATTGCCTCTAGTAGTAAGAACATCTGAGATGTAATTTATACCCTAAGACTCCCCTTCAGGATCATGCTGATGCTAGAATTTTGCCTGAAATAACTTCCTTCCTTGTCCTGTTTACTCAAATAATTTGTGTGTTTTCCTGGAAATGTTTCCTTAATAAATCACTTGTATACGATCCTTATCTCAAGATGATTCTAGGGATCCAGACCTAGGATATAACTAATTCCTTTTTACAGATGAGTAAACTGGGGCTCAGGTATTTTAAATTGCGCAAAGTCACACGACCAAGTAGGGGCAGAGTTGTGATTTTATCTATGTCTGTGTGACTCTAATTCTCCTCCTAATGCCATGTTACATTAAAAGTACCTAATACTGAGTATTTTCCAGTTAACCATTTGAACATAAGTGGACACGAAACTCAGCAATTGATTGATCAATAAACATAAAAATTGTATCCCTATAATATGCTATCTCTAGGTGTTTGAGGAGCAAGAATAAGGAGCCATGGACAGTGAGACCAAAGCATGGTATACTCCATCAAGAAAAATCTTTATAAAGGGTGAGACCTACTTGACCAGAGGTACGAAGACCTGTCCCACATTTTAGCAGAGAGTGTTAATGTTCAGTGTAACTTTCAGTCAAGGGCTTTCTTCATGCTAAGGTTGAATTGGGTATTTATGTTTTTTCCTATTCTGTAACAAATTACCACAAACTTGGTGGTTTTAAACAACACAAATCTATTATCTACAGTTGTGGAGGCCAAGGTCCTAAATGAGTCTTGATGGGCTAAAATTGAGATGTAGGAGAGGCTATATCCTTCTGGATCTCTGGGAGAGAATCCTATTCCATGCGTTTTCCTGCACTTAGAGGCCACCTGAACTCTGGTTTGTGGCCCCTTCCTCCATTTTGAAAGCCAGCAACAGCAGATTAAGTCCTGCTTGTATTCTATCACTTCAGCACTGACTCCTGTCTCCCTCCTCCGCTTTTCAGGACTCCTGTGATTACATCAAGCCCATCCAGCTAGTCCAAGATAATCTCCCTATTTTAAAGTCAGCGGATTAGCAGTCTTCTTTCCATCTGTAACCTGAATTTCCCTTTGCCATGTAAGGTAACATATACACAGGTTTCAGGGATTAAGATCTGGATATTTTTTTTTTTTTATTTCGGAGGGGAGGGATCATTATTCTGTCTAATATAGTATTATAGAACATTACATATTCATGTCCTCATTGTTTATATCTTTGTTCAGATTGTAAACATCACCACCCCATATTATCCCTGTCTTTTACCTCAAAAACCTCTATTGTGTTGCCTGAGAGAACTTTCTGAAACCTCTCCTTTTTTTTTTCTGCTTAAAATCTACCAGTGCTGCCTATTAAATACACAGCAGAGTCCCAACTTTTTATCTTACTTTGATTCTCCTCTGCCTCCTTCCTAACTCTCCACCCATATTTCTCCATATACCTGCTGGAATTGGAATCCAGAGCAACCCGGGTAATGTGGATCTTCCAAGATAAACATAAATAAAAAGAGTCCCCTTTATAGCATCTATTCTAGGCCCCTTGCAATGTAATTAAAGAAATTTCAAAAATGAATGATGTTCAGATCAAGGCAGTGAAGTACAGCACCTGTGCCAATCCCTAATTGTGTTTGGGACCTGGGGCAGCTCACCCAGGTGTCCTACTCAAGGTCAGGCCTAGATCTCCCACTTCCCTTACATTTTTTTGCTTTAGCCATTCTGAATTGCTTGGTTTCCTTGGCTCGCTAGACCTTCCACAGTTCCCTTTGCCTGAAATACAACCTTCTCTTTGTGGTTTATGCCTAAGACATACCTCTAGGGTCACCTCTCATAAGCCTTTTCTGAATCTTTTTCCTCCTTCCAACACAATACAAAACTCTCCTTTATGTTCATGTACCCTTTTAAGAAACATGACTTATAATTCACCTCCTCATTTTCAAGTCCATCCTCCACAGAAGAATAGGTGGACATTTTTTTTTTTTTAATCACTCATCTTTGCATTCTTATCACCTTGCACATCCTCTGGCATAATGTAAATGCTCAACAGACTTCTGCCTAATAGATATTTGCAAAATGATAGTGTGTAAAATATTATTATATGACCACCACCTGAATATAAATTTTTATCTTTAGCATTAAATGATAATCTCTTTACACCCATACTGATGTCTTAAGAGAATGTAATGCAGAAGAGCATGTATTGATGAACAAAAGACAAACTATGCTTAGCCATGAGACTAAGGTTAAGAAAGCAGCCAGATTCTTTAAGAGCTTATGATAGGGTCTGGACAAAATCTGAGAGGTGTTAGTAGTGGTGATGGTGGTGGTAGAGGATAAACTTGACTCACTCCATTGTTTGTCAGCTATTAAACCTCTCAATTCTGCTGCAATATTCATGCAAACATGCTGATCCATATTTATAAGGCAGATTTATTTAGCTTAATGCAGAGCTTCAAAGACTTTTTCATTAAAATATCTCTAAAAACGATATAGTCACCCAATACAGCCAAGAGTAATCTTATTTGAAGTCACTAGTTTTCATATAAAAGTTCATCTGGATTTCAGATTCTACTCTGTAGTGGGTTCATATTTATATAGTTATAAAATATGACTTTTTCCTATACTTTGCCTAAGTGATATTCCAGGAGGATTTGCCATGTTTATCCAGTGGTTTCTTGCCCCAGTGTGGTGACTCTATGGGTGTGCACAACTTTAGTCCTGTGGCCAGAAATACAAGCCCATATCCTGGAGTAAGCAAAGATAAATGTGGGGACACTTTGAAACTTGAGAAGAGAAAAAAACTGAACTCTGGTTTACAACATCTTTTACTAAGCAGAGAGGAGAGGAAAGATCTCTGTATTCCAAAGGAGTACCTAATGTTGAGAAACCAGGCCTCTTGAATTTAGCAAGGGGAAGGTTTAGGGGCTTAGACTCCTCCAAAAACATGCACAGAATTGCATATTTCATTTGGTATTTTATCCAATTACATTATAGTGCTAATTCTCTTTACGTCAAAGTCTCAAATATTTTAGTTATCATAATCTTGGGGCTTCTATCAATTAATTATATTAGTGTGGAAGAGCCAGAATTGTTTCATTTTAATCTAGAATTAATATTCATTGACTGTGTTTCTCCATTTCATAGAACTATCATATTATTTAGTATTTGTCATATATTGTTCACTGTCTCTTCAACTCAGGAACTTACTCTCAAGAAGCACTGTCAATTAGTCACCCAGCCCTGTGCAAAAGATCTAGGGACAGGCAAAATTTGACTACTTAAACCAATGTGAGTATTAGATCATTTTAGTGCCAGAAAGTTCTGAACAATATGACTTTTGTCCTTGTAAAACACCTCTTTGTGTGAAATTCATGGACCATGAAGGATATACAAAGTGGGGAAAGAGAACTGCAAAATCATTTAAATCATTGCTCCATCTTAACTATGGAATTCACAACATGTGGAGGAATTTGACCAGCTCAAGAAAAGAAAGCATGAAAATATATTTTTGTTCTTTGACTTTAAAATCATTATGATATTTTATGTAAATGATAATGGATCTTGAGTAAGAACTCTTTATGCTTTTGTTACCTTATTCAACATGCACACAAAATACAACAGGATAATATTGTATTTGGATCTGGAAATATATTCCTTATGCAGTGTTATACAGTCATACTTCCTGAATGTCAATATCCGAACTTATCTTTCATTTTTATTGTTTTGTCTTTTATTTATTCAGTGCCTGTCAATCTTTTATCATGAGTTCACATTCTACTGAACTCAAATACTTTTATACCTTGTATATACAATTAGTCCTTCCTTACCAGAGTTTTTAAAAACACTTAGAAAATTCAAGTACTTTGATTTTGTTCCATCAAGTAGCTATATCTATCCCCTACTTTGTTTTTTAAGTGAGTAATTCGATTGCTGTCACTTTCTACTTTGTGACTCTAAATCTTTTAGACCTATCTTACCATTTTTCATGCATTCATCCTATCTATAAAATACTGTCTCTTTCTTTTCTAACTACTTCTAATTTTTCATATTATTTTTCCTTCTGGTTTTTAAATGTACATCTTTATTTCTCTTTTTTTCCTTTATAGCTCTCTTTAGTATATGTCTTCAGTTTCCCATTTTCCACTATAAATTTTAAAATAAATTGGAAATATTCTACATGTATTTTTAATATAATGTCTACTGCCTATATTCTAATCCTGCCTGTTTTGCTTTTTTTTATCATTTTGTTATTGATTAAAAATGACAACAATTTTCATGCCAAGAAAGTAAAATAAGCACAAAGGGACAATATTATCATGGCTTAATATTGGTCAGTGGTGAAAAATCTTGTAGATATAAAGAAAGCTATGGAAAGAAAGTAAACATATTCTGTTTTGAAATAGGAACAGTCAGATGTGTTTTCCAGTCTCTGGAAAAGCATATTATAAGAAATTCAAAAAAAGGTTTGTCATGTTTCCTCATTCAGATTATTGAGAAGCAAAACATGCTGATGAACATTTGGCGGCATTGAGAATATAATTCTAATCATACTAATTTTAATAATTTCGCAAACCCCTTCAACCACTATTCTTTGTGCTGTTGTTTGCTTTTAACCATTTTGAGTGTCATAGATGTCTTTTAGAATATGACAAATACTAGTGATCGTGCCCTTCTCCCCAAACCACAAATGCACACATACATATATCGTCTAAGTATTACATATCATTTCATGTAATTTATAAATCCCTTGAAGCCAACCATTTGCTCTGGTAGGAGATTCTTTGAAAGTCCAGCTTAAATAAACCTCTTGAATAAATATTTTTTAATTTATATACAATCAGCTGAAAGTAATCTTATCTGCCTCATATTATAACATTCTAGACATACCTTAGCCTCACTTCTAGGTTGAGTCATGAGAGCATAATTTATGTTTGAGGTCCAAACAAAAGTTGAATGAAGGGAAATACAGAGATAGGAAAAAAGGAGACATATAACTGCAATGAATATGAAATAGTTAAGTGTATCTTCTAAATTAAGCATAGAATCAACTGATGATAGTTAAGTAAACCCAAAATTTAAAAATTTATTTTAAAAGACAAAGAACAGCAAGAAATTTGCCATCTGGGAAGGTATTAAAGTTTTGAGACAGTTATATACCATTTTATCTATCAAGGAAAATAATTTTAAAACTGAAAAAGGGAGGGTAAATTTCTTTAAGAGAAAATTGTAGTTTAAGATGGGTTATGGGATAATTGGAAATCATATAATTGTTTTAAAGGATTTTAATCATCCAGCTTCTCTCAATTAGGTTCTAAGGCAATAAAAGAATCAAGAGCTTAATTAAGCCATTGTCTATAATCTCCGAAAAAACCTGACGTTGAGGAAGTCAATATAAGATAAGTGAAAAGCAAAGCTATCATGATTTTGCAAAGGGGAGAAAGATGAACTCCACAAATTAGAGGCCAAAATATAAGGACATCAAGAGAAAGAAGGGATAACATGAAGCTAGTCTAGCTTCATAAAAAACAAGTCAAATCAAACAGTGTACATTTTTACTTATAAAGCATGACGTTCACTGTGGATCCACGTTACCTTAATCATTAAGTATTAATTCCATCACTGCTTTAAGTATGTCAGCAATGAACACTTAGAGACCAGGCCTCTATCATTCTGTCTAGTATCCTCAAGTGATGCTTCAGTTTCCAAATGTTCTAACACATTCTCCACATCTGGCTTGAGCAGTACTGCATCTAATAGGCTTATTTCCTCTCATGAGCCTTCTTAATATTTAATATATGCTCTTCTAATTAACTGCTCCCATTATTCTCTTATATTATTTTTGTAGGATCACTCCTGATCATTTTCCAATACATCTTCTAAGCTTTTTCTTGAATAATTCACTAATCCTAATGCTGTCAGATATAAGAAGACTACCACTACAACTTTAATATTGTAAATTTCTAATACAAATGTAATCAATACCTGTTTAATGTACAGTGCATTTAATGTAAATAAATATACTATAAATAAATGTGATACAATTCAATTTTTTACATAAATATGTGATAAATTTTGCTTATGTTATTTAAGGAAAATTATGAATAATTTACCTACAGTTAGTATTGACAATGATATTGGTCAGTTACTATTATATATGGTATAGATTCAAATAAATTCCATCTAGTTTTGAGTCTTAAATAATTTGCATATATTAGAGTCTTTTATAGTGAAGACTACCATTTTACTAAAATTTAAAATTTTCGAGGGCACATTTTTAATATAATGTTATTCTGCTTTCTACTTTAGGTTGTATGTAAAGTTTTATTTATATTTCAAGAGTCTCTTGACAGAACTAGAAATAAGGAAATATTTTCTTAATTTAATAACTAGGTATTTCATTTTTTTTTTCTAAATCAAATTTGAAGAGGTAGAGGATCCGATATACTTAGTCTGTTTGATTATATTACTACAATATTTAGGGACACATTCAAACATTTTATGGACCACAAAAGAACAAACATACTACATTTTCTTGATATATATATATCATTGTGTTTGTCTCCATAGTGTTTTTTTTCTTTTTTTCCATCTTTATCGAAATAAAATAGACAATTAGTTGCTTGTATTTACATTGTACAATTCAATGAGTTTTTTTTTTCCAATTATAGTTGGTATACAATAATATACCAGTTTCAGTTGTATAGCTGAGGAACAGTCCTTTTCAGTTGTATTTCAGAGATCCATGTAACTCACAAAATGATCACCCCACTAAATCTAGTACCCTTCTTCCCCCTTACATATTTATTACAACATTATTAACCATCTTCCCCATGCTACACTCTACATCTCCATGTCTATTCTACAACTATCCATTTGTACCTCTTAATCCCCTTTCCCTTTTTTGTCCCCCCAATTCCTTTCCCATCTAGTATCCCTCTAAATATTCTCTGTATCTATGAGTTTATTTATGCTTTTGTTATTGTTATTGTTTATTTTGTTCTTTAGATTGCACATGTACGTAAAATCATGCCATATTTATCTTTCTCTATCCAACCTATTTCATTCAGCTCAGTACCCTCTAGGTCCATCAAGGCAATATCATTTTCCATCCCCTTCCTTTTAGTCTGTGTGTGTCTTTTAATTGGAAGTAAGTCTCTTGTAGGCATCATATATAGCGGTCTTGTTTTCTTATGCATTCAGCTGCTCTATCTTTTGGTTGAAGCACTTAATTCTTTTTTATTTGAGGTACTCATTGATAGAAATGTAGTTATTAACACTCTTTATGCATGTTTTTGATAAAAGTTTTTTCTTCTTAAAGTCCCTCAAACATTTCCTGTTATACTGGCTTGGTGATGATAAATTCCTTTAGCTTATTTTTGTCTGAGAAGCTCTTTATCTGTTCTTCCACTCCAAATGATAGCTTTGCTGGATAAAGTTTTTTTGATTGTAGATTCTGGGTTTTCATCAAGTCAAATATTTTGCGCCAAGCCCTTCTGTCCTGCATAGTTTCTTTTGAGATATCAGCTGCCAGTCTTATGGGTGCTCCCTTGTAAGTAACTAACTGCTTTTCTCTTGCTGCATTTAAGATTCTCTCCTTGTATTTAACTTTTGGCATTTTAATTACGATGTGTCTTCTTGTTGGCCTCTTTGGTTCCTGGTTTTGAGGACTCTCTGAGCTTCCTAGAGTTGTATGTCTATTTCCTTCACCAGGTTAGGGAAGTTTTCCATCAATATTTCTTCAAATAGCTCTTCGACATCTTGTTTTCCTTCAGGTACCCCTATGACATAGATATTTTTACACTTAATAGTGTCCCATAGGCTCCTTAAATTCTTTTTATAGAATTAGCTTTCCCATCCTCTATGTAGGTCATTCAATCCTCTTCTTTATTCACTCTGTTTATTCCATTTAGTATACTTCTCATCTCAGATAATGTGTTCTTCATTTCTGACTGGTTCACTTTTATAATTTTCATTTCCATTTTTATATTTTTTATCTCTTTACTAAAGTTCTCACTGAATTCATCTATACTTCCCATAAGTTCACCGAGCATCTTTATAACTAATGTTTTGAACTCTGCATCTATTGGATTACTTGACTCCATTTTTCCTGGATCTCTGTTCTGTTCTCTCATATGGTTTCTGCTTCTTCGTCTTCCCATTTTGGCTGCTTTTCTGTGTCTGCTTCTATGTACTAACCAAAGCTCCTAAGTCTCCTGGTCTTATCAGTGCAGCTTTGTGCAGTAGTTGTCTCAGTGGCACAGTCCTGAGAGGGGTTCAGCTGCAGGCCAAATTTAGCCCAAGCCTCTGCCCCTCTGAGGTCACCAGTTAAGATTCAGCAAGCAATCCACAGATGCTGTGCTTATAGTTGCCTCAAGAGGGCATACCAGAAACTGAGGCCAGCGGCCACCAGTGAGAGTCTAGGCGCTGCTCAGCAAGGAACACCTGACTAAGCGAGGACACACTGCATGTGGTTTGGTTGAGACCGAGAGTAGGGGGAAGTGGAGTTTCAGGGAATCCTCTGGACAGAGTGACCTCTGTTATCGAGTTTGATGATGTCGCTCTGGCGGCGCTGATTCCAAGTACTGGAAGTGGGAAGGGCTCAACAGAGGAACAATGGATACCGCCCAGCGCTTCTGTCTGAGAGAAAGCCTCATTTCCAGCCCTCACTCCAATAACTCAGTGTCTCCTTGTAGGTCCCTGGTACTCTCCGTGAAGCCAACCCAGCACTGGTGCCCAGAGAGAGCTGGTTTGTCACCGTGAAAGTCTGCTTGTAGAAACGGCCCCTTTAAGAGGCATCTGCAGCTGCCATAGGCTCCATCCCACTCACCCGCTCTGGACCAGGCAGCCTTGCGTCCTCGCCCTGTCCTACCTTCTGCCATTGCAGAGTGATCTCTTAGTTCTCTCCTTAATTGTATGGCTTGTTCATCTGGATCCCAGGTGATTTTCCTTGCTGTTTGTTCTTGTTTCTGTCACAACTTTGATTTGGTCATCAGAGGGATGAATAGAGCCTCTATCATCTACGCCATTTCCTTCTCCTTCTATATTTTCCCAAAATATTTTAAAGAATGCCAGTTTATGTATAAACATTCCTGGAAGCTCCCACTTTAGCAGGAAACTAAATAAAAGAAGTTCAAATTTTCTAATGGAGATTTGCTTTCTAGCTTTTTTCTCTGGAGACAAATAGGTTTTTCTTCCAGGGTAGGGAGATTTGCATATGAGATACGATTTAAAGGGCTAGAAACGTCTTTGCTGCTCTCCGAAATGCTTCCCTATGTTTTGTCATATTGCCCGATAATTTTGCCTTGGAGAGTTATCCTTTCAAGATAATAAAATGCAAATATCTCTGAAAGGGTGTCTTCTCTTTTAGTTATATGGCTACTAATCAACAAATACATTCATCACAGGATAAAGGGAAGATTGCCAGCTAACAAATCCCTAGAGTCTGTACAATACCAAATATTACTTAGTAATTTTCAAGATTTTCTCAGTGTAGTTTATAGGAATAAAAGGATTAAACATTAAGGGGATATGGGTATGGTACATAAAATTCTAAAACTGCTATTTAGTCTGTATTTATATTCTATTGATTTAAAAACAAAGGAAATGGAAAGTTAACAGGTGGGTGTATTAGGGTGATACTACTTTAGGTGGGTTGTATGGAAAGGCCTTTCCTAGGAGGTGATTTTTAAGCCAGGATTTAAATATCCCATGTGTGAAAATCTAGGGAAGGACTTTTCAGGCAGAGGAAGTTTCTGTCAGGGAACAATGACAGCAGCAAACTTTAACAGATGACAAAGACATAGCATTAAAGTAACAACACGGAATTAGAAATACATACTTGAAGGTTTTCTTCGCCCTCAGAAAGTTTCCAACATATTGACATTTGCTCAGTGTCTAAGGAGATAATTGTGTAAATTATTGGCATTTGTTCTGGACTATCTGTAGTCAGCAAAAGGCTTTTACCTTGCAGATTCTCCTTGAAGTCATTGGTGTTAGAACTGCATGATACAAATTTACTGAATGAACTAAGCTAATGAGTAAATGTACAAGCCTTTACATTTAATCTTAGATATTGTTTTTTAAAGTTTGTATCAGTAGAGAAGCCTAAATTGGTATTTAATCTATTGGATTAGAATTTACTATTAATATATGTATTTTTTTATTTTAATGCTCACATTATCCAGATATGGTCTTCATGGGCTCCTTCAAGATAGATTGTTTATCCTTTTGATATGTCCCTCTGATTATTTGAATACTCCTTGCTTCCTAATATAACAATATGTTCCAAATTTATCTTCTTCTTTCTCTTCCCCAGCTCTAGAATCTCCCTTCCCACCCCCAACTCCAAGGAACCCTAGGGAACAATATTTAGAAACCAAGATAGATAATTTGGCTTGTTTATTGCTATCGGTGGGCCATTACTACTGAGCCTTTTCAGTGGACAGAAATAGGAAATATATATAAATATATTTCAAATGTATTTAAATGTAATATATTAAATACATAAGAAGAGATAAATTATTGGCTTATTATGAATAACACATTAACATTTTTGAAGGGAAGATATTTGTTTTCTACATAAAGTGGGCCTACAACATAATAATTTTGATCCAAACAAAGCATACCAAAATAGATTTCATTATTAGTTAAACATAATATATCTTAGAATCTTAGATGTTGGAGGGAGACATTTTCTAAAATTGTCATCTAAATGTTATAGAGTAGACCCTTTCAGTGTTGTTTTGGATCTGTTGGAATAGAAAAATAAGGTCAGGGGACAAATGCTTGTCCTAATTCTTCCCAACACTTTTAACCACATGGCAAAAGCATATTAAGCATTCATTACACCCAGAATTTTGAATGCTTATTTATAAGAGGAGTATAATCAAACAAGGAAGTAATGACACTGTCTACTTGAGAACAATATTAATATGTTCTCTTTGGATAAATACAGTAGCTACAGGTGTAATACCAGCCATTTCATGTAACAATAGCTTGACTATTATTTGGCTAACAACATGAATAACTTTTGATGAAGAGTTATGGACATCCAAATATCATGATTTGCATTATAGAAGCTTTCTAAGTATGTATTTGAATTCTTATAGTTTTCTCCCAGCGTGTCATGGAGGACTTTTTTCTAATGGTCTGTCTCTCCCCCATTACATTGGAAACCAGAGTTTCTCTACTTGGTTTACTAATCCCAAAGATTAATTTCATAGAAGTAGGGGCTTATTATTACTGGTTAATTTGCTTTACCTAGAAAAATAAAGTATAGTTATAGTTGGGTAGTTTAAAGTTTGTTTTATGTAGTATAATAAAACAAAGTTTCCTATTCTAGTGCTACATTGTTTATATACTTGTTAACTATTGCATTGTAATAATTTAGTGATCTGAAAAAATGCAAAATATATTTATACATATATATGTTCATATAATATGTAAATTTTATATTCAGCGATCATAAAAAGTAAATACCCAAAGAACCCATAGCTGTAGTAGTAGTAATAACAATAACAATAATAATAATAATAATAATAATAATAAAAAGACAGAACAATTTGACCAGTGATAGAAGGCAAGATTAACTAACAATTATTAAGGAGTTACTATGCAATATATACCATATGTATTGCATTTTTATTTAATCATCAAAAAATATAATTGCTAGAGTTGTTACAATCCCCATTTTATGAAAAAAAGAAACTGACATTACATGTTTTATTAAACTTGGTCAACTTCTTGTGATTAATACATTGCAGAGATAGGACTCAAACCCGCATATGCTTGACTCTAGATCCCAGGCTCTTTTGTGTTCTACTCCTGGCCAATAATGTTTGCTCAATTGATTCTTTGTGTTCTCTTCTGTAAAAGGATATTGACCTATCTTAACAATCCTTATTGTTATAACAATCAATAAATATGTTCACTACACATCAGTTTATTTTTAATATTCTGTATTCACGATTTCAAAATAACTATGACTCAATGATGCTTTGAACGTTCAGTTTTATTAATTAAAACAGATCTGTGTACATTGAAAAATACTAGTTGAGACAACAGCAAAGAAAGCGTTGATTGAAAAGTAACTTAAATTATCACTGAAAATGGACCTGAGATACATGGAGAAAGTATGAACCACCCATATGTGAGTGAAGGCTGGCCTGGAGTTATCTTAAAGGACTTCATCCAAAAGAGCTGTCTAAAAGGCAATAATATCCCAACAGAGAGAGTCTGTGAAGAGATGGAATCCTGAGACCCAAATCCCAGTCAAGTGCAGGTAAGAGATGCCTACCAGTGAATGAGGAGAGGAGTAAATGGTCTGAAGAACCCTACAAGGAACTGAAACTCTCTGCAAGGGAAAAAGAGCAAGAATCAGCTATGAAACTTGTCAAAGAAGAAAGCAATGATGGCATCTCACAAAGTACCATCATGCAGGGACTTTCCTGTGCCCTCCTTTCTTTTCCCTCCACCATCTTGAACCTCAGTATGGTCAGAAATAGTGCAAGTTAGCATTGAGGAGAAGGAAAAAGACAAGTTGGGTACATAGAGGAATATCTATACAAGCCATACTGTATACTGCAAGCCCGCCTTCTGTTGCATGGTTGATTAGGTGAGTGGGGAAGCTTTAATTTTGAATGGAGCGTGGAGTTTTTATTATTACTTTGGCTATATCTATTAGTTTCACAACTGAAATAGTTTAAGTGACTAAAATGCCAGGAGGATTTATTATTTAAAAGAGCTATGGGGCACCAACCAAGATTTTATCTAAGCAAAGAAGAAGAGTTACCCTATAGAGCACACTTTAAGAGATAAAAACAAAAAACAAAATTATATTAGAAAAAAAATTGTATGAGAAAAAAACAAAATTACCTAAATCATTTCATTTTGCCAATTTATTTCCTTTAGAATATCATATATTTATATATCATATATCAAAAATACGCATTTATCTATATATGTGCATGTATCATATGAAACATTTTGTAATTTTCTTTTTCTTAATTCTTATTTGGTTATTCACTCAATTTCATTTCTATATATT
This sequence comes from Pteropus medius, assembly GCF_902729225.1. Taxonomy (NCBI): domain Eukaryota; kingdom Metazoa; phylum Chordata; class Mammalia; order Chiroptera; family Pteropodidae; genus Pteropus; species Pteropus medius. The sequence goes on along the minus strand of NW_024352787.1, from coordinate 8,067,060 downwards.
CTTTATAAAAGCTTTAGTTATAAGCAAGTAAGGGCAAAGTCTTTATATATAATAATCTACGTGTTTCTTTAGCATTGAGAAAAACATTTTATCTAAACCCATGTGTCATGTGATATATTTAACACCTTATTATACTTGCATGTGATTGTTTATAAAATATAAATCAAATCAATAGGACTAGAATTAGATTTGAAAAAAAATTATTCAATAAAATATGTAAGATGAGACAAAATTATTTTAATTAAGTTCACAGAGGATTTGAAATTATGCGTAAATCTATAATATATTACTTTAGATATGAATTAATATTAGATTTGCATTCAGAAAAAAAGTACTGTGCTTACTTTTGAGTAACATTTAGACAGAACATTAGAACAAGTATCCCATCTTTACTCTCCCTTCCTCCTCTGCCACCTAAATGTCATTGAAAAATCTGTCCATCTTGATTATCAACATTAAAGACTGGTTTTAAGAAAAGCAGGGAACCTAAGAGCTACATTTTAATGGGAGATAGAATACAATTAAATATTTTTATAACTGCAGAAAAAAATGTTTCTTAAGAGGTAACAATTTTAATACCTTAAAAACTATCAAATACCAAATTTTAGATGTTAATTCTATTAAAGATATACAAAACAAGAGTTTCTTAAATAAATGTTCCACATTTAACTTAAAGGGTTCATTTAGGATTTAGTATTCTACTCTCAGTATGTGGGCATTAAGGAAATGTTATTTGAAACAGATATTGGTAATTAGCCAAGAAAATTTTTAGAATTTTGATTTAGGTCCTATGATTTAGAATTTAGATGTCCAAAAGAGATTAATATTAGTCATAACATGGACCATAAAGCCACCATTTAAACGAGGTGTGTATATATATATATATATATATATATATGGTGGCTTTATGGTCCATGTTATATATATAATATTCTAGTATACAAAAGCTATTAATGATCTATAATCACCTCATTCTCACAAGTATAATGCAAGGAATAAAGTATATAAAATATTTATGTTATTTCATTATTAACAGTGATTATTTATGAAAAATAAACCCTTCAAGAATAGCAAAAGTGAATAGTTATTGATACTGGTTGTGATTATATAGAATTTTGAATTCAATGCATCATCAGACACTCTTGATTTCCTACCCATGAGCTATTCTCCATTTCCTCTTTATTGATAGAACCCTGTTTTGTTCACATTGATAATGTTTCCAGATAAAATACTTACCTTCTCAGACTCTGTTACAATCATGGTGACCATGTAACAAAAGTAGGTAGGCAATGTCATAAAAGTGTGGATCTGCTAAAGACTTATAGAAATATTTTTGATTTTCTAATATAGACACTCTCTTTGTCGCTTTCTCTTTTTCTAGCCTATTGCATAACTGAAGAGGGAGATGCCATTTTGCCTCCATGACTTGACAAGTATGAAGATAAAAGCTTCCCTGTGAGGATGACAGAGAAAAATGATAGAAGGGGGCTTAGACTCCCTGTCTTCAGACTTCTTGTTATGTGAGGAAAATAAAATGCTATTACAAAGTTAAACTGCAGAGTTGGTCTTCTATTTCATGTACCTAAATATATCACATTCATACAATTTCCATAAAATTGGTAAGAATACTTGTTTTAAAGGCTAAATCTGAGGGATTCACATCCCTAACACAATCAAATCTCAGAAAATAATTATAGTGCTTTAATTCATTTTGATTTTAGAATTGATCTTTCACATGTGTATGTGTATGAATTCTGACCTATTTTAACTATATATCCATTTTCTTGAAAGTTTTTATCATAAATGGATGTTGAATTTTGTCAAATGCTTTTACTGCCTCTATAGAGATGATCATATGATTTTCATCCTTCATGTTGTTAATATGGCGTGTCACACTGATTGATTTGCAGATGTTGAACTATCTTTATATCCCTATAATAAATCCCACTTGATCATGGGTATGATCTTTTTAATGTAGTTTTGAATTCAGTTTGCTAATACTTTGTTGAAGATTTTTGCATCTGTGTTCACCAGGGATGTTGGCCTGTAATTTTCTTTTCTCATAGTGTCCTTGTCTGATTTTGGTATCAAGGTAATGCTCATTAAACTCATAAAATGAGTTTGTAAGTGTTCTCTCCTCTTCTATTTATTGGAAGAGTTGGAGAAGGATGGGCATTAATTCTTTAAATGTTTGGTAGAATTTACTAGTGAAGCCATCTGGTTCTGGACTTTCTTTGTTGGGAGGTTTTTGGTTACTGATAAATCTCCTTAAAATTCAGTCTGTTCAGATTTTCTGATTCTTTATGATTCAGTCTTACGTTGTATGTTTTTAGGAATTTATTCATTTTTTTCTCAGTTGTCCAAATAGTTGGCATATAATTGTTTACAATAGTCTCATGATCCTTTGTATTTCTTTGGTATCAGCTGTAACATCTCTTTCATTTCTGAATTTTTTTACTTTAGTCATCTATTTTTTTTCTTGGTGAGTCTAACTAAAGGTTTGTATATTTTCTTTATCTTTTAAAAAATAGCTCATAGTTTCTTTAGTTCTATTGTCTTCTAGTCTCTATTTCATTTATTTTCATTCTGAACTTTGTTCCTTCCTTCTACTAACTTTGGGTTTAGTTTGTTTTTCTTCTAGTTTCTTGAGGTGTAAAGTTATACTGTTTATTTGAGATTTTTCTTGTCTCTTAATATAGGTGTTTATCGCTATGAACTTTCCTCCATTTACTTTATCTGATGGTAAATATCCTATTAAAGAGACATTACTTTATAGAGCCAGGCTATGTCTTTCTCTCTGACTCTAGGACTTCTGTTCTGGCTGTTGCTTAGCTACTCTGAGTACTGAGAACAATTATAAAGGATTCTGCATCTAATTTCGATGGTGGAGGTTGCGGGGGTTCCACACAAAAAGGCAATTCTTGGATACCCATTTGCTCTACAGTTTAACTCAATTCTGATACTATCTACCCAGAGACAGTATCAGATTCCACAGGTTAAGGACTCAGTTCCATTACACTGCCCACCCTACCCTTAGATGGTAATCGCAAGTTCAAGTTTTTACTTCTGCTTCTGACCAATGGGCTATAGATTGAAGGCGACGACAGTCCACTCCTCGGGTTTGATTAATTTGCTAGAGTGGTTCACAGAACTCAGGAAACTAGTTTACCTACCACATTACCAGTATATTATAAAAAGATGAAAACTCAGAAATAGCAAGATGAAAGAGATGCATAGGGCAAGATATGGAGAAGAGCTTCCATGTTCCCTTTGAGCATGCCACTCCTCAAGTCTCCCTGTGTTCACCAACCCAAAAGGAATTTGAACCCTGCCCTTTTGAGTTTTATGGAGGCTTTATTATGTAGGCACAACTGATTAAATCATTGACCGCTGGTGATTGATTCAACTTCCAGCTTGACTCCCCTACCCAGATGTTGGGAGGTGGAGACTGAAAGTACCAATCTTCTAATCACATGGTTGGTTCCCATGGCAACCATTCCCCATTCTTAGATGCTTTCTGAAAGTCACCTCATTAACATAAACCTAATGGTGGAAAGGAGCTTGTTATGAATAACAGTACACCTACTTTGCCTTTATAGCTCTGAAGTAATTTCAGAAACTGAGGACAGGTGACCAAATATAACAAAACATGTTCACATTGCTCTTATGCCTCAGGAAGTTCCAAGAATTTTGGAAGCTGTGAGCCATGAACTAAAAACAAAGAACAAATATATATTTCTCCTTATAAGTCAAAATATCACAAAGTAATATCCAGAGATGTTTAAGTTAGGGGGAAAATGTAATATAACCATTTCACTGATTAGTAACTTAAGCCCTAAAATTACATTTCCTTGATCAAAATCATTATTGAAGGAGATGCTGTTTGTTCTGAGAATAAAAATGGTCACTCTAAACACTACATAAGCAATTCTTGAAATAACCTCTCTGAACCTTTGGTTAATGTGAAGGAAGAGGAAAACTTATTAAGTCAAAACAATACTTAAAAAGAAGAGAAACAACTTTCTCAATCTGGGAGAGGTTTCTCCCAGAATACTGGCTAGACTGAGAAACAATTGGAGGCCCTCACATATTTTGTCCCTCAAATGTGAGCAGTACCTAAATGGAGGAAGACTGAGTGAAGTTACAGTTCACACCTAGTACCCATCCCTGGTATAGAGACAGGGATTTTGCCAACCACAAATTTGAACAGTCATTCATTTATTGAAAGATAATTTGTTTTTAGTGGTAGCTAGAGACACTGCCTCCTTAGACTTTACTACCCTCTCGGTACCTATAGCTCTCAAACCCTCAAAAAATTCAATTTCCAGTAAAGGGATATGAATAAAGAGGGACTAGGGGTAGGGAGTCACTGGGGAGGTTTGTAGGCAAAGGAAACAAAAAGGTTTAGCAATAATTGAACTTGAGTGAAATTTGCTAAGAGTAAATCATGTGTTCTCACCACAAATAAAATAATTTATAAAATGGTAACTGAATGAAATGACGGAGATGTGAATTAGCGTGATTCTAGTGATTGTTTTATGAAGTAAATCAAAACATCAGTGTTGTTGAGCACCTTAAATAAATACAATTTTAGTTGTCAATTATACCTCAATAAAGCTGAGGGGGTAGAAAAGAGAGATTAGGGATAAAGTGGTACATGGAAAGTTGTCACGTGGTGTTAATCGTAGGCAAGGACAGTGTTTATGAGCAATGCTTAAGAGGTATAGGATTTTAATATATTACTTAAGGAGAAAAAAATTTAAGTAAAAACAGTCAGATTAATCCAGAAATAAATCCTCATCGTGAAAATCAGAGAACCATGCAAAATAAGATCCAAGGTCACTACAGCCGAGCTTGCTAAAAGCTAGAAATTATTCTAAAAGCCATGTGTATCAGTTTGCTTTCCACTTTAAGAATACAAGGAGGCTTCTATCAGTACTGAAGTAGGCAGTGAAAGACATCTATAGGAATTCATGTTCTCTTTTAATAGTCTAAATGAGACCAATTAAATAGGAATGAGCAATCCTTAGTCAAGAATGAGCACAAAGAACAGCATACAGGCAAATAAACAACACCTACCCTGAGTAAAGAAAACAGATGCAAACAAACTGACTTAAAAATTCTTCAACATAGGAGAAGGGGAGAATTATTCTAAAACACTTCTGGAAATAATTTTACTATAAGAAGTAGAATAAATTATTTTTAAAATATCTAAAACCGAAGCAATCTAATTGAAAACATTTAGTAACACAAATATCTTGATGAACTTTGCCCAATGTTAATGGTAAAGAAATTGTCTTATTAAATTCCAGGCCCCAAAATATGTAGAGGCCACAAAAAGATAGAAGAAATCTAAAGCAGAGTCCAGGCTTGCTTTAAAATTAAACCTTTGCAACATCAAATATTAAAAATATTCATTGTCTTTTTGTTGTTTCATTTTTTTCCTTTTCTGCAAAGCGATAGGCCTGGGAGCAGGCGGCAAGTGTTCTATTTTCTGATATGTAAATATTTGTAAGTTATAGCATTGACACAGAACCTCTGAAAAGTTTGCTCAAACACATATATCAGGTCAGTCAAAAATTAAATATGGAGAAGTGATAAATTGGAAAGTTTTGAATGAATGTTCTTATGGTGAATGCAGTTAATTTCTGTATACATGGTAATATGACTCGAATGTAATGTCACTTGTAAAAGAAGATATATAATTGGAAAAAACAATTACAGTATATACCACTAACCTATCATTTATACCCCATATTAATTAACAAAGATCTGTAAGCACAGGGATGGGTCAATAAAAGCACATTAAATTTCTTGTCTTACATTAGAGGGAGATTAAAAATTACATTTCTCTGTTAAAGTTAAAGCTAAAAATTACATAATCAAGACCTTTACAAAAGAATATAAAGTAATCCCACAGCAAAATTCTGTTCTAAATATTGACAGGTAAAGTTCATCTAATTATGTGTTCCTTTCAGTAATATAATAAAATTTAAACAAAAAGATTTAAATGTGCAAGGACCACATCATATCTTTTGGATTTTGTCTGTCTCTGGACATTTGGCCATTTGTTTCAGACCAAGGGCTGCTTTGCATGGACATTAATCAACTTCATGCAGGCATAACCCTGCCTCATGTCCAAACCACGTACCTCTTGCCTCCTGTCCAAGGCTTTCATGTTGATGCTGAGGTATGAGGTGTAATAGGGTCTTCTTGCTTCCCTCATTCATGAGCAAGCTAAACGTGTAAGAGACTTAATTTTCCATAGAGTATAACTTTGGCCAAAGGGACACAAGAGAGAATGGACAAATTCTTTACCCTTCTTTTCCTGGATAAAAGGCCTTCACAGTCACTCATCTATGTGTCCTCTTGAAAGGTGATGCCACATGAATGAGAAAGCAGCCATACTAGGCGGTGGCCAACATGTTAACTCATCCTTGTATTGGCTTTCGCCCTTACTTCACTCCCTTTATTTCATCAGTCATATATATCCTGAGAATGCATTATCTTACAATATAGCATTATATAAGTCTGCCTTAGGTTTTGTTTTCTGGAAATCTCAGGGCAAGATAGCTGATAATGGGAATATTCTTATGAAGAATATTCCTATTATCATCTATCTTTAAAGTCAGGATTTTAGAGCTGTATTACTCACCTGTTTGACAGCAATAAGGATTTCAGTACTACTGGTGATAGAAGGCTAAAAATTCCTGACTGGCAATGGCACCATGATTACTAGGGCTTTTGCCTTTGTTGCTTTGGAATAAAATACAGGTGAAAAGAGGCCTAGAAAATGTGATCATTGTGGTATTTTAAAAATATGGAGTCAGCAATAATTATAAAAATTGTGTTGGTCGGTTGCTCTTAATGTAATTATAAATCTTTAAAAAAGTAAAATACTAAGCTTAGATCAGCCAATGACAACACGAGGAACAATGTGAAATCCAGAGGCCTTCCAGCAGTTTTTAGGGAGACTCTCTTGTTGTATCAGAGCAGAATGTAATGACAATCAGGCTCATAATCTAATGAAAGGATGGTTGAACTTCAGTGCTCCCAGCATGCATAGCTCAGGAGGTCCCTATGCTAAAGTTAATGGCTTTATAGGAAAGAAATATGACATTGAGACCCAGAACGGGGTCAGATGAGTAGACAAGCCTGAAAATCTTTAATTCTCAAATTCCCTGAACCATTCAGAAAAAGCCTTCTTCCCCTAGCCACAGGAGACTATGCAATGTTACCATCTGAAGCAGGTGCCTCTCAAGATAGTGTGTTCCCTCATGGTCTATCTTCTTCTCTTTATTGCCTCAAGTCAATAGATAGGGTTAGGTCTGAGCACAATCTGAGCTGGGAGGTACAACTCACCTCTAAAATGAAAATATTTTATGTACCAAAGGAATTGACACACTGCATAGAAAGTACTGGCAGAAACCTAAGAAAAAAATGTGAGAGTAGAGCTTCAGAGAGTTATTCCACAAGGAGTAGAACATAAAGCTGGATATGGGAGAATTTATTGAATGGAAGCACTCACGCAAATCTCAGAATTAGATGATCTAGTAATGACATTGAAGTCTTATCACAAAACATTTTGCTACAATAGCTCCTTAAAGCTTGAATATGACAAATATGCAGAAAAAGCTGGATCTTCCTTATATGGTACTGTAGAATTTGTAAGAAGACTCAGAGAGATGGTAATTTTAGAAGAGATTTACTGTGTAAGACTTGAGCACCCATCACTTGATTAAGATCCCGGGTGGGACCAGAAGACACTCCATAAGAAGTGCACTGCCTAGTGGGCACTAACATCTTTCAGAAGCTTGGTTGGTGGTGGCTGCACTCTGCAAGCTGTGGCTGACAGTGTCAATTGTTGCTATTGAACTGAATTCTTTAATATCAATAGGGACGAGGCCAAGGCATAGCACTTAATTATCAGTGACAAGGTTGATGTAATTACCAGCTTGCCATCAATTTGCCTCGACCTTCAGGGATTTGTGGTAATAGCTAATAGGTCATGGTGTTCTTAGACATGAGATAGATGGGAAAATACCATTGACAAAGGGAGAGAAAGGGGAAAAAAAGATGATAGGTAAAAAAATTGACATCAGCTGCTAAAATGAGAAATCATGTCTCCTCACTCAATTTCCAGATCTAAGTCAGTTCTCAATCATTGATTGAAGCATGTGGTTCTCTTGAGGAAGAAGCCTGAAATGCTACATGAAATTTATACAGTAAATATTCTCTCGATTACTCTCCAGAGGAGCCTGGAACCATTTCCGTGGTAACCGAACACTAAGGAATTAGAAAATCTACACATTTCTAGGACTGTTGGATAGGTGCAAGCTGACACAGATGCCATGGAATCTGAAACACCACTATGATTCTCTGGTTAAATGGGAGCTCATGAAGGCCATGTGGAGTTTGGCTCAAGTCCATTTCACAATATATCCAAGTATCTTTGGATCTAACTTGTGGTTATTTCCTTAGTTCCCATATGCATTATTGAGAGAGAAATATTTAGCAGCTGGCAGAACCTGTATACTATGGCCTGTGGAGTAAGAGCCACTTGAGCATCAACAATCAAGTGGAAGCCCTGAAAACCACACTCCTACCTTTAGGAAAATTATAAATCGGAAATAATGCTATATTATGGGAAGCACTGCTGAGATTAATACCACTACCAGTGTCTTAGAGGATGTAGGGGTGACGGTTCACATAATATTTTCATTCAATTCACCTATATGTATCCTGCAAAAATAAAGTGAATCTTGGCAGATGTAGATATTACTATAAATTTATCCAAGTGGCAGCCCCAAGCACAGCTGCTATATTATACCATCTGCCACAGAAGATGCTATTAGTGCTACCAATTGGTTAAGTGATAGTAGATTAACATAGGCTTTTGCACTTGTAGGACTACTGATCTTGCAGATAAATATATATTTTTTCCAATTCTTTTCACTAAGAAGGATTGTTTGGTTTTTATTCACATGGCAAGAATAAAAGTTCACATTGACTCCTTAGTTCAGGAATATACTAACTGTCCTCTTTGTCACAGTAGTGAATTCAGATATCTCAATCATCGTGATAGTCCAAGAACATAACACTAGACATTGATGATGTCGTGGTAATCTGATTTGTGAGCAGTAAATTGAAAGTACACTGTATATCCTAGTAAGACACATGTGACAGAGAGTTGGAGATAAGCTTTATGATTCAGGGGACTGGCACAGTTTGGGAGTTCCAGTGATTTGTCATGCCACATTTCTTCTAAGACTAAGGACAAATTTTTGTACCTTTCGATCCCCCTGATAGAGGCACAGTGTTTGATAGGACTCTTCTGATTTGGGGAGTAGCATATACTAACCTTGAGAATATTGCTATGCCGCATGTATTTGGTAACTTGGAAGTTGTCCATTTTGAGTGGAGCCTACAGGAAGAAAGAATTCTGCAGGCATATGGCCTGAGGTGCCTAACCACTTGAGCCTTATGACTCAGCAGGTCTGACAGAGTTAGATATATCTGTGAAGGAAAAATTGTTGTGCAAAGTCTCTAATGAATATTTAGGATTTGGAGGAAGATCATGTCTTCTATGTCAGAAAACTAGTTTCAATTTTGACAATTCCTGCCATGATTTGGATCCTGCTAGAAAATGATAGCCTGACCATGGGATGCTAAGTGACTATGGCACTGGGATTTCCTTCTTGAGCTTAATATTATCAGATCCATCATTTCATAATGTTGGGCAGGTGCAGAAAAAAGCATTTGGATTTCAGCCTGAGCATATCCTAAATGTACTAGTAAATTACACAAACAGATGGCCAGATTTCCATGTCACTTACTTGTGCTGAACTGATATTTTTATCTCAACTTATACCTTTGCCTTGGGGTATTCCTAACAATCAACTAATATAGAAGGGAAGAATTTAGACTAATGCAAAGATGGATTGGTGTGATATGTGGATGCTAAACCAAACAGGACTGATGCTAATTCTCCTGTTGGTGAACTAGTAAGCAAAAAGAAAAAGAAAAAAGAAAAGGAGTTATAATATTGATGGTAGTAATCAACCCTAATTACCAGGATAGGCTACAGCTGCTGCACAATGTGGATATAGAGGATGTTGTCCACACTTACTGAATTTATGAGCTTTTATGTCTTTGATAACTATAAATGGATAACTTAGCAACCATGGTTAGAAAAAAGTGTTTTGGTATCTATCATAGTGTAAAATTTAATGGCTAAAAACAAAAACAATATATATTTTGTGAGTTTATAATCTGGGCAGAGCTCAATAGGGATCTTATCACTGCTATGTGATTTCTCTGGGATCTCAGCTGGGATGATTTCAATACATAGAGACTAGAATAGCTGGGGCTTGTCCAAGTATCTTCGTGTGTTTTCATGGACTCATGTGATTTAAAGCCTCTGCATGTGGTCTCTCTATCATATTACCCTCAAGGTAGTTAGATGGCTTTACATGGTGGTTCAGAGCTCCAATAGTTAGTGTTCGAAGAGATCAAGGCAAAAGCTGCAGTGCCTTTTATGATCTAGGAAGTCAGGCCTTATCACTTCTGTCATATTCTACCAGCCACACAAGGATAGTTGTAATTTAATGCATGTGATTTAATGCACCGCATCAGAGTTTAAATAGTGGGAAATGTGGATAATTGGAGGTCTATATTGTAAGATGCCTGCCACCCACACCAAAAAAAAGGAAACTAAGGGCTTACACCTAAGGAGTAAAATTCTGAGTCTCCCTACCAAGCAAGGTACTCAGACCAGACAAAAAGATGACCAAGAGTGAAGCAAATGTAAAATGAGTGGTGGAGGAGTATGGTGATGAATATCAGTTATGGTCTTGGGACTAGTTGCAGCAGCAGTGCCTTTGTTTTACTAACCCTCTTGCCTTAAAAAGCTTTGGTGCTTGCATCTGGCAACCATCTTGAGAGACTCTGTGGTTGGATGGCCTGATACTTTCCTTCTTGGGGAATTAATAAAGACCATTGTTCTCTAATCACAGTAAAATAAAACTAAAAATTAATTATTAATATCAAAAAAATATAGGAAGCAATAAATACTAGCTCTCTCTTTGAGTCTCATTCTGTACATGGGTAGTTTAGAAGTTGGCCAAGAACCTGAGGAAATAATTATGCAGATTTTAGAGGTGTTCCCCCTTGCTTACTTCCTCTCCAATGTTCTACCCCCTTGCAATCGCAGCCACTTCAACAGCCCCATGTTCACATTGGTTTCCTCTGTACAGTCAGACTTTCATTCTCTGTACTCTATTTCCCTTTGCTGTGAATTCAGAAATACCTTCAGACAGAAAGCAAGGGAGAATATGGGACTCACTTCAGATGCTTTCCTCTTCTTTAAAATTGTAGTTCTGGACTGGTTCCATCCAATGACTGCAGACAGTTACTTTATATATATTAATCACCATTTATATTTCTTTTTTTTTCAGTTTCATGTATATTTCCTTTTCTTTTTAAATTTTGTTTTATTATTAGTTTCAAGTATACAGTACATTGGTTAGACATTTATATAGTTTATAAAACGATCTCCCTAATTGCTCTTTCTCTCCTCTAACTCTCCACCTAGCCATTACATCTAATTGCATTCCCTCTGCCATGCTTTCCACCCCAATGGACCCTCTATCACCTACGAATTTGTGCTTCTTTAACCCTTCACCCCTTTCTCCCAGCTCCCCAAACCCCCTCCCCTCTGGCCATCACTAGATGGTCCTCTATATTTGTGAGTCTGTTTTTTAATAGTTTGTTCTTTTTGTTCCTTAGATTCTACATATAAGTGAAATCATATGGTATTTATCTTTCTCTGTCTGACTTATTTCACTCAGTATAATAATCTCTAGGTTTATCCGGGTCATTATGAATGGTAGGATTTCATTTTGTAATGGCTCAGTAATATTCCACTGTATATATAAACCATAACTTCTTTATCCAATTGTCTGTTGATGGGCATTTAGATGGCTTCCATATCTTGGCTATTGTAAATTGTGCTGCCATGAACATAGGGGTGCATAGATCTTTACAAATTATTGTTTTGGTTTTCTTTGGATAAATACCAGGTAGTGCAATTGCTTATTTCTTTAAGGATAACAGGATAAATTTGATACCAGTTAATTTATCATGGCCTTCCAAACCAAACAATGCTATGATCAACATCCTTAACACATACCTCCTCAAATTAGGATAATTGTATACTTATTAAACATTCAAGTTTTTACTTCCATTATTTTATTTTCTCCTTTCATTATTTTTTACTATATTCCATGGGATTCACTGGTTGTTTTATATATTAATTTTTATTATTTAAGTGTTTAATCCTAGGCTGTCACTGTAATCTCAGTCTTATGACTAAAATAGACTCTGTGATGTACCTACTAAGATCCTTGCTTGGGACCTAAGGGCTTATTCACCCAGAGATGAAAAGGGATACTTGCAGACATCCCATAATAATCATTGCTCATTAGGAATTACCTTGCCTAAAGATAATTGTTTCACCCAAATTCATACTCCTTTCCCAGGGCAGCCTGCATCCAGTGACCAGTCAATATTTGGGCCCAGCTTCTCTCTAGCTTCAGAGAAAAAACCTTTATTGATATCATAGCATTACTTTTCCCTCTAACCCAATCTTTTCTTCCCTTCTCTCCCTTTCACAAGTGTCAAGAATACTTCATAATAAACCTGCTCAGTACTCTCTTATGGTCTGCTTGCAAGGAACAGAAAACCGTGTGAGTGACCATTATTAATAGGAATTCTTATTTATCTTGCCCAATTCTTGCATTAGTCAAAAATCAAATTATGTTGGCTTTTCTCTTGTGATTTAGACATTATATCTTGCCCCAGTAAACATAATCTTTGATCGATTCAGTTGTTTACTTTCATATTTAGGTTTTTTATTCATCTGAGGTTATTTATTTATTTATTTTTTGTAATGTTAGATACTAGAAGTACAGTTTTATTTTCTTTAAATAGCAAATAAAGTTTGTAGTCTCATACAAAAATATTCATCATTCTTCAAAATCACATGATATATCTTCTATCATATAACAAGTAAACTGTTCCAATCATTACTTTTCATTTCCTTCCATCAATGAGTCTGTCCCTGCACTAGTACCACAATAATGATTCTATCATTTGGTGTTATAATCTGTCTTAATATCAATTTGTGTGAATTTTTTTATACTTTTTGAAAATTCTTTGGCAATTCATGGAAATTTATCTTTCTGTATAAATTTTGTAATAAATTTGTCAAATTTCCAAAATTATCTGTGCTATTGAATTGAAAAGCAATGAATTTATAGATTAATTTGAAGACAATTAAAATCTTTAAAATTTTATTCAATTGTATTCAAGAGTGCACTATAGTTCATTCAGATATACTTTGATATCTTTTAATAGAATTTTTAAAAGTATCTATACCTCTTAGGTAATCTTTGCTAGATTGTTTCCTAGGCAATTGGTAGTTTTTGTTGTTATCAAAAATGGATTTATTTTCTATTTCATTTTCTAGTTATTTATTGCCAGTGAAGAGAGCTCGTTGAATATACTTGAAGAATGATTTACTGACCTGAAAGATAAAGTTAAAGAATTCTTTCAGAAAGTATTAACAGGGAATAAAGAGATGGAATGAATAAAATAATATAAAGTTATAGAGACTAACAATAGAAATGGCAACACCCATCTAGAAGGAGAGACAAAATACACATATAGAGAAAATATTTGAAGGAAAAAATACTGATAATTTGTTAAAATTAATGAAAAATGTAAGACTTTAGTTTAAAAGGGCACATAAAAAACTGATTAAGAGAGATAAATAGAAAAAAACTTCATTTAGATACATTATAGTGACTTTTAGCATTATTAAAAACAAAGGAAAACTCGTGATTTTCAAAGAGAAGCTAAAACTTGTCTTTTAGAAAGAAACTGAAATCCAGTACCTGTTAGTCTTGACAACAGCAACACTGAATGCAGGAAAGTTTTAATAAAAAGGATTTGAACCTGATATTGTATTCAATATCAGACAGCTTTAGAGAGATAAGCAATGGGAAGAATCTCTTTAAAAAAGTTCTTAAAGATTTAACTTTTGAAAGGAAGAAATTGATTCCATAAGCAACAAATTGCTACAGAAGGGAAGAGCATGTGAAAAACAAGGTAGAATTTATTAATGTATAAATAAGAATTTATTAATGTATAAATTTATAATGTATAAATAATGTATAAATAAGCATGTGAAAAACAAGGTAGAATTTATTAATGTATAAATAAGTAATAATTGAATCACTTATGTAAGTAAAAAAATACAAAACTAAAACTTCAGATGATACCAATGTCATGGAAATTGTGGGAAGAGAGGAAGATGGAAGAGGGAATTGTGTTAACATTTTGTCCTGTTCAAAGGGAAAACATTGTTGTTAAGAAGATAATAGATATTGATAGGGGAACATAAACAAAATACTAATCTGTTTTATTCCCCCACTGCTGAGAGCATTGCCCAGGCCAAAAAATATTTGTTGAAAGAATTTTAATAAATGAATAATGACCATCAAAATAACAAAAATAAAATGCATGTAGTTAATTCATAAGAAATGTCTAATCAAAATCAAAGAAATGAGAAACAAAATAAATTACAGTAGGTAGAAAACATAAAATAAGAGTACGGTAACATCTTCTAACAAAATAATGATAAAAATAATATGTGGTAGAACTGACTAATTAAAATAGATAAAACTTAACAATCAGAAGATGATGAGTCTCACATTGTATTAAAAATAAAAACTAATGTTGTCTAAAGATGCAGAAAAATTTATAAAGAAGGCATAAAAAAGATATATCTGGAAAATATCGATTAGAAATTTAAATATCAAAAAAAGAGTAAAGGTTAAAGTGAGAACTGTCATCAAAGAGAGATATTATTTATATACATTTTTAAAACATAACTAGAAATTACAACCAGAAAGATTATAATTATCAATATGTAACCGAGAGTATAGCCTCAAAGTATAAAAACCAATACCTGATATCTGATATGAAGAGTTGCAGTAAAACAACACAAAATTTCTGGAAATGAATTTATGATGCATGGAAACAATAAGGGTAGAGATGATTTCAGTGGGATAACAAGTAAGTTTGATCAAATCCAAATCGATACGTCTAAAACTTTATATCAAATGAACATAGAATGCATATTATTTTCAAACACATATCAAATGTTCATTAATGATGATGATGTACTTGTCCCCAAAAGTTTCAAAAAATTTCAAATAATTAACAACATACAATCTATATTATAACTACAAATGCAATAAAATCTATATTAACTACAAATGAAATAAAAATAGAAATAAAAACTAGGAAAATTTTAAAAAACTAATGTATTACTAATTATTGGTTTAAAGCAGTAATTATATGGTAAATTTTGAAATTCTTACATTTGAATGATAATGAAAACACTGACTCAAAATCTATTTGCTGCTGAAATGTAGAGGAAAATGTATAAATTTACAAACATTATTCAGAATATATGAAAGATGAAAAACAAATTAACTATAATCTCAATCAGCTTGGAAAAGAACATAGTAAATAAAAAATAAAAAAGAGAAGAGTACATAATTATAAGTATAGATAAAGTAGTGAAAAAGGAAACAAAAATGAGGCTATGTGGAAAGACTGAAAAATAAACTTAGTGATATCAATTACATTTAAAAAGCGAGAGAAGATGCAAATTAACAATGTGCAGAATGAATATAGGGAAATAACTAAATATAAGCAAAATTCTACAAGTGTGTAATGGACAACTATATATCAAAACCTTGAAAAGTTAGATGAAACTATTTTCTGGACAAAACTTTTCTTCCCTCAAAAAATTCTACAAGTGTATAATGGACAAAATTCTACAAGTGTGTAATGGACAACTATATATCAAAAGCTTGAAAAGTTAGATGAAACTATTTTCTGGACAAAACTTTTCTTCCCTCAAAAAAATAAATAAAGACCAAATACTTTTAGCTGTGAGTTCTGTAAGTTTTCCAGGAACATGAATTTCATACAATTTTCCTTTCTAAAAAATAGAAAAAAAGAAAGCTTCCCAAAACATTTTATGAGGCTAATATAAACTGGGTATCCAAACTGGGTAATGACATTACAAAAGAACTAAATTATTGGTCAATTTTACTCATGAACATAAAAGCAAAAATCCTCATACCAGCTAACTAAATCTAACAGTACATTGAAATAGACCGTGGTCAAGTAAAGTTAATCCAAATTATGTAGGGATTATTCAGCTCCCAAATCTATTTGCGTAATTAAAAACCACCACGTTAACTTGCCAAAGTACAAAAAAATATATAATCTTTCAACTGAAAAGTATTCAATATGATTTATTACACATTTAAGATAAAAATTCTTAGCAAATGAGGAAAGAGAAAGATACTTAAAAGAAAGGATATCTACACTATATATATATATATATATATATATAGTAAGCATCATATTTAATGGAGACATTTTAGATTAGTTCTTGTTCAGATGAGTGTCAAGACAGAGAAGCCTGCTATCACCACTATTGTTCAACACAGATCTGAGGCCCTAGACAAGACATTAAATCAGAAAAATAATAAAACATAAAGAGACTAAGAAAAAGTTTTGGTCAAGATGGTGGAGTAGGTAAATGCTGTGCTTGCCTCCTCTTATGACTGCATCAAAATTATAACTAAACTCCAGAACAGCCATCAATGGGAGTTGCTTGAATTCTAGCTGAACAGAAGGCCTACAAAAGGGGACATACAGAAGAGGCCATCTCCAGATTGATAGGAGAGGTAAAGATGCAAAGTGAGCTGGTCCCCATACAGGCCTGTGGCTGTTGAGAATTGAGACCCCATCCCACCCAACTTGCTGGCCCACTCAAGCCACCTCTAGTGGCTTTTCCATACAAATGGCCTGTCTTGGCTCATGCTGTGGACTTGCCTAAAATCTCTCAAAGATTTACAAAACCCAAACAAACAGCATCTGACCTCAGTGTGCCCCATACCTCTTGCTGAGCAGCCCCAAGCCCAGCACGAGCAGCAGCCAGCCTCAGTTTGCAGTGTGGCCTCTTGAGGCACCTCTAAGCTAGCATTGGTGGTGTCCATCTGCATATTGCTTGGCGATTCTTGCCAGGTGACCCCAGGAAGTGCATAGGTTATGACTAAACTTGGCCTTTGGCAGAGCCCCTCACAAGAGGCCCTGGGGCTGGCATGCTCAGTGGCTAGCTTCTGACAGCCAGTTCTGCCTCTGAGGATGACACACCCAAAGGGCAGACTGGACAGCACCAGAGCCCTGCTAAGGTGAATCCTACTCCATTGAGTCAGCTCCTCAGCCAGTCCTCAAAACCAATCAGCCCAAGGGCCAATCCCTCCCATTGACATGCAAGCAACAACCAAGGCTCAACTACAATGGAAGGTCACACACAACCCATACAAGGGACACACCTGGAGCTCCCGGCTCAGGGACCAGGGAAGACTGGGCCCCACAGGACACCTACTACATAAGGCCAATGTACTAAGACCAGGGGACATCACAGCCTTAGCTAATACATAGAAACAAACACAAAGAAGCAGCAAAAGTATGGAGACAAAGAAGCATGTCCCAAATGAAAAAACAGAACAAAGCTCCAGAAAAAAAACTAAACAAATTGGAGAATGTAGCTAGCCATTCTAGAAGGTGTAAATAGGAAAGAATGGGCAAAGTCTAGATCACTGTTGACTAATGGAAATATAATGCTAACCTTAAGAGTAAGCCCCACACATAATTTTACATATTTTAGTAACTATATTTAATAGTAAAAATAAACAGATAAACTGAATATTAATAACATTTTAACACAATCTACAAAGAATTAGAATTTAACCAATAATATAAAAATTATTATTGAGATATTTGACATTTTTAATAACAAAAATTTTTAAATATATGTGAATTTTACACTTACAAGACCATCTCAGTTCATGCTATACACATTTCAAGAGCTCAATAGCCACACATGGCCAGTCATTACCATATTGGATAGCACAAGTCTAGAGAATGCATGATTAATATGATACATTGATTAACATAATGGATATAGCATGCTAATATGATGAAAGCAAACACCAACATTTAGAAACTTCTGGTATGTCCTAAAAACTGTGTTAAGTACGCTGTGTGGATTATCTCATTTAATGTACAGTAAACCTATGAAGTAAATAAATACAAATATTACTCATATTAGCTCCATTATGATTGAGAAACTTGAAATTAAAAACATATGCCAAGGGACCACAGCTAAGACTAGGCAGAACAGAGAATTCAGCCAGGATTGGCTGTTTCCTAAGCTTATACTTTTAATTATTTATACTATACTGGCTATAGTTTGAATGATGACAGACACTAGGGTGATAGTAGTGGAGGGGAAAGTAAGTGGAGCATTTTGAGAAATATTCAAATGATAAAAGCAGCAGGACTGGGGGTAGGTTATATATGCAATTAGAGGAATAGGGGGCTATCAAGGACGTTACCTAGGTTTTTGCTTTTGCAGATGGTCAGAGTGCTGTGTGACTATTGTGTGACTATTGCTGAGATAAAGAACATTGGATGGAGGCAGGTTTTTAGAGAAGATTCTAAGTACATTATATTTCAGATTCTGAACATTCCTACCATTTTTTAGTTACATTAAACCTCTGCTAGGAAATGTGATTTTCAAATGGCCTTTAGCTTTTACTGGTTATTAAACTACCAGAGAAAAGGAGAAAAATAATGTAACAGAATAAAATAAAGAAAGCCTCCATAATGACTCTCTTTCATAAATAGGGGGATAGTATGTGAACTAGAATATAATTTATTTGGACTCAACAAACTGTTTCTGAGATAAATGATACAGGTGAAATTTATTTTAAAAAATAGAAAAATTGAAATTATTACTGGTTTAAAATTTCAACAATAAAAGCAGATGACTGCCTCAATAAATGGTTTAAAAATAATACCGCTCAAGTACTGATGTACTCCATTGCATCTTCACAGCAGATTTTCAGTGTGAAACTTTTCTAGAAATAAGTGAGATCTATGTTGAAGAGCCATAACATGAAACTCAACAAGAGCTTTTGTGGTATATATCACCAGTTTTCATGACTTCTATTAGTACTACGGATTAGAGTTAGACATACTAGTTTATCTCACTTTTGATAAAAATGCAATTATTTGTGCCTCTCCTTAATTTCTTCAGTATGGGTATTTCATCCTAATTGAAGTTTTTTTCTGATTCTTTGCACTCATAAATTTCAATCCCTCAATAATAAGGCTAAATTACAATCTTCATATTTGTCTTGTAATATAAGAGGAACCATCTGTGTCAGAAAACAGGGTGGGGAGAAAATTTGAGGGAGAGGGCCTGAGGAATTTGTAGAGTGTGAAGTTTTGGAATAGGTACTGTCAGGAACAGCATAGGGAGGTAACAAAATATGGTTAAAAGGATTGTGAAGCTGTGCTCAGAGCTGAAATGTATATGTATGTGTAAGGGGGGAAATAAAACAGAAGAAAATCATCGACTGAGCATGAGCCTCAAATTTAAAAAGTAAAATGAAGAAATTTCCCAAGTAGTGTGGGGTAGGAGGTGATAAGTTCTCATAGGTCTTGTAATCTTCTTTATGTTCTCTGAAGGTATAACAATAATTGTTTTCAGAAAAATTAAAGACTTTCTTAGTAAAAGTTGCTCAGGGAAGGTTTCAGTTAAAGGGTAATATTTAGCTAAGAACATTCCTAACAATGGTATTCTGCTTTGTCTTTGTAACCATCAATTCAGCTTTGTCATGCCTGTTTACTTAGAGCAGTGATCTTTGGTATTGAAATTTAGTCTAAAATGAGACCATCATTTTCATTCAGTGACTACATAGTGCCACAAAATGGACAGTAATCCATAAGTCAAACTCCAGTACAACACTGTAACTTTAAAGCTATGCCTTCTGCTGCACCAGAGCAGATTTTAGACAGAATAGTCTGGGAGACAGAAATAATCAAAGGAGTGCTTTTTGAAAATTACTTGTAAGTAGGGCATAGAATAGAGTAGAATCTGTGAAGAAGTACCTCATAATAGTCTAATGATGTGAAAGTTTCTAAACTCAGGTGGTAATGGTAACAATGGAAAAGATATATTAAAAAAGAAAGTTTTTGTTAGAAGAATCAGAAAACACTGACTTATTTAATATGGGCATTGGGGTAGGGAAGATGGCAAAGTTGGTATAATTAGAACCTAATATATGATAATGATAGTACCATTGGTAAGAGAAGAACATGGTTTGGATGATCAGAAAAAGGTAGAGTAATGCAAAAGAGTTTAGACACTTTGTTTTTGATGCTTTATTCTGCTCCCTTTAGGTTTTCCTTTTTTGCAATGACAGTAGACACATAATAGATATAATAGATATAATGTGGATATCTTCAGGTTACTTATATTTGCCATCATAGCAGTGGGAGAAATTATAGGCATAGGTAGTGCTCAAGATGTGCTGAGTTTCCAGGTTGCATGCGTTCCTTTTTATCCATCATCTTAAACATTCCTCATCTAATCTAACTCTCTGACCCGTTATACATCTTTCAATTCCACAAAGATAACAAAACAAAACTCATTTATCATCCTTATGTCTTATATATCATGTAAGCCTGAAATCTCCTAGTGTCTCATTGACCAAGGCATTTTCTTATAAATTGAGAATCCCATTCTTATGGATTCAATATAATCAATTTTTACCGTAGAACCTAACAGCAAAATATTCTTGAGTACATAGAACTTCTTTCATGGAATTCATCAATTCCTTCCTTGTTTCACAGGTTTTTCTAAATTTCATATCTCCCTATATGTAAAAGACCATCTCTACATTTTTCATCCTCCTACTCTCCCAATGACTACAACCTAACACCTGTAGTAATATTTAATTGGCATTCGTAATGTCAGGATTAAATTAGAGAAGCCCAAGATATAATTTTAAGACTCATTCGCAAAATTATCTTAATCACTTGGGAAGATAATGAACAGAAAATACAAGATCTACATGCTAAAAGCACAAGAAGAAAGTCAAGGATGGAACCTTGGAGAAACTTTATTGCTCACATTTTGTAGCATTGCAGAGGAAGAAGACCTCGCAAAGGAGAGAGGCATAGGAAAAGGATGAAAAAATTACGAGGATATTCTAATGCTGTGGGTAAGATGGGTATTTCAAAAGATGATGATGGAATATACATCATTGATAACTTCTGATAGAGTGGTTTTAGTGGAGTGTTGTGTGAGAAAACCACATCGTAAGGGGTTAAGGGATGAAGGATTAATAAACAATTAGAAGCGTCCTCTTTATATTTTGTAAAAACTCATAGATCGCCTGTAGAAACCTCACAGACCACATTAATGTGCTCTTTTATCACAGGAAATAATTTGAAACTCTTTATACAACATTAGTCATGAAACTAGGTTCTATTTTATTCCTATCAATCTATTCAAGTTAAGGCAAACTATTTTAAGGCACCCACTTCCACTTTCTCTTACCTAAAATTATCTCCAATACCTAATTAAAATGAAATTAGGAAGAAGTTTATGTACTAGTTAAATAAAAAGCATTCAGTTATCATTTAATGGCTATTTAAAATATTTCCATTAAATTTATAAGTAAATATAATTTTTATAGATTTATGAGACTTTTATATAAATATTAATGAATCAAAAATTCTTAATAAGATGGAAAGAATGAATTTTTATTTTAGAAAATGTGCTCACTTTTAGGTTATTGTGAAAAATACTATCAAAAAACTCTGATAAGACATATTCCCTGCTTACAAGAATCTCATAATCAACTAAGAATATAAAGTTGAACTGCTAAAAATACATTATAATAGAAAGAATGAGTTTGTCTTCAGGTCCTAGTCTGTAGGGTGTCTATATATCCTCATGCAGTAAGTGGTCTGGGAAAGTCTCACCTAAGAATTGTAGTAAAAGATAAAAGCAATTTGTAAGCTTTTGGGAGAAGCTCGAAATTTAAGCTTTTGCTAGAACCAACTTTTGCAGAAAAAATGGTCATTAAATGCTGATTGTTCTGTTGCTTGAAAGGGTAGTTGTAATGAGGCCAACATTTCTTATGCACAGAAAAAGATCTGGGCATGGGTTATAGAAGTATGTACTAAGTGACTACTGACACCGTTCACATTATAATGTAAGGCAATTTCTCCATGTGAATGGAATATTCAGAGTACATTATATTGTTCTGAGAAAATGTTTCTCTTTTCTAATGTGATCGGGATATATTATTAGGGAAGATTAACATATGTCCTCAGATGATGTATATGTATGAGTATGTGAAAATGTGAGTATATGCAATGTGTGTGTGTGTGTGTGCGTGTTGCAAACTTGATGATCAGAAAGAATGAGAAGGCACGTATCACTGGCTGAGAGACATTGGCCTGCCAATGTCCCCTCTAAAATGTTCTTCTGAAGCCCACTTGGTCCTAATCATGGTATTATTATATTTAATTTAGATTTTGAGAACTATAATGCTACAAATTATCATGTGCTATGGTTTGCATTGTTGAGAGAGTTGAGAGGGCAAAAGGACATATTTAGCTTCTGAATCTCCAGGACCATTACTCCTTCTCCGTAGTCCTTCTAGCAAGTGATTCAGCAGAGAGATAATTTTAAAAAGGTTTCGCTATTCTTATACTATCCTGTTCCTTAATTACCCACAAAATCCCCAAAATGATATATGGAAGCAACCAATTTTATTGACTTCTTGGTAGCTTATTAAAGGAAATTAAATTGTAAGAAGAAGTTTAAAATCATAAACTAAATATAACATTATCCATAGTTTATTGTTTCACAGGAGGTCTCCTCACAGGACAAAATTAATTTAAGAAACATAATTTTCCTGTTTCAAAATCAGTTTTATCTCTTTTTCTAAAGAGAAAAGAATGGCTAGACATGCATCATGAAACAATATTATATATAGATAAAGAAGGAAATACTTTGCATGCCAAAGAAGCTAATGAATGTTTATAAGATTTGGAAACTGAAGACTAAAATCCTAACTAAAATGATCGTTATGGACTGAATGTTTGTGCCCTCCTCAAATTCATACGTTGAAGTTCCAAACCCTAATGTGACTGTACTGAGGACTTTATGGAGGTAATTAAGGTTAAATGAAGTCATCTGATAGTGCCAATGTCCTTACTCACTCATGCTCTCTCTCCACCACGTGAAGATGCAGTATGAAGGTGGCCTTCTACAAGCCAGGAAGAGAGATTTCACCAGGAACCAAATCACCTGGCACCTTGATCTGGGCCTTCGAGCCTCCAGAACTGGGAAAATACATTTCCTCTGTCTAAGCCACTCAGTCTATGGTGTGTAGTTATAGCCATTCATGATGACTAAAACAAGGATCTTCAACTCAAAAAACAGAAAACATTCTTGATGGCCTTATTAAAGGTAGGATTTTTCCCTTATCGAGGCACTCACATAGTTTATTCTCTCCAGATGGTTTCATTTATTGTAAAATGTGCTTTTTGTGGAAGCATGATTTCTTAGACTTAGAAAACAAGCATCAACTTTCCTTGTCAAAAGAACTTCAATTTACCTGTTAATTTATTTTCACATTTACGCAGCACCTGAGACCATAAGTTTCTGTTTCTTTATTCTCCTCTCCCAGATAGGTCTACGATGGTACAGAAAAATCAAACCATAGTTTGATTTGTGAAGCTAGTGAATTATAGAGAAATTGCTCATTTTTAACTTATATGTATATCGAAAAATTCTTATCTACCGAATAAATTAAATATTTACCTGCTAACTCAGAAGGATTTGTTCGAAGCCACATTTCCTCTTCGATTTTTGGAAGGAAAATTGTTGAAGATGTCACCATTTTAAATTGCAGGAATAATAATTTTGACTTAATAATTTTAGTAACAGGTCTGAAAAATAAAAGAATAAATTTCTTAGTTTAAAAGATGTGAATAATATTTAAGCCTTACGGAAAAGAGAATTTTTTTTCTTGCATACGTAAGCATGAACATATTAGTATTTGGGGGTAAGGTGTCATTTTTTAACTGTTCATACAGCGTTCCAAGAATATACTAACTGTATTACTTAGCTTTTGCTTCACATAGCTTTAGTGTCAAATTTATTACCTTAATGTTGGTCTAGTGCAGATGACAATATTTATAATTAATAAGCATGAAGAGTTTTGTAGTATCTACACACTACTTCAAACCTTTGGCGGAAGTAAGTGAGAATGAGGATAAGAGAGGTAAGAGATGCCATGTTGCATTACAATAGAATGTAATGTCACTTCACAGATTATTACTAAGTACAGGGAGTACATTAATTAATATTTATGCATATACCAGAGTTTATTAAATCTATTCTCTTTTGACATAAACATTCCCGTCTTCAGGTATTAACAAGTAGTGCCACTATAAATAGCCTTATGCTTTTTTTTTTTTTTTTTTTTTTGTATTTTTGCTAGGTAACTTTGGGCTAGACTCATAGAAGTGAAATTGCTAGCTCAACGGGTAAATATATATGCAATATTGCTGGATATTCCAGTATCCCCTTGTTAAGGAAAGGAAATAGGCCAAGGTGGAGTTGCTTGTTCCTAGCACAACAGACCGAGATTTAACTGTAGTTTCAGTATCTCCCAGAAATGTGACTCTAAAACAATCAGTCTGGTTTTTCCTAATCAACGCTAGTGAGGTGAACTGCCTGTTAAAAACCCTGCTAAAGAAAGATGCCCTTGCCTGAAACAGTGCTTATTTTTGTTTGTTTTTTTTGTTGTTGTTGTTTTTTTAATACAGATGACCCTGAACAACATGGGTTTGAACTGTTTGGGTCCACTTATATGCAGATTTTTTTCAATAAGTATATAGTTGGTTCTTTTATCAGTGACTTTCACATTCTCAGATTCAACTAACTGTGGATCAAAAACAATATTTTCAGTCTACAGTTGGGAATTCTCAGATGTGGAGGGCCAATTGTATACATCTCTCTACAACATTTTATGTACAGTAGTCACTTGGTATCCGAAGGGGGTTGGTTCCAGGACCCCTACCTCAGTGAATATCAAAATCTGTGGATGTTCAAGTTTCTAACTGTAATTAAGTTTTGGGAAGTCAAAAGTTATACAAGGATCTTTGAGTGCAGAGGGGGTTGGCCCCGCTAAGGCCTGTGTTGTTCAAGGATCAACTGTAACTTTCTTGTCCCACCTGGTTTCTGCCTATAAATACCTTCTGCTTTGTACAACTTCTAGGATCACCTCTCTATTTATCAGGTAGGACACTGTCCACATCATGAATCATTCAACAAAGCCGATTAGATCTTTAAATTTACTGGCATGAATTTTTGTTATTTAACACCCTTCATAAGCATTTTACCATTTTGCAGCACCAACAGCCAGTAGCGACAGTCCTTATTTATTCAAAATCTCACCAACAGACTATGTTGTTAAACTTCTGATTTTCCAATCTGATATGTGAGAAATGGTATCTCAATGTAGTTTTAATTTGCATTTCCTATAATAAGTGATACTTAGCATCTTTTCATGTGGGTAAGAGTCATTTACATTTTTAACTGTCTCTTCATGTTTCTAGCTCATTTTTCTAAGGGAGTTGATGGTCTTTTTTCTGTCTATTTTTGTCTTTTAGAAGTTCTGTATATATATTGCAGATAGTAACCCTTTGTAACATAACTTGTAAATCCTTTTTTCATTTTCCATCTGTCCTTTAACTTTGCTCATTGTATATTTTGCTATGCAAAGTTTTATTTTTATATAATCAAATGTGTTTATCTTTTCTCATATTGCTTTTGAATTATGTTTGGAAAATATTTCCTTACTTCCAGTTTACAGGATAATTTACACATGATGATTTTTGAGGAGTCCAGCTCCAGGCCAAAAACGTTTGTGTGATCTTTCAAGTCCAAACATAGGCATTATAAAGCCTATGGCAGGCCTCATAGGAGAAAGCTGTTCTCACACCATATTTGGTGCACGATCTGGAGGGAGTTACAGTTAAGAATTCAGCAACTCCATGCCTCTAATTCTCTCAAACTCATATCTGCATTTTTAGCCCTAATGTTTCAATTTGGAGACCTCCATGGTCATGTGATGGGCTCAAGCCTTTTTCAGGTGCCTCTGTCATGTAAACCACATTAGCAGGGAGCATACTGACAGTGCAAATATCAGCAACACTAGAGACAGAGAGTGGTGAGAGGTGATATGTTTCACCATGAGATGAACTATACTGAAGAAAAAATAGGAAGTGTCTTGGAAGAGTATATTGTGGCAAGAAGCCATCATTAAGACAAAACCAAGTATATTTACAAATGATAAAGATAGTATTTTAAAACGAAGAAGAAATTAATGAATGGTCAATATAAGTCGTTAAAAATTTTAGCTAACCATTGGCAAAGGAAGGGAGGGAGGGAGGAAGGAAGAAAGGAATAAGAAGAAGGAAGGAAGGAAGGAAGGAAGAAGGTGAAGGAAGGAAGGAAGGAAGGAAGGAAGGAAGGAAGGAAGGAAAGAAGGAAAATAAAAATAAAAAACGGCTTAAAATTGGGACATATGCTAACATGCATCCTCTTAGTAGAGCTCAGAAAAAAATTATTTAATAATTTCTATAGGTGGTGAAAATTTGGAATTTAGCAAAATTAAGTACTCAGTAAATAAACATGATAAATATATTTATCTTGAAGCCAAATACAGCATTATGCTAAATGGTAAAACACTAGAAGACGCTCTGCTAAATTTAGGAACAAGAGATGACCATTATCATCACTAATATTTATCATTAATTAAGCATAAAAACATCTAGGTAGACTTTACTTTCCTCACATTCCCTAGGCCCTAACACCAAAATCAGGCAGTTATGTAACTCAAAGCTTTACTCTATCTTAGAACTACTATCAATCTAGTTTGAGAATGCAGAACATGTGCAATTCCAGAAAGCATTTTAAAAATTCAGCACAATTAGTGATGTACTTAGGGATTTTTCTCTAGATATTTGAGACATGATATTTTGTTCACTTAAGTCCAAATTATGAATTTTATGTATTTTAAGAGTATTTTAATTAAAAGTTGGAAGAGATCAAATCAGCTCTAGGTAGACTGCCATCATTATAACTTCAAAATTTCATTGTTTTCAATAATAGAAATCATTGAGCTGTTAAGGTTTGTCTACAGCCCCTTCAAAACTATACTTTAAGTTTTATTGAAATCTAACTCTTTGATTCAATTTCCTCATATATGTTATATATTATATATATACACACACATATCTGATATGTATATAACATATCATATGCAAAATGCATATTTAAACTTTTATAGAGTAAATTAAGAGCCACATTTCACTGAAGTTTTTTTAAGTTACTTTGCAAATCTGTAGAAGGATTTGTACATTTTTGTTTTCTGAACAAACATTTTCATAAAGTCTCCTCCTTAATTTCAGTTGCAAAAATCAATAGATATGCAGAGAAGGAATTCTCTAATTCCAAGATACCAGTTTACATGTGGGACAAAATGAGCAGCATTTCTCTTGAAATGATATGCTGAAGAGTATGCACACCAACATTAACACCAGAATGCAAAGCCCTGATTCCTAAATAAAATTATCTTAGAACAAGGTACTCATTTATATGTATATTTAAAATGTGCTCTCTTTCAAACACATTTTCTGAATTATTCCTTTAGTTTAAAGGTTTCTAGTATCATTCTGAGTAACAAATTCTGACTGAAACTGAAAGAGAATTGGGTGAGAAAGAAGAAATATACAGTTATACCAACAATCATTTTTTTTCCTTATTGTTTTGGTTTTGGAGCCATGCTCAATGTATTTATTAACACAATGGACTTGTAATACTGGCACACTTCATAGTTCTCAATTTCTTTAATGCATGTTTGCCTAAAAAGTCATAGATGTTAAGAATAATTTATATATTATTCATTCTATTCATCATAACTTTTGCTTTTATCTTTTTTGTGTTTTGATGTTTGAATTAGTTTTTCATGTCCAAATTAATTTGGAGCTTTACTAAAGTATGAGATAAAAAAAGTTGTAATGTGAAAGAGTAAGTTTTCCTCATTCTAGTGTAAGACTACTTAACTATTTTCATTTTCATACTTAAGGCCTTTTAATATTTCAAAAGATTATTCAGTTACAGAGAAATATTTATGCTTGTGACTATATATGTGAGTTTAACATTAGTTGAGATATTTGAACCTACATCCAATGCTTTTATAATGTATATATGGCATCTTTACTATGTAATGGTAGATTGAAGTCAGAGATGATTTACAGTAGCAAAAATGGAGTACTGAGATTCAGTGACAAATTAACCTTTGTCGTTTTGTTGACAAGGATTCTGACAGCCACAGCAGACATGCCCTCTTGAAAACAGACAAGTTTTTCCATCTTGTTTTTCCTGTAGAGTCTGACCAGATTTAGTCAAATAAACAAGCAGAGATAGGTATAATTAATTTTTCAGAATAGAATTCAGGTTGCTGCAGTTAAAACTGCAATGTTTCATTTTCTTTGGTCGTGCATATAATTTTTCTTCCTTTATTTGTAACTTTTCTTTTTCAAAGTTATATCTTCTATAATTAAATTTATGACCAAATTGACACCAAGGATAGCTTTACTATAATGAATTATGTTGAAACTACTTCATTTTTTTTTCTAACAAAACATTTTATATAACCAAAAGAAAAAAAAAAAGAAAAAACATAGTTTGATTTCGTAAGCTTTGTACTGGTGGTGATACATAGCTGCAAAGATGGAGGGAAAACTTTTTATTTTCTAGAATAAAAAATATCAATGGGATAGTAAACCTAAAATAGTTTCACATTTCTAATATGTGATAAACATTTATTCCTAGGAGCTCTCCTGGCCTCAAATTTACTCTAATATTTTACTTACATCTTATTTTATTCTTACCCCAATAAATTTCAAGCTACTTAAGGAAAGAGATTATCTTATTTATTTTTTATTTTTTTTCAATTATAGTTGACATACAATATTATATTAATTTCAAGTGTACAACACAGTGATCAAACATTTATATATCTTATGCATTGATCACCCTAATCTGATAAATCCAGTACTCATCTGACACCAAACATAGTTATTATGATATCACTGACTATATTTCCCATGCTATACTCTACATCTCCATGACTATTTTGTAACTACCAATTTGTACCTCTTAATCTCCTCCCCCTTTACCCATTTCCCAGCCCCCAACCCAGCACCCATCAAAATGCACTGTGTCTACGAGCTTCTTTCTGTTGTTTGTTTGTTTGTTTGTTTACGCTGTTCTTTAGATTCC
This sequence comes from Pteropus medius, assembly GCF_902729225.1. Classification (NCBI taxonomy): domain Eukaryota; kingdom Metazoa; phylum Chordata; class Mammalia; order Chiroptera; family Pteropodidae; genus Pteropus; species Pteropus medius. The sequence goes on along the minus strand of NW_024352787.1, from coordinate 8,037,683 downwards.
ACAGAGAAGCGAAACCATATGACATTTGTCTTTCTCTGTCTGATTTACTCCACTCAGCACAATATCCTCAAGGTCTATCCATGTTGTTGCAGATGGCAAGATGTCATTTTTTTTTTAATTACTGAAAAATATTCCATTGTATATATGTACTACCTCTTCTTTATGTATTCATCCACTAATGGACATGCAGCTTGCCTCCATATCTTGACTCTTGTAAGTAATGCTGCAATGAACATGTGGACTCTCATGTCTCTTTGAAGTAGTGTTTTGGGTTTCTTCAAATAAATTCCCAGAAGTGAGATTACTGGGTCCTTCTTTGCCTCTTGTTATAGCCTTTGTTTTAAAGTCTATTTTGTCTGATATCAGTATTGCTACCCCAACTTTTATTTTTCCATTTCCGTTTTCATGAAATATCTCTTTCCATTCCTTTATTTTCAGTCCATGTGTTTTTTGATCTGAGGTAAGTCTCTTGTAGGCACATATATGACGGTCTTGTTTTCTAATTCATTCAGCCACGCTTTTTTTTGATTGGAGCATTTAATCCATTTACATTTAAACTAACTGTTGCTATATATGTGATTATTGTCATTTTATTATTCATATTTTTATTTTTTTCCTTCTTCTTTAATTAGTCCCTTTAACATTTCTTTTAACATTGACTTGGTGGTGATAAACTCCTTTAGCTTTTTCTTATCTGTGAAGTGAAACTGTTTATCTGTCCTTTGATTCTAAATGATAGCTTTTCTGGATGGATTAGTCTTGGTCTTAGGTCCTTATTTTTTATCACTTTGAATATTTCATGCCAATCTCTTCTGGCCTGCAAAGTTTCTGTCGAGAGATCAGTTGACAGTCTTATGGGAGCTCTGTTGTCAGTAACTGTTTTTCTCTTGCTACTTTTAAGATTATCTCTTTATCTGTAAACTTTGGCATTATAATTATGATCTGTCTTAATATGGGCCTCTTTGGGTTCATCTTCTTTGGGATTCTCTGCACTTTCTGGGCCTGTATGTCTATTTACTTCACCAGGTTAGAGAAAATTTTCTCATTATTTCTTCAAATAGGTTTTCAGTTCCTTGCTTTCTCTTGTCTCCTTCTGGTACCCCTTTGATGTGAATTTTGGTATGCTTGATGTCCCAGAGGCCCTTTAAACTATCCTCATTTTTTTTTCTTGTTACTGTTCTGATTAGGTGTTTTCTGTTACCTTATCTTCTAAATCACTGATTTGATCCTTTGCTTTATCTAATTTATTGTTGATTCCCTCTAATGTATTCTTCATTTCAATTATTGTATTCTTCATTTCTGACTGGTTCTTTATGTTTTCTAACTTCATTTTTATGTTTTCTATCTCTTTGTTGAAGTTTTCACTGAGATCATTAAGCATCCCTATAACCAGTGTTTTGAACTCTATATGTGGTAGATTGCTTGTCTCCATTTTATTCAGTTCTTTTTCTGGAACTTTGTTCTGTTCTTTCTTTAGGACTTTCTTTGTCTTCTCGTTTTGGCTGCCTCTCTGTATTTGTTTTTCTGTATTAGGTAGAGCTGCTATACCCTGGTCTTAATAAAGTGGCCTTATGTAGTAGGTATCCTGTGAGGCCCAGAGGCACAGTCTACCTGGTCACCTGAGCTGGATGCTCCAAGCGTGTGTCCCTTGTGGGAGTTGTGTGTGACTTCCTACTGTAATTGATCCTTGGTTGCTGCTTGCACATCAGTGGAAGGATTGACCCTTGGGCTGATTGATTATGAGGACTGGCCATGACTATAGTGGAGGAACTGTTATACAGGAGATGACCCTACAGAGCAGGATTTGCTTTAGCAGTGTTCTAGTTCCTGCTGAGTCTTCCCTTTGGGTATGTCATTTGTGGAGGCCAGGTGGTGCTCCAGCAAGGTCTGAAGTGGCCACCAGCTTTGGAGGCTCCTGTGTAGGGGTTACAAAGTGATATGTAGATGTCTCCCAACTGAGCTGGGCTTGGAGGTTCTTGGGAGAGGCTAAGCTGCAAACAAAGGCTGGCTGCCATTAGTGCAAGACTTGGAGCTGCTCAGCGAGAGGTATGAGGCACGCTGAAGCCAGATACTGCTTGTTTGGGGTTTGTGAACCTTCGAGAGATTTTAGAAAAGTCCGAAGCATGAACCAAGACAGGTTACTTGTATAGAAAAGCCACTGGAAATAGCTTGGGTGGACCCACAAGTTGGGTGGGGTGGGGTGTCAGAGACTCACCAGAGTGGCTAATACTCACCAGTATTAGCCAGCCTGATGGATACTCAGATGTGGCAGCTGCCTGAATCTGCAGGCTGGGAATGGGGAGGGCTCAACAAAGGAACAATGGATTCTGCCAGCACTTCTGTCTGGGAGAAAGCTTCCCCTCTAGCCCTCACCCTGAAGCCAGACAACTGAGTTCCTCCCTATATGTCCCTAGCACTTTTTGAGCAGCTGCCCCAACAGTGGAGCTCAGAGCGAGTGAGTCCATCAGCAAGTAAGTTTGCTTGCTGTCCTCTTTAAAAAATCATCTGTGACTCCAGTCACCCTCAGTCTCACTTGCCCACAAACTTCACAGCCAGAAGTTGTGGAGACTTTTCTTCCTGGCACTGGTCCTCTGGGGCTCCTTGGTGCTCTGGGGGAACCTTTGCAGTTGAGAAATTTTTCCTGATTCTCAAATGCCCTGGTTGGGTGAGGGGCCAGATTGTTCTGTGTCTTTGTTCTTCCTATCAGTCTCAACTTGGCTTCTTCTGTATATCCTTAGTTATAGGACTTCTATTCAGCTAGACTTCAGGTGATTCTCACTGATGATTGTTCTGTAATTTAGTTGTAATTTTGATGTGGTCAAAAGAGGAGGTCAGCACAGCATTTTACTACTCTGTTATCTTGACCAGAACCACTTTATTTATCTTTTTATACATAGTGTCTAGCTCAGTGCCTTGCACATAGTAAAAGCTCAATAAACATTGAATGAATAAACCTACCTCTCCTCCTGGGTTGCTAAATTATCATACTGCTACTCTCTCAGTTTCAAAACTCTGCATAATCTTCATCCCCTAAATTCAATTCGTCCCTAAATTGTTAGATATGAAATGAGCAGTATCTTTCAAATGTGACTCTACCTATTCTCACTGCTAGTTCTTGAGTTCAAAATTTTGTTGCTTCTCTTATACTAATGCATTAGTTTTTTGTTTTTTTTTTTTCAATTTTCAATCTCTCCTTTTTCCAATCTCTTTTAAACATTGCTGCCAGATAAAACATTCCAAAAGCATAAAATTTACCATGCTTCCTCCTTAGGAAGACACTTTTAAGTCTACAGAATAAAGTTTAATATCTACAGAATAAAGTTTAATATTCTTTGTATTCAAGGATCTCTGTAATGTGGTCTCAAGCTCTTTTACAGTAAGAAGCCTAAAGATTGTATATTATTCTTCCATCTCTCTGCAATTGGTTTTGATTCATGTGGTTTGAGGAACAGGAGAATGACTTTATCCAAGCTTAAGGCTGCTTTCAAATTTTTTAAATATAACCTAGGTTAATTTTATCCCACTTGGTAATAGGTCTTGCTACATTAATTCCCATCTTCTGAAATAAATATATGAGAAGTCATTTATTTATAAAGAAGGAAGGAAGGAAGGAAGGAAGGAAGGAAGGAAGGAAGGAAGGAAGGAAGGAAGGAAGGAAGGAAGGAAGGAAGGGAGGAAGGAAACCCTACTTTAACTAAGACCGAACATTTGCTGTGTAATATAATCACCTTTGCCACTGGGTCTCTTAAATTCACTGGGAAAACTGCAGCTCCACCATCAGTTGAAATTGCTTTAAGTTCAATTTTTACAAGTTTACATGGCTTTTAAATTTCTGGAACCATTCTTCATAACTCAATGCCTTCTCAAATCTTTTCTTTCTATATCGCCTTCTGCACATCTTCAAAGATATCCAAGACCTCTGGTGTAGCAACACAATGCTTCATGGTACCCTACACTGATTGTGTCTATGAATCCACTGCACAAGGTATTTTTCCAGTTTTCAAATATATTATATTTTGTTTGAGAAACATACAGAGTCTTTATGGATTGTGTTATTTCAAGCTACATGTTTGTTTGTTTAACCATTTATTAACAATGCTTTTAACTGTGTCCTCCACTTAGAATCTCTCTCGCAGCAGTCTTTTTCCCACTGTGTTTCATATGTCCAAAGTCCACGTGAATTTATGGTCATGTGCCATTTGCTGTATTTAATTTATTTGTTTCCTCTTAGGTGGAGTGAAATATTTTATCTGAGTTCTTCTGTCCTACTAATTCACTCATTCAACAAATATTAACCTCCTGTTATGCACTAACCATGACCAATTTTAGGCTACCAACGGAATGTTGCTGAACAAAAGTTGTGAAGATATACACACAATTCAGCTCCATGAATACCATGGAATTCAGTAAATGCTACAAACCAGGGGCATATTTTTCCCCGGAAAGCTAGTTTATAAGCAAATTTAAATTCAAGAAATATGATTTTATATGTAAGTATGATGATAAATAGTTGATTTAGTATGGTAGATAGTGATACCTACAAAGGAGAATAATAAAACAGGGAAACAAAGACAAGATGTGGGTGACAGATTTGAATTTTAAATCTGGTATTTGGAAAAAGCCTATGGAAAGAGGGAGCAAGCCATAGATAGCAATTCCGACAGAAGGACTGATAAGGAAGAAGACCGAAATGGTAGCACGTCTGATATTGTGGAGAAACAGTGAAAAGGACATCGTGGCTGGAATAGAGAAAAAGCCATTAGAGAGCTGAAGAAAAGGCTGAAGAGAAATAAAGATGGGCTTCATGTAGGGCTTTGCAGGCTATAGTAAGTAATTTTGGTTGTACTCTGAATGATAAGGAAACCTTTGCACGATTCTGAACAGAGAAATGACATACTCTGACTTTCTATTGTGAAAAATAGATTGACACAGAACAAAAGTAGAAGCAAGGAGATCAGTAAGTAGCATATTGCACAAATTCAGGGACAATATCATGGTGGCTTAGAACAAGCTGACAGGTGTGCAGATATAAGAATTGGTATGCTTTTAAAATATATTTTGGAGATAAATTGGCAAAACTTATTGGTATACTGTCTGTGTGGTTGGGAAAAAAAGAAGGAAAAAAGGTGGCTCCAAGAGTTCTGGATTGAGATACTGGAGGAATGTGATGGGAAAAGTTTTAAGAACAATACATGTTGTGGAGAGGATAAGAATATCAAGAGTATTGAGAGCTCAATTTTACATGTTACACATCATATGCAAAAGCCTGAATAGAGTGAGTTCAAGAGAAAATTGGAGAAGACAAATTGTAGCAATAAACATAGCAACTCTTCTGAGTAATTTGTCTGAAAAGGCGAGTGGAAAAGTACAGAGGTAACTATAGGGGAAGTTAGTACAACAGAGGGTGGTTTTCTAAGACTGAAGAAATAACATATTTATACACTGATGTTACTGATAAATCAGGAGAGAATTGCTCGTAAAATATCCTTAGCTATATGAGAGGGAAAGGGACTTGGGCAAAAATGGAAGGATTGGCTATAACTAAAAGCCAAGAGAGTTTATTGAGAATAACAAGAGAGAAGTCAAAGTTCATGGGCACTGATACTCGTAGGTGGATAGATCTGGTGGTGCAGACTTGAGAACATTCTCTTCCTATTGTTTTGTTCCTCTTATAAATAGAAAGCATAGTTATAAGTTGGGAATAAGGATGGGGGATAATGTTAAAAGAAAGAGATAAAGGTATAAAATAGCCATCTAGAAGCCTATATGGTCCAGAAACTGTAATTTGCTCATGGGCAGCAGTGAGAAACTCCTTGATTTAAAGGTCATAGATTTGTAGTAAGGTTGGTAAGTAAGAGTCTATGTTTTTCACCTGCCTTGTCTGGTTGTGTGAATGTAGGTAAAGAACAGGTGAATATAGTAACACCAGGAGAAAATTTCCTTAGTGAATATTGCAGAATTTGAAGTTTATTATTATCAATAACCATGTCCATAAGGGCTTTTCAAGAGGAGTTATAGCTTGTTTAGAGATGCACATGATATGTAGAGTCTTTCTAAAATAAAGGTTAATGTGAATATTTTGATCAAGAGAAAAATAATCATAGAAGCATTTTACAAGTAGTATTTAATTTACGCCTGAGATGTTCTAAGTAGTCTCTCCTGCTTTTTGGTTTGCACAGATATTGTTCTTTTTGTCTGGTTTACCTCAGTCCATTACTTTAAGTTTACAGTTCATAAAACAAAGAGTGGTTTAATACTGTACGATGCATTCCAATGGTGCTACAATTCAGTGTCAGTATTTTATTCTTTTAGCTCTATATTATATCCTTTTGAAATAGGCTTAGCCCAAAATAATATTTGCATAAGCAGAGGATTGTGACTTTGGGACTTCTCATTCATTACCACTCAGTAAAAGACTCCTATTTAATTTAAACAAATAATATGTATTAAAATACAAAACAGACATTCATTTTAAACACCAATGAGTTTTAATACACCAATTTTTAACTTAACTTATAGTATTGTATTATTTAAAATTGAAAAGTACCACTTCTAATTAGCAGAATTAACAAGGGCATTTGAAATGGACAATATTTTCAGACAGCTTTCCATAAGCAATTATTTAAGACAAACCAATGATCCAATTATTTTTTCTTCATCTCATGTAAGTGGACCAAAGAGAGCAGGCTCTGGGAAATTAATTTATAACTATTTTATTTTTTAATTAGACAATTCACTATTTAACATATGATGGGTTTTCCTTTATGTAGTGATTATTTACTATCAATACTCAGAAGGACACTCCTGGGGCTTGAATCATCAAAGAAATTTTTAGAGCTTGAAAATGCTCTGCTTTTATTTATCTATATATTTGTGCAATTTATTTAGAATCTATTACAGTCAAATATTAATGCATGGGACAAAAATTAGACTGCTTTCAAAGTACATTAAAATTTGATAGGAGAGAAATACACTCACAGAAGCAATTCAAGGAATTAAATCAAGTGACAATGGCAGTGAAATAATGAATGTGAATGAGGTTTAGATTTGGAATGCTAGTGTTGAGTGAGGGAGGTTGTTTGTTTAAATTCTGTCACATAAACGTGCTTGTTAGAAGGATTTATTCCAAGCTCACTAGATATGCTTCATATATCTTCTTTCAGTGTTATGTTTAGTATCAATTATTAATTAGAAAATTTGGAGCCCATGTAATTTAAATTCAAAGAAAAAAAATAACCCTAGGAGAAAAACAGTAACAAAGTTTAAGGCAATTCCACTGAAAATATATCTTTTATTTGATGAATATAAATTGGAATGTTCTCAATAAATTGGGATATCTGAAAATTGGAATCTTTTCTGAATAATATTTATATAAACAATACATTCCAGACTGATCCCATTGCTTTTGGCCTTTCCCTATTTCAGTTCACTACCTGAAGTAAAAGTGATTGTCCTTAAATTCAAATCTAATCTCTTCTCTCTCAACTCAACATTCTGCACCAACTTCCCAAGGAAAGTTCCAAGCTTGTTTGGCTACTCTGACTGAACTTACTCCATCACCATTACTGCTGCTGCTGCTGCTGCTACTATTACTACATGCACACACACACACGCACACACACACTCCATCAGGATAACTTCTCATTTTCATTCATGATTTAACATCTCTCAGAAATATTTCCTGACCTCTCAGTTTGGGTTAGAATCCATATTCGAATGTGTTCTTACTATACCTTGTTCACCTACTTGTTTACTATATTGGAAATGCCCTTTTGATACATATCTTTTCCTTACTAGGTTTTAATTTAGTGATTTTTGTGAAGAGTGTGATGATTAATTTTGTGTGTCAATTTGTCTGGACCAAAGTGCTCATATAGTTAGCAAAAATAATTCTAGATATTTCCACAAATATTTTTTAGATGAGATTAACATTTAATTTGGTGGACTTTGAGTAAAGCAGATTACATTCTATATTGTGGGTGGGACTTATCCAATCAGTTGAAGTCCCAAAAAGAACAAATAATAACCTCCCTTGAGCAAGAAGGGATTCTACCAGCAGAGTAGATTTGCACTCAAACTGCAACTCTTCCCTAGGTCTCCAGCCTGCCAACCTAACCCATGAATTTTGAATTTAGATTTGGAATCATGTGGGCTAATTCCTTAAAAATCTCTCTCTCAATTTCTCTCAGTTTGTCTCCTTTTTTCTCTGTGCACACACACACACACACACAAATACATACCCTGTTGATTCTGTTTCTCTGGCTTAATATAATATAGATTTATATCTTTTACTTTCTACATGTCTATTAAAAGTTTGCTGAAGGTTTTGTTTTATGTGATACTTACTCAAGAATGAAGGATAATAGAGAATCCACCATCTGTAATGTCACCAGTTGCTAAGGAAGTGAAGAGGATGAATCACGTGTGGCACTTGAAATCTTTCTCAGTGGTGGTTACCCACAACAATTTCACATACATTTCTTGGCCAGAGCAAGTCACAAGGCCACATCTAACTTCATGAGGACTAGGAAATAAAATCCTGCCATAGATTAGAAGAAAAGAAACAGAAATATCACTGAAAAGCACCAATACCTTTTATAGCTCTTAAACCAAGGTAGATAATACCATAGTAAACAAGATAAAGATTAACTGTAATCTATATTTAATCCCAACTTCTACCCGAAATTTCTTTTGGAAAATATTGTGATGATGATTTTATCCCCAAAATCCATTATAAAACCAAAACACACAAAAAACAAAAAAAATTTTAAAATAGTCATTTGGTCCTACTTGTCTAGGAAACATTCAAGTTTGCCACTTAAGAAAGTGGTTTTATATTTGAGATCATGTTTATTTTATGTGACCATTAGTAAAGGCTAAAAATCTCTTTTAAGGAAAATAACATAAACCCACATATCATTCATAGAAAAATAGATTTTTCCAGTTAACATTTAAATTTTTTTGCAATTTTTCATCCTTTGAAGAGATTTTTATGCTTATATCCAGCAAATAATATGTACTAAAAAGACAGTTCCTGTGTTTTAATTTTAATATTTAGATACAAATATCAAAGTATTTACATGCTGTTTATTTTTACATATGTAAAACCTACATCATCTTTTTTGGGGGGAATAGATATTAAGCAGTCTGTTATAGTTTTCCTTTTTTAATACATTTTAAAACATCAATGAATACAAGTAGTTGTTTTCTAACTGTATATGAGCATTGGAAAAAGAATGTCAGAGTGTTATCATGTTCTTAAAAACCTTTTGAAAATGACTATCGAAAACCATAAACGTATTAAATCAAAGACTGCATTTTATATGAATATAAGTAAATCCAATAACTTTAAAAACATAACTATATACCTTTAGCTTTTATTCAATTTATTTTCTTCCCAAAACTAACTGGAGAAAACATATACTTTAAATTTGATGTTAAAAATGTGCTCCTTACATAATCATTATTTATGTAATGTCTTGGGCAGAACAGAAATTCACTAAGAGATCACTAAGGTTTTTAACTCCAAGATCAGAATGTTATTCAACATCATGAATATTATTCATGAAGTATATATTGGCTCTCACCTATTTTGAATCTTATGGCCAAAAATGTAAAAAAAGGATAAACGCGCTTGTTCCATTATATCTTTTTCATTCACTCTGTAGAAACATTCATTCGTTATACAAATATGTCCCTTTCGGAATGCTATAATTAATACTGAAAGAGTCAGCAGATTAAGTTATATAGTATATTAGAAAGTGATATGTATTATGGAGACAAGAAAGTTAAGGAGAAAGGAGTCAGGCAATCAGTGGAAGGGCAACGTTGAATCGAGAGTCTGCAATCTCAACATGTCATTAACTCAGCTCTCTAATTGTTAACTGTGTTCTTTCCACTCTCAACATGTAATGTATCTATTTCTAAGTCATTATGAAAATTTTATTTTTGAATTGTCTTAGTTCACTACAGTCTTACTAAAATAAAAGGGAACTTTTTTTAAAGGACAAGGAAGAGAATAGCATTAACTTTAGAGAAGTCAGCAAAAACTAGCAAATTTACATAGTAAACTGTTGGCATATCTCTAGTTGCAAAATGACCATGCTCAGCCTTGCAATCTTTTAGTCAGCAAAGTGCTAATAATCTCAAATTTTTCTGAGAGAAAGAGTATAGGAAACTCACTCAAATCATAAAATAATTAAAATTGTGACAGAGGCTAGGACTTTTGCTAAATTATAAGTGAGGGAAACCTTATCTTTTAAATAATAATTTAAGTACTTTTTAGGTACTAAGTACTGGTTCTATACTTTCCTGTTACATCTGTGATGAGCTCCCTTTCTAATTCTCTTATCAACAATGTGATTGTGAATAACATTTAAGCAAATAGCATTTAAGTAAATAGAATCGTGGTATCGCTACACTCCATAGATCACAAATTTCAGATTTGGCCTTTAGGAAAATGCAATCAAAAGAAAACAAGAAATCTCTCTCTCTCTGTCTCTCTCTCTCTCTCTCTCTCTCTCTTCATCAGCAATCATTTTTACAATTTTTTTAATGGTAAAATTTTCTTGTAAGCCTTAGATATGATAACTATTAAATTATAATTCCTTAATTAAATCCACCCTTTGCTTTTTCCTTGAAATGTATATTCATTGATGAGTCACATTCTCCTATACCTTTCAACCCCATGAATCGTTACATCATTTTGATGGTATAATTACCTGTGTTGCCTTCATTTAGTTACTGGAAGAGGCAACATATAAAGTTATTGAATTTCTCTTGGAAATGATAGCTTGGATTACATCCATTTCTAATATAATTTTTTGGATGTTTTCTTTTATTATGTATTACATTGAAAGAGAATGATCAAATATTTTAACCCATCACTTAAAATAACTATAATTATAACTGCTTTTATTTACAAGCATCTCTTGGCTAAACATTTCAAAAGACTTCAGAATTAGGTGTTAAATATAATATATAGAAAAAATAATACAGTGATAGTAATGGGAACAAATATATTTTTGTTGTGCTTGATTAATTTATTCTTTTAGTTGGTACTCAAGAAAGCTGTGTAATAAAAATTGGCATAACCTGTGGTTTGAAGAAACATCTAGGGTGCTTTCAGCCTAATTCAGATTACAATAAAATGTGTAAACAATATCAAGAAATTCTGATTTCTTTCAAAGAGATGATATTCTTGATTATAAGTGTTATTTAACTAAGGGGTCCTTTTTGTCCTAGTGTCATGTCCTTGTATCTTATAATCTAATTATAATTGCCTCATGAATTATTTCTCGGTTAATAGAAAATTAATAGAAGTAGAAATATATTGTCTTTGTTTTAATGTGACATTGTTTTTATTTATTAAAAATGTGAACACATGGTCATTTAATAAATTTGGCTATGTAAATTCTTATCACAATTTTGGAAACATTGTTCGTAATTTAATATGTGGTGATCTGATAAATTACTTTGGGGAGCCTGGCATTCTAAATTATAGGATAAAAACTGCATAAAGTTAAAGGAAAAATTAAATCTTTGCTATAGTTATATAATATTTGTATTGTGAAATACTGGTTTGGAGCATAGGATTAAGAATCAAAGTTTTCCTCCGTTAAATTCTGGTTCTACTACTGAATTGTGTGAGAACTTAAGTGACATATTTAACTCGTTGGCATCTCAGTTTCCATAAAATGGCAATGATAATATGTACATTAGAGAGCTAAAATTAGAATACAAACTATTGGGGTATTTTAGGCCCAGTTATAAGTGTAGGATGTAGAAGAAATTAGTCTAGAGAAGTGTGCTAGATGTAGATAATAAAATACTTTGTCAGAGTTGAAATATTGATTTTATCCTATTTGCGGATTACCCATTGATGTATATTAAGAGAGTACTGCAATTATTTTACATTTTAAGACATATTCTTTAACAATTGCTGGGAGTGATCTAGAGGGTAAATAAGGAGGCTTACGTCTCATGGCCATGAGAATGGAGGAAAAGGTAGAATTGGGAAATACACAATACAGAGAGCAATTTCCAATAGAGGCTGAGTATACAGACTTTGGACTTAAATAGGCTGGATTACTTTCCAGCTTGATCACCTAATTCCTGTAGGTCTCTGGATGATTAACTTAATGTCTCTCTTTTAAATCTTATTTTCCTTTTGTGTATAACATAGATATTAACTTTCTCCATAGGACTATGGTAAGAATGAAATGAGATTTCATTTATGATACTTAGCACGATGTGTGGAATTTATAATTTGGCATCAAAATGTTAGCTAATTATTGTTATTAGATAGAAATGATAGCTCCATATCTTCTGAATGAAGTGAGAAAGGGAGGAACATAGGAAAACTCATGTTTATTACATGAACAACTGTATTGAGAATAATGTAATACACCAATCATTTATTTACTCATTACTCCCATAATTCTTGAACACTTACTGTAAATGACATTGTAACAAAAAATTAAAATTTCAATATGTATTTACTAAATACGATATGCACTAAGCACTATGCTACAACTACATACATTATACAGTGCATAAATAAACTGAAAAGATCCAAGCATAGGTAAAAGTCTAGTGGACATCCAGGTTTCTAGCTTTATTGTGAATAAAGAGAAGGAGTAGGAAAAAAATTAAGACACATAAACTGTCAATAAAGTGCTTGCTATATTAGAGAAAAGAAAGACAAAGAATTAAGTAACCATTGACTTCAAAAAGTTAACAAATAAATAACAAAATAAACCTGTAAATTAAAAGAATTAATATCAATATAAAGTTAGAAATCAACAGAAAAATGCAATAATAAAAATAAAAAGTCAATAAAAATCAAAAGGTGTTTTGAAGAGAAATTTTCCACTCAAATGGCTAACCTTGTAATCGGCTCTTTGTTCTGCTTCTGTAGACATGCTTGCTGCAAGGTGGAAGGGCAGAGTGATCTCGAAATCAACTTAAGACTTAGCCTCCCCTTTGATTGTTCTGTCTAAATAACAGATGTATTGCTTTGGCTTGTTAAGAACAGATATATTGCCTTTGCTTATTAAGTCCTTTAAAAGTAAGTTTACCCCTGAGCTCAGGGCCCAGATCTTCAGAGCACTAGCTCTTTGGGGACCACCGGCATAATAAACCTGAGTTCTCCAACTCTCCGAGTGGTGCTTGGTTTCTCGCCGGTCTTGTTTCTGCAACATTTCTGGAGGCACCAGTGAGATTCCAAACACACCGGCCCTTTGAGCCACCAGACTGGTGGCTTGGCCAGGCCGAGGTGGAGGGGCTCTGAGATGAACAAGGAGGTGTGCCACCTGATGTCATTCTGGGTTCTCTTTTGGACTGGCGCCCTGACTCCCACGACGGCTGAGCCCCCAACCTGACTCATAGGAGGGATGGACTAACTCACCAGGAATGGCCACGAGATAAGGTAAGGCCCCGGGGCTCAGCTCCCTAGTCAGGTCCCGTCTCCGGACAGAAGAGGAACTTGATCACTTCCTAGTCTTCAGTTAGAAGACACAGGTCAAGGTTTTCCCAGTGAGAGAAGACGTCGGAGTCTTCCCAAGGTGGAGGAAAGACATTAGGGTCTTCCCAAGTGAGGAAGATATCAGGGGCTTTCCCAAGGAGGAAGACATAGGTTAGGCCTTCCAAAAGTGAAGAGGCAATATTTTAACTGGATGCGTGAATGAGTGAGTGAATGGGTGTCCTGTTCGGCTTGACTCAGTCAGGTACGAATTTGTGTCCTCCACAGCTGGGCCCCTTAAAGTCCCCTAAAGGCTACAAAGTCCAGTTGGGTTCATCTGCAGATCCGTAATGTAACAATCATTGAAAAGGACCACATTCTAACAGTGGCCCTTCAGGAGGCAGATGAGACCTTTGCTAGGAACCCCCAAGGCCATGCCCCTGGAACAGAGGTAGTACCTTTAGCTGATCCTGATTGGAATTATAATACCCAAGAGGGAATGGCTAGATGTGCCAAATTTCTAGAGGCCCTCATGAGGGGAATAAAAAAAAGGAATACTAAAGCCGTGAACTATGAGAAGCTTAGAACCATTACTCAAGAAAAATATAAGAATCTGGCCAGCTTTTTAGCCAGCTGGAAGAATCCTTTAGGAGGTATACTAATGTATACCTGCAGGGTTAGCTTTGTTAGACCAGCATTTTATTAACCAGTCAGCCCCTGATATCTGATGCAAGCTTCAAAAGCTGCAAATGGGGCCACAGACTAACTAAATACTATATATGGCCTTCATGGTCTATAACACTTGAGATCTTAAAGAGAGAAAAAGAGAACAGAATGAAGAAAAACAACAAGACAGGATTATGGCTGTCGCAATTGGCCAGGCCCTTGGTACCTGACAAGTGTCCCTTAAGAAACTAGGGAATAGACATTGAGTTCTTGCTTCAAATGCAAAAAAATAGGACATTGGGCAAAGGACTGTACCTAAAAGCCCCTGAGCCCCTGCCGCACATGCAAAGAAACCAGCACTAATCTCTGACATTGGAGAGTTGACTGTTCACACTCCCAAAGAGGAGGGCGGCCAGCCAGCACCCTGGTAGCTCAGGACTGGGAACGGTGTGACTGAAGAGGCCCGGGACCATCCTCACTGCCTGTGTCCGGGAATGTGGTCATAACTTTCAAGGAACCCCAGGATGTAACTCTAGATGTAATGGGTAAGCAAATTCGGGTTTTTTTGTAGATACAGAGGCAATCTATTCTGTTCTCCCTGCATTTGCAGGAAAAATCTCCTCACGAACTACGATTATCATAGGAGTAGAAGAGGAAGGCAAGGTCAACCATTTTACTGCACCACTGACCTCCAATTTGAAGATCAGATCTTTCAGTGGGAGTTTTTAATAGTTCCAAGCTTCCCCTCTTCCTTGTTAAGATGGGATATTTTAACTAAGTTAAGAGCAATATTACAACTTGGGTGTAGACCTCCAGATTTTAAATGCATCAAGAATCAGCTAATATACCAGAAAACATTGACCAACAAGTTAATCCAGTGGCTTAGTATGATGGCAAGCCCAGGAAAGCCAAGACTGCTGTGCCAGTAAAAGTTCAGCTTCTATGCTCCTTCACCAAGACCCAGACTTATTAGCTGGCCGAATGATAGGAGCGCCTTCCCAGAGATCTCGATAATCAGGAATTTTCTCCTCCTTCACCCTCAGACTCTGAGGGGGAAATGAGTTCTCTTGGGATCCCATCTATTTCATCGCTCCCTGAGGAAACTAGATATGTACCCTCAGGGACGTTACAAATACTGCTGATAGGGAAATATGAGTATATGCATAACCTCTGCTCTATATTTATCTATGTTACATATAATATGGTGGTTCAGTTAACAATTCTAATTATGATGGAAAGGAAAATGTTTTTGGTAACAGAAGGTATAAAGTATGGAGATTTATTTTTAAAGGAATTGAAGGAAAGGTGTTTGTCTTAAAGCTGGTTATTTCTGAATGAGTGGGAAGAGGTAAACTGAAGGAATGAGGAAAGTGGTAGAAGATTTGTGAAGAAAAATCCTGAGAGTAAATTTTCAAAATAATTTCTGTGTTGTATGTTGCCTTAACCAGTTTTCTGGGATTTTTAGAGAATATACTAACATTGGCTCAAAGTCTGAGGTCCGGACACTCCTGGCTATACATTTCAAAACTTGATCTGTGCCCAATATTCAAAGGAATCTCCAAAAGCTGAAGAGAAGCTATCCTTGAAAACAGGTCTGCTATAGACAACCTATTACTCGGATATAACCATGGATGTGAAGAAGTTAAACAACTCTATTGTTTAATCTCTCTGACAACTCATTGAAGAAAAAAAGTGAAACAAATTCATAAGGTTGTATACAGAAATTTTCAGTCTTAATCTCTCCCCTTCACTTCCTGGCTGCCTAGTCTCGCTGCGCTAAGGAAGTATTTCTTATTTTCATTTTGTTTATCTTTATAAGAGTTATCTCTTGTTGCTGCATCCAATGCACTCCCACTTGTAGGTCCGTTGAAACCTAGTTAAGTTTCCTTCCCTCCTTTCTTTGGGGGAGGGGGAAAGGCCCTCTCCCCCAAATCCAGATTATGCCCCTGAAACTGGTAACTCAGGTCCTCTGGTTTTTGATAAGGATCATCAGACCTTCATGCAGAAATGGCCCTAAGCCAGGCAGGGTCCTCAGAGTCTGAGAGGGGAGCTTTTTTTATTCTTTAAGAATCAAGCCTGATTTCTTTAATGGATACATGATTTAAATAACCAGTTTGTATCTTCTTTTCCTTGTCTAGGGACTGAGGCAGCGCTTCAGCAGAAAACCCAAGACTCCACCCTGATTAAGACAGAAAAGGAAAGAGCTCCATGAAACTCAGTAGGCAGGGACTACAACCCTTCTCAGCAGGAAGCAGATATGGAAGAAGAGACATCCCGTCTCTCAACATCCATACTAATAATAAGGGGGTTCATGGCTCTTAGAAAGGAGTTAGGCAAGAATTAGCTAGGGGGTTTCTGAGTCTGCCTGCAAAGACATTGAGGTCATCCTATCCTAGAAGAGGTACGCTCTAATCCACCAACAATTGAATGAGTCATGGGAGTCCTGGTACAGAACATGGAGTTGGGGATCCTGGCTTCTCCCACTTGCAGGTCCTCTCCTAAAGCTCTTCATAGCTCTCTTATTTGGTCCCTGTATACTGAACTATCTTGTCAAGTTTGTCTCTTCGTGCCTAGAGTCCATAAAGTTACAGATGGTTGTGACATCCAGACCACCCTTATACCAGCCCCTAGATCAGGAAGATCAGGAGGTTGATGCCCTATAAGAATTGAAAGGGCATCAAAAGGAGGGAATGAAGAGGAATTTTCCACTCAAATGGCTCACCTTGTAATCAGCTCTTTGTTCTGCTTCTGTAGACATGCTTGCTGCAGAGGCCGAAGGGCAGAGTGATCTCAAAATCAACTAAAGACTCAGCCTCCCCTTTGATTGTTCTGTCTTTATATTAAAAAAATTAAGAATCTTAAATCTAGCAAATTATCAGAAAGTAGCCTGGCCAAGTAGACTTTATCTAAAAAATATAAGTAATATTATTTATCATATTAACATAGAAAAATTACATTACATTATTCTATGCATTATTGTATAGAAAGTATTTGATAAAATGCAAAGTCACTGCTATAAAACTTCATATAAAACTAGGACTAGAATAAATATTTTAAACTTGTAATCCTGTAACAATGTCATGTTTAATAGTCTGAATTTGGAAAATTTTATTAAAATCAAGAATAAGATCCAAGCAATCAAATAAGACAAGAAAAACTCATATGATATATGAAATATTGGAAAAGAAATGATGGAAGTCATTATTCACAGTCAATATGACTATCTACTAAGAATATATGTGAGATTCTATTTAAAAGTATATAAACTAATCAGAGTTTTAAAGACAAATAGACATGAATTCAGTATTACTAAAGATATAGTTCTCTTTACTTCAACAATAGCCCATTAGAAAATTTCATTAAAATAGATATCCTTCAAAATATTCAATATGACTATGAAATTTGTTATAAAATTCTGAAGCAATATTCAAGATGCCCCCAAAGCTGAAGAGGACAAAAAAGATCTGAATAAAATATACTGGCTACATTCTTAAATAAGAAGAGTCAATAATGTAAAGATATACCTTTTCTTCACATTTTAAATTCAATTCAATATCGATTTAAGTCAATAAGATTTTCAGATTTGACAATCTAATTTCACAGATCAAATAAAAGAAGAGAGTGTAAAAGAATAGATAATGGCAACTTGGAAATAAAAAGAACAATGAGGAATGTCCTACTCTATGAGACAGATACATTCACTAAATCTTTATTAGAGAGTAGGTAAATGAAGGAGAGTAGAGTTCGAAGCAAATTTATGTATGTATGAAACTTCACATATGATACAGATCACATTTTAAACCAGTCAGGAAAAGTGGATTGTTCAATCAATCATTTGATTTAAAATGAAGTCTGATTGCTAGATATCTATTTAAAAAATAATAAAACACAAATATCAATGCAAAAATTTAAAAAATAACTTGCAAATTAAATCTAACAGTTTGAAAAAAGAATACTATGACCAAGTGGACTTTATTTTAAGAAAATAAGGATAATTAAAATCCTCAATAACTATCTTTTTAGCACATTTATAAGAAAAAAATTACATTATCTTATAATACCAGTCCATATATTACTCTGTAGAAATAAGATGATAGCACAGGGCATGGCAAATAGAAAATGCACTTGATAAATGAGTACATATGTGAATTAAATATTTAAAGTAATATTTTAAACCCATAAAATTATTAAATTACAACACAGTAAAATGTAATAAATTGAGTGAGAAAGGCCTTCTTTGATAGAGTTATGATTCCTTGAATCCAAAAATAATAAATAAGTAGATTTGAAAGTATACGTTTGATCTGATCTTGGTGGATAAGTTAATTTTGACAGTCAGAGATAGGGAGAATACTACCACTTCCACAGGTAGACAGTTGTTAAGATTATATCTCTGTCTTTATCTCCATTTCCATCTCCATTTCCACCTCTATCTTTATATGTAAAGAAGAAATTAATAAAGTTAATTAAGCGAATTTAACTAGGATATCAGATGCATTTTTGGATAAGGATGTATGTCTTAATATCCTAGGCATCACATTTATACTTAATTTAAAAGCCAGTCTGTATCTGATCTGTCACTTCTTTGTAAAACTTTTGTTTGCTTAGTTGATAGATTTTGCTAAATTATTAAAAGCAGCAGTGTGAGCCACTTATTTCAAAGCCTCAGGAAGCTGATCAGTAACTAGTCTCATCCCTTACCAGTCACTGGATAATTGTGGACCACTAACAGTGAAGTTTCTAAGCTCTTTTCATTTATTTTGTATATTTTCTACTAGTTAGGCTTTGTGTTACAAATCTGTGAAACAATGCTGATTTAAAAGAAACAAAGTTTCTGCTCCCCTATAATTTACAATCTAGCAAATCTTAGAAAAAATAGTAAAGAAAGGGTAGAAAAACCTGAGTAAGGAATATTTTTAAATACTGAATATGTAAAACATAATGAAAATAAAAGAGGAAATAAGATTCTGGGAAATATTTGCAAAATATATGAAATAAGGGATGTGTGCGTGTCCCAAGCAAATCCATAAGAAGAAATGATGTATCTCTAATAAATGGATGGTGAAATATGAGTAGATAAGAATAAAGAATAAAATTAGAAGTACCAAAGAAAAAATGAATTCAAATTCTAGAAATATTAGAAAATCATATTGAAGTAAATTCAACTCTGCTCATAGTAACAGATGAAATGTACAGTCTACTAAATAATCAATAAAAATTTTTATTGCTCTTAAAAAGTAAAGCCAAGAAAGAAAGAAAGAAAGAAAGAAAGAAAGAAAGAAAGAAAGAAAGAAAGAAAGAAAGAAAGAAAGAAGAAAAGAAAAGAAAGAAAAAAAGAAAAGAAAAAAAAGAAGAGGAGAAGGGAGGAAGGAGGAGGGAGGAAACAGAAAGAAGAAAGGAAGGAGGAGGGGGAGAGAAGAACAGAGACAGAGAAGAAGAAAGAAAGAAAGAAGAAGAAAAAGAAAAAAAAAAAAAAAAAAAGAAAAGAAACGAAAAGAAAGAAAGAAAGAAAGAAAGAAAGAAAGAAAGAAAAGAAAGAAAGAAAGAAAGAAGAGATGAAAGGATTAAAGGGAAAAAAAATTATGTCAATACTGGCAAGCATGTAGTAAATGCCAAACACTGCTATTAGCCTTCAAAATCAACATAACATTTTCAGGAAACAATTTGTCAGTGTTTATCAAAAGCCATAATAAATTTATACTTTTTTAACCTAGTAAGTCTATTTCTCAGAATACAATCTAAGCTATGTGGAAAGTTATATGCTTGCAGATGTTCAATGAAGCATTATTCTAATAATAAAACAGCAAGATATAAAGTGTCATACATTAATGAGAAGGAATATTATATATATATATATATATATATATATATATATATATATATATATATCTCCCAAATGTTGACTATGAAGACTATATAATAAATAATTCTCGTTCTAGAAATGACAAAGTTAGAATAACAAATTGGACATATTCTATGATTACAGCAATTATAAAACAGCAAAGGCATAAAGAATACTATATAGAAAAGAAAAAGTAGTTATTTCAGGTAAAAATATTATAATTTTATTCTTGTTTATCTCAATTTTTAATCACTATGAAATATATTTATATTATTTTTATAAAGAAAAAAAATGTAACAAAACTTGTACATCAGGTAACTTGGTCTATGCTTCCCTTTACTAGGAATTTAGGAATATAAAACTCAGGGAAGTATACCATTCCATAAAGTATTTTTTCTTGAACCTAAAAGCCTACTGTATTTTGATGATTGGCTACCTCTTTTTCTTTGCCTTATTTACTATATTTTGGATCAGTTTTTCTTCTCTTCAAAAACTCTCTCCAAAAATCTATGGCAATACAATGGAAAGATTGATGATCTGGTATTATTGGAAATAAAGAAAGGCATTAAGGAAGGAAGGAGGGGAAGCAAGGAAGAAAGGAAGGAGGGAGAAAACTTCTTTTAAATTAGTTTGGGCTTTACCTTAGAAATTGCTCCTCATCTGACCTCAAGACTCTATTTGGGTTGTAATTCTGGTAACATCCTGCTTTAAGCATTAGTGTGTATGGAAGTTCATAAAGTGTGGAAGTGCCTGCAGTCTCAGCATTTATTATTTCTGTTTTCCTGAAAGCATCTGCTCCTTTACTTATCTTTTTTTTCTTTTCTCTCCTACAACAGAAATATAGCACCCCATAATTTTTCCTTGTCTCTGGAATAGGAGAAAAGTATATCAGATTTTTATCATCTAGTTCCTAAACTTTAATATTTTATTGGAATTCATACAAGCAGTATTTTTTAATCCTTTTTTTTCCTGATAACAGAAAATGAAGACTATAAACTAATTTACCCATCTTGAAGAACAGGAAATACAACAGAATTTTATTCAATAATTCTGTGATAGTACTGTGAATGGTTGATATCTATGCTTTCTACAAGAAAAACATTTTCCCAATTTAATATCTATATAAAATGATGGAGCAATAATAGTGGATAATGCATTTTTTAATAATACTTTGAACGGAAACATGGGAGATCAGCATAGAATATCTAAAATTCAGAATGGAATTAAGACACGAATTCAACTCTTGAAGCTGCCATTTCTGTGTGATATTAGACCAGATATTTAATTCTCGTATGTGATTCATTATCTATGGTTAGCAACCCTTTCCCAGATGTAAAAACCTCTGGGAATACAATTAGAGCACTGGCCAAGAGATTCTCATCTAATTTTTTTTTTTTTTTTAAATAAGCAAGACAATATGACTATTTGGCTAGCAAAATTTTCCTGTTTTTCAAGGTTTTGATTTTGTGAAGTTGTGGATCCCAGACTTGGCTGGTCTGAGGTCTGGCTGTTATCCAGGCTCGTAGCTAGGAATTGGACCCCAGATTTAGAATGTTACATTAGTATAATAGGGTGCCTGCTCCTAACATATGTAAACATATTTCAGCTTATTGTATCACGCATGTGTGGCAGAATGCCACTGTTGTACTCTGACATATGTGGAGCCCATGCAGTCCCCTAGGAGAGCAGGAGCAGAAGTGTGTTCTCCTCAATAAAGTTGGTGCAGGCCATTTCATTCTCATGTTGGCCCCTCTTGCATTCTTCCAACTGGGTGTCTCACCACAGAAACTTTCCCTTCTTGATCATCTCGTCACTGAAAGGAATTAACATTTATTTTCAAAATTCTAGTTGCCTCAAAGTCAAGATATTGCTTTGTGGCACATAAATATGTGCAGGTTCTACTCTGAGACTTACAAGCATGAAAAAGATTAATATTCCTCTAAATAATTCTAATTAATTAAGCAACATAATTTATAAACAGCAGCACTGTTAACTTGTGAGTTATTAAATATATTTATGATAATTTGAAAAAATTATAAAAAATTAAAATTATTTTTATCATGTATATATTATTCAGAGAAAAAAATTATATTCCAAAATAGATGGATTGGGCACAAATGGTTTAATCAATTTAAATAGAAGGCGTGGAGTTCTAAAAAAAATAAAAATATTAGCTAATCATGTGAAGAAGAATGATCTCATTTCCAGTTTTCTGTCCTTTAATAAATTTTTAGCTTAGAATTTCTCAACCCAAAATATGAACAAACAAAACTAAATAACACTATATGGTGTTTTTGATTATTGTTATTTAAACCTTGAATTTGAGTTTTGTTTTTATCTTCTAATAAATATGAGCAGGTGACAGGATTATCACTACTGTAATTTAATCAATTAAAAATAAATCTGCTTTCCCCAGAGACATCAGTTATATAAGTAAGAAACCTTCACTACCTTCTTGGCGTCTGTGTTGCATCATCAGTCTTGACATCCAAATCAAATCTTGAGTAGGGGTCGCTCTTGTTTTTGCAGAGTGACCATAACCTTGACTATTTTCTTCTGCCCCATTTTCTTTGTCTTTATAGGCAATTGTTTTTTAATTCTTTGTTGCGTTTTAGTAGAAATTTTGGAAAGAAAGTGAATAAAAGGCTATCGTCAATTTATTCTACTAATGCAGAAATCTCACCATCGTTTTCAAACTTAATCCTTAAAATCATACTTGACTCTCACTTCTCCTTTTTCCCCATATCTAAGCTTTGTTGACTTTTTCTTTCTTGGTATCTCTATGGTGTTGTTTCTTCACTGGCACTTTATCCTGATTCATGTCTTTATTAACACAATTTAAAAATGGAATTCTCTCTGCCTCAGCTTCAGCTGAAGTCCAAAGGCTAAAAACAAACCATAGGTGGTATTTTCTGTCATGTTCTCAAGTGAGTTACAAAGACAATTATGCAGGAAATTCAATGGAGATGCCTCAAAATCTAGTTTTATCATATAAGAAGATATATGGGCTGATTTTGAAGAGGTGATTCTGATGTCATTTTAAAATGGGCCCCACTCAAGTGGGCTTCTTGTAGCTACCCTGCTCTGAATGGGAGGAGGCCTGCAGAGTACTGTGTGATATAGGAGCTAAGGGGCCATGCAAGTAGCTAGCTGGCAGAATGGCTTTGCCCTCATTTAAGTAGTTGCAATTAGTTGTTCTCAGAAGGAGGATCTTCAAGAAACCTAAGACAGCACAACATGATAAAAACAGCATACTTGCCAGAGTATACTAACATCAAAATATGACTGTTCTAGCAAGATCATCTTTACACCTTATGTCTCTTCCAGCTGGTCAATTTTGTTACCCACCAGCATTCAGTGGGGCCTTTTTAAGTGACTCCTATTCTGGCTTCCTGACACAGGACCCATACTCAACGCATAGGAAATATACACCTCTGGGGAGCCTGCTTGATCTAACAGTGGTCACTTCTGTGAACTCTACTGTCAGCAGGTGATCCAGGCAGAGACTTTCACTTTCACTCTTCTCCAATACAGAGTCAAAACAGGCCCTTTGCCCACTGAGTTCCATGGACCACATATTAAGTTGTTAAAATGATCTCTTTAAGTCCCTGTGTGATCGTGGAGAGAAAATGCTTAAGTATTCCAAATTATTTCTCAAAATAAATCCCTACCTTGGTGCCTAAAATGTCTTTCTACCGAGGTAGCCTGGCCTCTGTTAGGAAGCCTTCTTTTATTGGGTAGGCACGTTTTTTAAGTGATCCTCAGGTCTCTTCTTCAATCTCAACCATTTTACACATTTGAGATAAGTGTTAGGCTGATGATCACAAAACTAGCCTTTGAGATATCTCCTTGGCAATTTTTACATAAAGATCTACTCTCTCACTTGGAAACCTGGGGGTAGTTACTAAAAACGATATTCTCAGCCTTTTAGACTTAATTGAAATAAAATTAGTCTAATTTTAACATTGTGTTATATTTTTTGTTGATTATTCTATCTATTCTCTACCTTTCAGTTTAGAAACAAGTTTGTGTATGTTAAGTGATGAGAAAGAGGGAGAAAAAAAACAGCAGAGAGAAAATGACCTACAAATGAGGCTAATATAAATGTATATTTCATAAAACCTGTATAATCACTATAGAAGAGCCAGATTTAAAACACTGAGCCTTACCACAATCAAGATCATAGCATTTATTTTACATATTTATTTAATTTTATCTCCTTTCATTAGATTGTAAGCTCCACAAGGGTAGTTTTTTGTTCTTGTTTTTGTTTTGTGTTTTTATTTTGTATTTTTGTTTTTCACTAATGTAGCACTAGCACCTGAACCTTTGCATGATGCAATGCATATGTTTAAAAACTATTTATTGAATAAAGAAAGAATAAATGAATGTGTTTATACAAGATTCTTTCTTTTGTGGTTGATATACATATCTTTATTGAGTATGTGTATTGCAGATATGTTCTCTGTTTGATGTTTGTTTTTCCACATTGTTTGGGAATCTTTGTCATAATTTTTTTTAATTCAATTGTATCAAGGTAAATTTTACATAAAATATAATCCATCAATTTTAAGTGTACAATCTTATGAGTTTAAAATTGTATGTTATTGTATAGTCATCACCACAATTATGGTATAGAATATTTCCTTCACTCTAAAAAAGTGCCCTTGACCCCACTGCAATCAATCTCCTAATCCCTGTCCTCTCTCTGAATGTGGTTCTTGTAATTTTCCATTGATTTTAATCATAAGACATTGTAGATGCCCTAAGGAATTTCCTGTATTCCATATAAACTCTTTCTTACATTCACATTCACTGTGTACTAGCAACCCAATTTCTCCTTTGTAATCATGGTTAAATCATTCTAGTCAGTAGAGTAACTCTCTTTTTTGCCTGTTGATCCAAAAGTGGCTGAGTGGCAGTCATAACTTCCAGTTCAATGGAATTATTGTTGTGTCTCTTGGTGGAGGGATTCCTCCTTTTAGAACTAATACATCTAGGCCAGCAGAGCCTAAGGTAATGGAAATAAGAAGCAAAATCTTTGCTAGTGGAACACTAGTGAGTTTTGGTATTTCCATTTGCACCCCTTGATTCCTGGATCCATGAATCTTGACTATGATAGGAAGAGCAGCGTATATTGAATACTGAATACAGCCCACTAAGCACCCTAGAAGATATTTCTCAGCTCCACAAGGTTTTGCCACCTAGCTGGCACTGTAATTGAGTCTTCAAAAGGCTATTCTATTAAGCCAACTGTTTCAGGATTATGGATAACATGGTAAAACTAGCAAATTCCATGAGCATGTACCTTTTTACTATAAAGTGAGTTTAAAAGCAATGTTATGTGGGATACTATGATGGTAGATAAGGAATTCAGCATAACCAAAGACTATAATTTTAGGAAAATTATTGCATGCAAGAAAGGCAAAATCATATCCCGAGAGTCTACTTCAGTAATAACAAAGCACTACCCATTCTATAACGGAAGCATTTCAATGTAATCAACCTGACAAGGGGTAGCTGGCTGTTTATCCAAGGGAACAGTGCTGTAATGAGAATTCAGTGTTGATCTCAGATGTTGACAGATTGGGCACTTAGTGATGGTCGTAGCCAGGTCAGTCTTGTAAGGAGAAGTTCCTGTTGATTAACTCTTGGATAATTTCCATTCCTGCTTAAAGGACTGCTTTGTTCATGAGTCCATTGGGAAACAACAGGAATGACTGAGAAAAGAAACAGGCTAATATCCAAAAACAAGTCACCTTATTTGATTATTAAAATCCTCCACTCTTGATGTCACCCTTTGGCAGTAAACAGAAGCAAAATTTGTCATCTCAAAAGGTGTTTCTTTTGAATGAGGATTATTTTAGGCTGATTATTTTTAAGAAGAAGAATATTCAGGAAGTATTTCTTTTTGCTTCCCCCTTAATTGCCTAAAAATAATTTAGATAAAGGGCTTATATCAGGAAGAGAGTTATCATGAGAAATAACTACAAAGAATATAAGCTAGGTATAGTAAATGGGGGGAAATGTACCAAAACTTATTTGTCCATATTCCTCTCTGTGTTTCTTTGTCTCTGCATGGCAAACATTTGTTTATTAAACATTTTCTCTTCCATCTTCCTATGTATTGTTTTCCTTCTCTTTGAAGTTACAGACCCATACTTCCTTCTCCTTACCACAGGATGGCATATAAGCCTCAATTGCCTGACTGCCTTTGGGCCTCATGTTCTTATAGAGCCCTTCTATGTACAAAGTTAAATTTGTTTTTTTCTCCTGTTAGTTTGTCTTATGTTAATTTGATTAGTAGACCAGCCAGAGAAACTAGAAGGGTAGAGTAAAACTCTTCCTCTCCTACAGTGGGAATTTATAAGGAACTTAAGTGTCTTCTTCATGTTCTTTGCAAACTTAGAGAAGTCTGTCTGTATGCCTCTTTGCAGACATCCTTCTCACCAATTTCTGAATCATATTTTTTTCCAAATCTTTTATCATATAGCCAAACTTTGAACACAACTCATGAATCATTTTAGACCCTTATATCTGGCTATTTCTCCTTCCAGTCAAAATAAATAACCACGTGTACTGCTCAAAATTCTGTCCACTGGAAGAATTTCCCTTTACCACTGTCCTTTAAGGTTGTCCCAGATAGGGCCTGTAGTGCTGCAGCTGTCCACGTTTAGGTCACGTCTGTATATTGTGCAGAACCATCTGTTAATCAAGTCTGAGTTTTCACTTTCTTAGTCAACTGGTTGCAAGAAATGTATCATGAAGAATTTTCTCTTTTGGGCATTTTATTAATCTAATTAGAATATTTCTTACCACAGAGAAAATGCTTTATTCTAAATTTAACCATATTATTTTATAAACCAAAATGAATTTTAGACTGTAATAAAGAATAAAAAGCATTTATTTGAGTAAAAGGAGCTGCAACCAGGAAGACACAGATTCAAGTAGCAATCTAAACTGTTTTCTGCTAAGACAAAGGGAGGCCATCTTTTGCAGAAAATTTCCTCAGTTTTATGCAAGTGAGGTTTCCAAATTGCAGAGTTTTGATTTGACAGAGCAGGTCTCAATCTATTGATCAAAAGACAAAACTAGTGCTTCCTTGCAGTGGTTGACTCAAATGACATTAACAAGCCGGGCATAGTGAGGGAAGCTGGGATGCTGATAGTTCAATCTGAAGTTCTTTCTGGTACAGAGAAAACTGAGAAGCCCCTATCAGCAAATGGATGCTAGGCTCTTATTTACAAAAGTTGGCCCCTCCATTGACCATGGGGAGCCTATCGTCTATCTCAGCAGATAAATTCCTTCTCGGAGCTCATATCAAGTAAATCTTCCTTCTCAGAGTCCACAACTCTCAAACGCATTTTTAGGCACATTTAATTATACCTTGATAGATAATAAACTTTAGTACTAAATAAATTTAATTAGAACAGGGTTTCTCAGCAGCAACACTATTGACATGACATGGCAGACAGTTCTTTGTGTTGTGGGATATCTTGTGCATTGGAAGATGTTTAGCTTCATCCTTGGTCTACTCACTACTTGCCTGTAACATTCCTCTCAGTGTGTGACAATTAAAAATGTCAGGCATTGCCAAATATCCCCTGTAAGACAGAATAATCTAGAATGAGAACCACAGAACTAGAACTATAAGTTGCCTTACTATTATGCATAGTATTGAATATAAAATTTACATTTTTTAATCATTTAAATGTTAATTGAAAAGTGGGAAGACAAAAGCAAAAACTTAGGTTTTGCAATGCCTTTTGTCTTGTAAAAAATATAATTCATATTTCTTTTTGCACTTAAACATTCAAATCGATTCTCCTGGTATGAAAGGACACACAATCTGTAATGATGGGCTTTAAATTCTCTTACGAAACTTGAATTTGGTAGGAAAAACAATGTCTTTTAATTCTAACCATGTTATCATTAAGTTATTAATTAAGGGTTGTTATATTTTAATTTAGATATTTGAAGGATGAAATGAAAATATAAATCATATACCACTTTATGATTACTTATTTATGTACCTTGGACTGAAAACTTCTTGGAGGCAAAAAAATAATACTTTACTCTTTGTTCCTTGAGATTAAAATCTGCCTTGTTTGTAACCAATATTAAATGATCAGTAAATGCTTTTGAATGAAATAATAAAAAAAGACATACTTGTTTTTATATACTAGATAAGTAAAAACTTGTTCTATACACTAAATAAGTAAAAACAGTACAAATTTCTGTAGTGAGAATGAGTTAATGACTTAGTCACTTATGTCAATAATCTCTTTTTTTTGCTTTTGCTGCTTTTTTAAATAACATTTTTTATTTTTCAATTACAGTTGGCATACAATTATATTAGTTTCAGGTGTACAACGTACTGATTGGGCATCTATTTATCTCATGAAGTGATCACCCAAATAAATCTATTACCTACCTGACACTGTACATAGTTATTACAATATTATTGATATTTCTTATCCTTTATACCTCCATGACTATTTTGTAACTACCATTTTGTACTACTTAATTCCTGCCCTACTTTTCACCATCCTCCCCACAAACCTCCTTCTTATCTGGTAACCCTTAAAATGTTTTCTGTATCGATGAGTTTGTTTCTTTTTTTTGCTCTTGTTTATTTTGTTCTTTAAATTCCACATGTACGTAAAATCATATGGCATTTGTCTTTCTTTAACTGACTTACTCCACTCAGTACAATATCCTCTAGGTCTATCATGACATATCTTTTTCCATCTCCTTACTTTCAGTCCTTGTGTGTCATTTAATCTGAAGTGAGTCTCTTGTAGGCAGCATATATAAGGATCATGTTTTCTTATCCATTCAGCTACTCTATCTTTTTATTGGAGCATTTAATTCTTTTTCATTTGAAGTACTTGTTGATAGATACATAGTTACTGCCATTCTTTATTCATATTTTTGATATATATTTTTTCATTCTTAAAGAAGTCCCTCCAGTCATTATTTCCTGTAATAATGACTCGGTGGTGCTGAACGCTTAGAGTTTTTTTGTTTTTGTTTTTGTTTTTGTTTTCTTTTTGTCTGGGAAGCTCTTCATCTGTCCTTCAATTCTAAATGAAATATTTGCTGGGTAAAGTAATCTTGGTTGTAGGTCCTGGTTTTTCATCACTTTGAAAATTTTGTGCCAAGCCCTCCTTGACTGCAAAGTTTCTGTTGAGAAATTGGCTGACAGTCTTATAGGAGCTTCCTTATAGGTAATTAATTGCTTTTCTCTTGCTTCTTTTAAGATTCTCTCTTTGTATTTAAACTTTGGCATTTTAATTATGATGTTTCTTGGTGCGGGCCTCTTTGGATTCATTTTGTTTGAGATTCTGAGCTTCCTGGGCTTGTATGTCTGTTTCCTTCACCGGGTAGGAAAGTTTTCAATTATTATTTTTTGAAATAGATTTTCAATTTTTGTTCTCTCTATTCTCCTACTGGACCCCCTATGATGCAAATATAGGTACTCTTGATGTTGTCCCAGAGTCTCTTTAAACTATTTATTTTTTTGGATTCTTTTTTCTTGTTGCTATTCTGACTGGGTGTGCTCCATGACTCCATCCTCTAAATCACTGATTCTATCCTCCGCTTCAACCACTCTGTTGATTCCCTCTAATGTACTCTTGATCTCAGATAGTCTTCATTTCTGACTGGTTCTCTTTTACGTTTTCCATCTCCAGTTTTGTTCTCTATCTCTTTGTTAAAGTTCTCACTGAGTTCATCTACTCTTCCTCTAAGATCCTTGAGCATCCCTATAAACGGTGTTTTGGACTCTGCATCTGTTAGATTGCTTGTCTCCACTTTGCTTAGTTCTTTTTTGGAGCATTGTTCTGTTCCTTCATGTGGGATGTGTTTGTATCCCTATTTTTGGCTGCTTACTTATGTTTTTTCTATGTATTTGGCTGCTTACTTATGTTTTTTCTATATAAGGCTCCTAAGTCTCTTGGTCTTAGTAGAGTGGCTTTATGTAGTAGGTGTCCTGTAGGGCCCAGTGGCACAGCCTTCCCTGGTCAACTGAGCAAAGTGCTCAAGATGTGTCCCTTGTGTGAGTTGTGTGTGCCCTCCTGATTTAGTTGAGCCTTGGTTGTTGTTTGCACTTCGATAGGAGGGATTGACCCTGGGGCTGATTGGTTATGAGGATTAGCTAGTGAGGGGCTGATTTTATGGAGCAGGTTTCATTTTAGCAGGATTCTAGTGCCTGCCTAGTTTGCCCTTTTGATGTGTTCTCAGATACAGCCCTAGGTGGTGCTCCCTCTCCATTTCCGATTGAAGCAGGCCATTGGGTATGCTGGCCCAAGGGCCTCCCAGGAGGAGCCAAGTTCAACCACAGCCTTTGCACTTCTGGGGCCACCTGGTAAGAGTCACCAAGCAATCTACAGATGGCTGCCACCTGTGCTGGGTTTATGAGAGGTGAGGCCAGAAACCGAGGCTGGCAGCCACTAATGCCAGGCTTGGGGATGCTCAGCAAGAGGTATGGGGCACGCCAAGCTTAGATGCTACTTCTTTGGGTTTTGTGAGCCTCTGAGAGATTTTATGAAAGTACTCAGCCTGAAACAAGCCAGGCCATTTGTATGGAATAAACCACTGGGAAATGCTTGGGTGGGCCCGCAAGTTGGGAGAAGTGGGGTCTCAAGGAATCCCCTGGGTGGAGCAACCTGTGTTCCATGTTGGTTAAGACTCAGGGATGGTGGCTGCTTGTGTCTGCATGCTGAGGTGGGGAAGGACTCAATAAATGAACAATAGATACCGCCAGCACTTCTGTGCAGGAGAGAGCTGCATCTCCAACCCTCGGCCTGAAGCCCAACTTGGGGAGGCACCAAGTATGTCCCTGACACCCCTTGAGCAGCTGCTCCAGCATTGGAGCTTAGAGCAAGTGAGTCTATCAGCAAGTAAGTCTGGAAAGTGTGCCCTTTAAGAGAAAAGTTTGCAACTGCCGCAGGCCTTTGTCTCACTCAGCCACAATCTCCAAGGTTTTTCACAGCCAGAGGTAGTGGAGACTTCTATTTCTGGCACTGGAACCTTGGTCTGGGGAGCCCACTGTGCAGCCAAGACCTTTCACACCATAGGGTGGGGAGAGGACTCTGCAGCCAAGATAGCCCTCCCGATTTTTGACTACCACATGTGATTGTAGGAATGGCTGTTTTGTGTCTCTGACCCTCCTATCAGTCTTTTCATATGTATGTCCCCAGTTGTAGGACTTCTGTCCAGCCAGACTGCAGGCAATTTCCAGTTATGGTTGCTCTGTAGTTTTGTTGTAATGTGGTGTGATTGTGAGAGGAGGCATGCACAGTATCTAGCTTCTACACCGTCTTGGTCAGTGTCTCTGATAATCTTATGTTTGAATAGGATTCAATAAAATACAGAAACTCTTATCATACATGGGAACTGGGTTAGACTTTAGGTGATTTGAAGTGTTTTGTGGCTGAGTAGTCTTGCATTGTATATATATATACCACATCTTTGTTATCTAATCATCAGTTAAAGGACAGTTTCCATGTCTTGACCACAATGAACATAGGGTACATATATCTTTATAAATAAGTGTTTTCAAATTTTTCAGGTAGATACTCAGAAGAGGTATTGCTAGATTATATGGTAGCTCTATTTCTTAATTTTTTGAGGAAACGCCATAGTTTTCCATAGTGGTTTCACCAATTTAAATTCCTACCCAAAATGCATAAGAGTTCCCTTTTCTCCACATCTTCTCCAACACTTGTTATTTCTATTTTATTGGTAATAGCCATTCTAACAGGTGTGAGGTGGCATCTCATTGTGGTTTTGATTGCATGTCCCTTATCGCTAATGCAGTTGAGACTTTGGTCTTTTTGAAGTTGGCCATCTGTATCTATTTCTTGGAAAAGCATCTGTTCAGCTCTCTGAGTTGTATGAGATCTTTGTATATTTTGGATATTAGACCCTTATCAGAAGTACGATTTATAAATATCTTCTTCCATTCAGTTGTTTGCCTTTTTGTTTTGTTGATAGTTTCTTTTGCTAAAATCAATGATGAAATATTGCCATTTATGGCAACATGGATGGATCTTGAGAGTATCATGCTAAGTGAAGTAAGTCAGATGAAAAAGAATGAGAACCATATGATTTCACTCCTATGTGGGATATAAAATTAAAAAGCAACAACAACAAATAAACAACAAACTCATAAAGAGAACAGAATGGTGGTTGCTGGACGGGGAGGGAGTGCGGGGGGACAAAGATGGTACAGGGGGTCAAATATATGATAACAAAAGCAGACTAGATTTTGAGTGATGAGCAACACAATGTAGTATATGGAAGTTGTATTATAAAGTAGTATACCTGATACTTAATGTTATTAACCAATGTTACCACAGTAAATTTAATTAAAAAGAAAAGTGTTTTAAATTAATATCCATCCCTACACCAATTTTAAATGGACAGTGTTAAAGAGTAAACCACAGACCTAAACTGCAATTATGTCAGGTATTAAGTCTAGGTTCAGTATCATGGGCTTTAGCACAAGTGATGCCCCAAATGGTATCGCTTGTGCTAAAGCCCATGATACTGAACCTAGACTTAATACCTGACATAATTACAGTTTAGACCTTCTCTAGAAATGTATTCTTAATCAACCAGTCTGGAATGGTTTGGTCAACATCAATAACTTAATCTGCCACATAGGCCCTCTTCGCCCCCCAGAGGAAGAAGACACAATCTGCCATGATAAAACCCTTGTTGTTCCCTTCCCCCCAAAAGGAAGATGTCTTAGTCTAAAAATAATTCTTTTTTTCTTGCTAATAACTCCCTGTCACACTTTTCTTTCTATAAAAACCTTCTATTTTGTACAACACCCAGAGTTCCCTTTTAGTACCTAGATGGGATAATGAATCATTTAATAAAACCAATTAGATCTCCAAATTTACTAGGTTGAAATTTTGTTTTTAACATCAATTTGTGATTGTGAAATTTTTTTATGATTTTCATGTTACAAGGTTTTGTAACATAAACCAAAACAATTTTTAGACTTTGCAATCATAACCATCACCTGGAGAGTTGGATTGAGACATTATTTGATAATTTACCATATGCCAAGATAAACAAATTTGTAAAATAGATATTTTATTTTAAAGATCCATTTCAATGCCTATTCTCCAACTCCTTCCTGTAATAGCCATTATTCTATATACCATTTTTGTCTTGCTTCCTTATTTGCTGAGGTCTTCTCTCCCTGTCCTTTCATTCTTATATTCATTCTCATGGGTGCAAGTCTTAGAAAAAAATATACGTACAAGTGTTCTTGTCGAGCTTCCTGAGACACATACTGGAGCTTCTAAGGTCCCATGAAGGGACACTTAAAAATTACAGTAGTCCCTTCTAATCCATGGTGTGGCTCTCTGTGGTTTCAGTTATTCATGGTCAACCATGGTAAAAAAATATATTAAATAGAAAATTCTAGAAATAAACAATTATAAGTTTTGAATTTCACAAAATTCTGAGTAGTATGATGAAATCTCCTATTATCCTGCTTTGTCTTGCCTGGGACACGAATCATTCCTTTACCCAATGTATCCATGCTGTATACACTCCTGCCCCTTAGTTAGGATATGTGAGTGGCCATCTTGATTATCAGACCTACTATTGTGGTATTTCCATGCTTGTGTTCAAGCAACTGTTATTTTACTTAACAATGGCCCCAAAGTGCAAGAGTAGTGGTGTTGGCAATTCAGATATATCAAAGAGAAGCCAGAAAGTACTTCTTTTATTTGAAAAGATAAAGTTCTCAACTTAATAAAGCATTTTATCATCTCACATTATCACAAGAAGGGTGAGTGCAGTACAATAAGATATTTTAAGAGAGCGGTCATATTCACATAACTCTTATTACAGTATATTATTATAATTATTATATTATTAGTTATTACTGTTAATCTCTTACTGTGCCTAATTTATAAATTAAACTTTTTATAGGTATGTACATATAGAAAAAAACAGTACATGCAGGGCTCAATATCACCCAAGGTTTCAGGCATCCGCTGGGGTCTTGGAACATATTCCCCATAGATAAGGAGGGACTACTGTACTTCTCTGGGATACTAAAATTTAGCTATTTATAATTAGTCAACATTTGAAAAAGAATATAACAATGTCATTTTTATTAGGTTGACATAATGATAAATTTTACATATAATTATTTATCCTGTGATACATACTTTTGAATTAAAAATACATTTTAATTATGTACCAGATTTAATATTTATTGGTGGAACTTAAGATATCAATGAAAATCTTTTAGTATGATAGAAAAATATTTAGCTAGTGACTTTCAGAGTTTCTTAAAATACTTCACAGGCTAATATCTATTCTGCTTTTTCTTAAGACAAGTCTTGGTCATATGTAAATTAGACTAAGTAATATTAGAGTAACTATTCATTCACTATTAAAGAATGGGAAATTTGAGAAGAGCAACTATCTTGCTAAATACTTTAGTTTAAATTTCTAATTTTCAACTTGAGACTTCATAGTATATACAACTTCCCCAATATTAAATTATCTTTTATATTTCTAAAATTATTATTTCAGTGAAGAATAGGAAAAATTATTTAAAAAAAGGAAACTTTCCAACTAATTGATAGACTAAAGTTTGGGGAGATATTAATTAGGTGTGTTTCAGTATGTAAATGGAAGCTCACGTTACAAAAAAACTCAGGAACTTTGTAGTGCTTAATAGAAAAATGACCTACTAGCAGGCAAAGGATAATTTAAGTTCAACTGATATACCATAAAACAACTACAGTTTGAAAAAATTATTTCCCTATATAAATTTAACCGTTGTTCAATATCAGGATATTGATCATGGAACATTAGTATTCTGGTAAAATGGCTAGATTCTGAGGTGATAATCTGTATAATTCTAAAAATATGAAATATTCTTTATATATACACATGCATACTATTATTGTCATCATATGCACATAATAAATATGCTTTCTGTATATGCATTTATTAGACATTATTATACACAGTAAATGTTATATTTCATATAAATATCCCAAAGAAGTATACATTAAAAAAATCTTCAAAGTAGATCAATAAAACTTTAAAATTGAATGAACACCCCATTCCATTAAGTATTCTACCTTATTTTACAGCAGATCACATTAAGATCTAGAAATGTAAAGTGATTATTGAAGGACAAATATAACAAGGTTATGGAAGAGCTGGGGTAAGAACTCTAGGCTTACAATTTCTCAGCTCTCAGTTTGTTCCTTATCTCAACGTATCAACTAAAATGTTATTGGTTGTATACAAATTACATCTATCTTTGAGTAGGCTTCAAGTTGGTTCTGAAATGAAAGGAGATTTCTCAATTAAGCTTCTTGATTTAATTTTGGGTACATAAATGCTTGCTGTGAATTTGGACACAGTCCTGGCTTCAGACAAATCCATCAATCCGATGAAACCAGGGCTTTAATCAAGAGAATAGATGGAAGCTTTGAAATGTTAAACAATAAATTTGATCTGAAGGAATTTCACCCTTTTCTTTTTCTTTTTCTCTTTACCATATAACTTTGAACTGATGTGAAATACCC
Source organism: Pteropus medius (assembly GCF_902729225.1). Taxonomy (NCBI): domain Eukaryota; kingdom Metazoa; phylum Chordata; class Mammalia; order Chiroptera; family Pteropodidae; genus Pteropus; species Pteropus medius. The sequence goes on along the minus strand of NW_024352787.1, from coordinate 8,002,132 downwards.
TAGAGTGCTAACTTCAGCTGAAGAGTTCAGTAGGATGTTAACTCCCCAACTTCACAGAAATGTGAAGTGTAGCACTTTTCCACTTTGAAAAGTATCTTTTAAAACTCATGTGGGCTTATCTATCCATGACATTTTTATTTTTAGGTATGGTTTTAATTTTGTACACTAAGGCAAAATACATAAATAAATTAAAAAAAAAAACAAAGAGGATCTACTGGAAAGGTGAGGATAGAAATTCTATCTTTTGCTGTTCATCTTTGATTTTCTTATTATGTAGTATAAGCATAACTAGTGATTTAAATGCAGGACTTCAAATTTTTGATCTCTAATCAAGGATATCATTTCAGATCTTTTCCATGTCAAGTTTATAATGTTCAAAACAATGGGCAAATAGATTATACAAAATCAAAAGTCATGTAGTCAAGAGGTTTTTGTTTCATTAACATTACAATATGAAGAAATTATCAGTATAAAACTACAACAATTCATTAATGGTAAAGAGTTAAGTGAAATATCTATTTTGAAAGAAGCATTGAGAAGAACTCTATAAATCATTTATAGAAATGACTTTTAGTTTTGTTGTTTAAGTCGATATTAACGGATGAACAAATGCATCTCTAAAACTTAAGACATTTTTAGAAAACTACATTACAACCCCTAAAAATGAATATTCCTTAGTTTGCATCATAGTTTTACATTTTGCAATGGATACCCTAAAACAAGAAGAAAGGGGAAAGCACGCAAAGGAAAAACTTCAAAAGAATGAGTGAGACCAATAATTCATGTATATTTAATGTTCCACATGTTTGAGTGTTAGTTGAAGCTTTTATTCCCTTATGTTGCATTTTTATTAAATAAGGTACAAGAGAGAAAAAAAGAGAATTCAAAGATTTGAGTTGAAGGATTTAAAATATACTTAAATTTACTACTGCTAGAACATCATTTTTGCTAGAAAATTTTGACCTTAACTCCCTTTGACATGTTACCTTGTTCCTACCTCAGCTACTCCCTACTTCCCTTAACATCCAATCCAATCTCTGACCCTTGGTCTTAGCATAACATGACTCCTATCTCTAGGGAATGTCACAGCCACCTGCTCCACTTCAGAATTTCTTTACTTTCTTCTTCTCGGTTATTATTATTGTTCTTCATCTTTAAGAAAAATAATCCTCTTTTCCTGCCTCCTCAAAGAATTTTCATTATCTACTCCCATATATTCATGTTTAATATTGTCTCTTTGAATTTTTACCTTGAGTAAACAAATTTGCTAATGCTTCAAGCTGCTATCTTATTTCTCCTTTTTCCTTCATCATCAAAATGAATAATAAAATAATAAAACTGTTCTACAGTCACTGCTTATTTCCTCTAAGTCCCCACTCACTTGTTAATTCTTTAAATTTTATATCCTCTCCTTTATTTATCTCATGCACTTTTATTAAATCAAATATCCATTTTGTTTCGGCAAACTCAAGATATGTATGTCTAGACTTGATCTCTGGTTCTTGGTTGTAAGGTGCAGATAGCCATTGTACTCCTTTTAAGCAGAAAAGCAACTTAATGAAAGTTTATTGGGTCATACAAAGAATTAATGGGAAGACTGAATATAAACATGATTAAAAAATCAAGCAGGAAAGAAATCTTATAACTCAGTAATAAAAATACAAATAACTCAATTAAAAGATGGGTAAATAATTTGAAAAAGCATTTCTCCAAAGAATATGTATATGAATGACCAATAATCAAGTAAATAGATTCTCAGCATCATTAGTCATTAGAAATGTAAAGCCAAATCCTAAAGAAACTTCTTTATACCCACTACAGTGGCTCTAATAAAAATGATTCAGAATGACAAATGTCAGAGAGGATGTGGAGAAATTAGAATGCTCATACATTGCTGGTAAGAATGTAAAATAGTGCAGCTACTTTGGTAAACAGTTTGACAGTTCTTCAAAATATTAAATGTGGAATTACCATATGTCCCAGCAATTCCATTCCTACATATATAGCCAAGAGAAATGAAAACATATGTCCACACCAAAATGTACACACAAAACTTCATAGCAACATTATTCATAATATCTAAAAAGTAGAAACAACCAAAATGCCCATATTCATACAATTATTAATAAAATGTGCTATATTCATACAATTGAATGAAAAGGAAGAAAGTACTAATGCAGGTTACACATAGATGAACCTTGAATATATTATCCTAAGTGAAACAGGTCACTCACAAAAACTACATATTGTATGATTCCATTTATATGAATGTCCAAAATAGGCAATTATAAAGAAATAGAAAGTAGATAAGTGGTTGCCTGAAGTGAGGCAAACCTGCTAATGTGTACAGGTTTCTTTTGGGGTGATGAAATACTCTAAACTTAGATCATGGTGATGGTTGCAAACCCTGTGAATATACTAAAACCTACTAAATTTTATACCTTAAATGGGTGAATTTTTATTTTGTATGAGTTGTGTCTCAAGAAAGTTGTTTTTAAAAAGTCAGTCAGGGACCAAGGAGAACCAGTCAACAGAAGACACAAGCAGCTTTGGCCACAGGACCAATCATGTTTTCATGTTGCCACTGGTCCTGACACTCCTGGGTACATGTTGCCTCTGCCACCAGCGGTCACAGATACTGGGAGTTTTTGTGAATGGCGTGAGACCAACTCTCTTAGCTTCTTTGTGTCAGCCCCTTTAGACTCATGTTCTGAGTGGGAGCATCTGATTGTTTAAGTTTAAGATGCGCCTCTAAGGGCTGGGAACAAGTACTTGGCCTTTTATGTAAAACGAAAATAATGTCCAATTCTCTAAATATAGACAAGGATTTCAAATGCTGAGCAGCTATAAAATGACAGATGTTGCCTACTGCCTCTCTAGCTATGGCTTTCTGGAGAGATAGTATGTCCAGATGGACTCTAACTGGACCTGTCTGAACCTGAACATTAGGTTACTCAATACTAAACCCTCCAACCAATAAAATTCCTGAATTCTCTCCTGACTTCTCTAATGGAGATGCTATTCTCTCAGACACTAAAACAAAGTCAGAGTTCTCTTTGATTCCTCAGTTCTCATTAATCCCTTAACAAGTGAGTGGCAGTGTTTTACTCTCTTATTATCCTCCATTCGCTTTTTATAGAAAGTATTATTACTGCTACTATTACTATTACTGCTACATTCAGTTAATTTTAGTAACATTCTAGTAGGATTTTCAAGTCTTCTAATAGCACATAGCACTGCCAGATCAATCTTCTCAAACCGTAGCCAAGATCAGTACTGTCCTATTCAAAAACTTTTGATAGTAAAACATGTATTCCATGTTAAACAGTGAATGGTATTTAAGGTCCTTAAAAGTTTTTAGTTTCCCTGACAAGTCTCCCTTTCCAGAATACTTTCTCAATTTTCTCATTGGTATAAACATTAACAAAAATTTGGTCTTCTCTCACTTAAAGTATACAATTCAGTACATTTTGCTATCTTCAACTATAATTTTGAAAAATTATTTCGTAATTAGATAAACTTAAAAACTATCCACAGAGATAGAAAAATGTGCATCATTCTTAAAATGCTGCAAATTTAATATTTTTTTGCCAGAAAAACTAAAATTTAAATAAGTTTAAATTTTAAATGAATAAATTGGTTACAATTTTCTGAAAATGGCAAAAAGTACCTCCCAATACTTTAAAATATAAATATGAACAGACATTTGATTATTTAATAGGTGATAAATATTAGGAAAAGTGGTTATTAGACAGTAGTCATAGAAAAAATAGTCTCAAATAAACCAGTTTTGGGCAACCTATCCTAAAAATGTCTTTTTTACAATAAGCCCCTACTCTGAAATAAATGTAATTTTATCCCTTTTTACTTTTTGGCTTCTTTCAACTTCATTGAAGTATAAATAAATTTCATTACACTTTATATTTTTAAGTGCGACCAGTTTGGGTACATGCAAATCTGTATGCTTTACAAATCTGTTAGGATAACAAACATTTCCATTTCTCCCCAAAGTTGCCTTGTACCCCTTTACTATCCATCCCTTCTGTACCACCATGTCTGACCAACTTTATATCACTATAGCTTATTCTCTAGAATTTTATATGAGGGGAATTATAAAATGTTTTTGTTTGTTTTTGTTTTTGTTTTTTGGCCTGGCTTCTTTCACCTAGAAAAGTGATTTTGTGATTTATCTATGTTAAAGCATGAATTAATAGTTTCTTTTTTTGCTAACTAGTATTTTATTGAATGGATATATCACAATTTGTTTACCCATTCATTTGTTTTTAAACATTTAGATTATTTTGTTTGTATTTTAAATAAAGCTGTCATGAACATTTGTGAGCTCATATTTGTATGGTCATATATTTTTGTTTCTTTGGGGTAAATATATCTAAGGAGTAGAATCTCTGAATCTTTGGTAAGTATGTGTTAAGTTTTTAAGAAACTTCCCAACTCTTTTCGAAAGTCGTTATATCATTTTATATTCCCACCAACTATGCATGAAAGTACTAGTTGTCTATATCTTTCCTATTTCTGTTTTAATTTAATTTTAATTTTTCCCATTCTGATGGGTGTAGTGTTGTATCGCAATGTGGTTTGAATTCACACACTCAAAGTTTAATGATGCCATGCAACATGTGTCTGTAGCTCATTGTATATTTTATCTTTTGAAGTAACTTTTTTTATCATTCATTTTTATTTATTTATTTATTTATTTATTTATTTATTTATTTATTCTCATTTTTTAATTTTGCAAAAAACAATTTTTAAAATTTATTTGTTATGGTGACATTGGTTAAAGGAATACAATAAGTTTCAGCTGCACACTTCAACAATAAGGCATATATATATATTTACACTGTGTGTGCACCTTTCATAGTTAGATTTCTTCTGTTACCACATATTTGACCCCTTTTACCTTATTTACCTCCCCCCTCCCCCTATCCCTTATCCTCTGGTAACCAGTAGTTTATAGTCCATGTCCACGAGTCTCTGTTTGTTTGTCCTATTCAGTTGTCGCTTTTAGGTTTATATCCCACATAAAAGTGATATCATGTGATTTTCAACTTTTTCTGTCTGGCTTATTTTGCTTAGCATGATTATCTTGAGGTCTATCCATGTTGTCATAAAAGGCAGTATTTGATCTCCTCTTATGGCTGAGTAATATTCCATTGTATATATGTGCCACAGCTTCTTTAGCCAATCATCTATCCTAGGACACTTCAGTTGCTTTCATGTCTTGGCCACTGTGAATAATGCTGCTATGAACATTGGTGTGCAAATATCTTTATAGATATGAGTTTTCAAGTCTTTGGGGTAAATACCCAGTACAGAGATAGCTGGATCATATGGTAGATCACTTCTTAGTTTTTTGAGGAACCTCCATACTGTTTTTCATAGAGGCCGTACCAATTTGCAGTCCCACCAGCAGTGTATGAGGGTTCTTTTTTCTCCTCATCCTCTCCAGCATTTGTTATTACTTGTCTTGTTGATTATAGCTATTATAACAGGTGTGAGATGGTATCTCATTGTGGTTTTGATTTGCATTTCCCTAATAGCTAGCGATGTTGAGCATCTTTTCAAATATTTGTTGGCCATTTGTATGTCTTCTAGGAAGAAGTGTCTGTTCAGGTCCCCTGTTCATTTTCTGATTGGATTGTTTGCTTTTTTGTTGTTATTGAGTCGTATGAGTTCTTTCTATATTTTGGATATTAGGCCCTTATCAGAGGCATTGCTTGCAAATATATATTCTTGCCCATTTTTAAAATGACTTATTTTGTTATTATTGAGTTATAAGCATTATTTATATCTTTGTATGATTTATGTGTAATAAATATTTTCTCCCAGTTTGTGGATTGCTATTTTATTTTTTAAATTGTGTCTTTAGAAAAGTAAGTTTTAAATTTTAATGAAGTCCACTTTATCGTTCTTTTAAAAATTTATGGTTCATTATTTTTGTGTTGTATCTAAGAAACCTTTGATGATTTGAAGGTTGTAAGTATTTTCTTTTATGTTTTACTCTAGGAAAATTATAGTTTTAGGTTTTACATTTAGGTCTATGATCCATTTTGAATAATTATTTTTGTAGAGTGTAATAAGAGTCACACTTATTTATTTTTCCAGATGGATATCCAATCGATATAATAACATTTTAATTGTTTAGAAGACAATGTTCCATTGATCTATATGTTGCTTTTCTCAAGTTCCACATTGTCTTAATTAGCATACTTTTAAAATATGTCTTGAAATGAGATATAGTAACATCTTTAACTTTATTCCTCAAAAAAATTGCTTTAGCTATTTCTATAAAAAAATAATAAAAATCAACTTGTCAAGTTTCTACAAAAATCCTGCTGCAGTTTTGATTGTATTCTCTTTGTTTAATCAACATAAAATTACCCCTCTTATTTTATTTTATAATCTTCTGGGACTTCATATTTGGAAGATGAGTAGGAGTTCGCTGATCGAATAATTGGAGAAAGAACACTCTGTGGCATTATACTAGATAAGACCTTTTGATACCTGACAAAGGGCACTGAATTCAGCGCTTGGTGGTTGTGATAATAATGGTGACAGCATCTATACACTGGTAAAATGGAGGGACCAGCCATGATTTGACATCACTGAAATTTCTGCTGGTGACCAATGTCGATGAGACCTTTGGGATACCCTAGTATAGCTGCTACAGTCTGTGACCTGCCTCCCTATGTTCTTTCCCTAATTTAGCTTCCCTACTCTAAGCCTTTTTGTAGCTTGCTAAAATTTTATATCTTGAAATAAGCTTTTTAACTTAATTCAATTGACTTTTTTAGCATCTCTCTATGTCATCTATTCTTAATCTTTTTGAAATGATTTCTAAGATAATGTTCAGCCTTGAGTCACATAATCTCCTATATAGTATACTTCTTTGAAAAAGTATCAGTAAGTTCACCTATATTTTCTAGAAAGTTCCTAATAGAGTTATAATGCACGTCTAGTAGAAATTTACACTAAGACATACAAAATGAGAATTTTTTAGAATGTTTTTGTATTTTAATTGTTTATTGTAGTTGTTTTGCTCTGCCCAAGAATTAATATCACTATCAAATAATGTGTTCATATAAGTTCATTAATTACTGTATGTGAAGCTCCATAATACTTAGTGAGGATAATTTTTATCACAACCTTTACAATATTACTTTTTACATTAATTTCTTCTCAAATTTTTTGTTGTGTTTCGACAGTCTGAGATACTACAATCATTAATAATTGTAAACTTGCTCATTAAATAGGATTAGAATGAGAATAGCTTTTCCTAATGCTCTTTTAAAGAAACCAAACATATTAGATATGTTCATAACATGTCATTTATACACAACCAAAATACAACTTGTGTAAAAAATGGTGCAACATTAACATTTTAGGGGATAAATTGTTTCTTATTTATGTTCATGTTAGCTGCCTGGCCCAGTGCCTCCCAATTTCATATTCTCTATATTTTGTGTTTTCTCTATTCAAAGAGTTGTTTACAAACTAAAAAAATTCGGTACAATCTACAAAATCTTCAAAATTTCTGTTATTTATATCTTTTATTGTAAAACAAGATGTAGGTAAAAGACATTTTATTAAAGAAATTTTATGGGCAAAAACATTTTGGTCTTCTAACATCACATTAGTGATGGTGCACAACTTCATTGATATGGCAACAAAATATACATGAGAGACCATTTCGGTTATTTGAATTGTTAATTTGAAGTGGGAAAGAGGGAACTACATTTTCTTGGTGGTAGAGCTCTGAATTGCCTCAATTATTCATCAGCTGAGAGAACTGAAAATGAGTTGTGATCTGCATTTGCTTTGCTCTTTCAATAGAACAATGTGACAAGCTGAAATGGTAAAGGAGGATGAAAACAGGATTTTTTGATCTGAGGATGATTACTTCATATTTTTATAGGTTGTCTGTACTCTCATACTGGAATTGAGTGGAGTGTGGACAGCAATTGTTAAGTGTTCTGATCTGACTTTGGGAATAGCTAATATTCTTGGGTTGAATCCTAGTTCTCTATCTTCCATATATTGTATCTATTATATAATTTTTCCTCTGTCTTGTTTATTTATCCTGCATCCTACTTCAGTATTTCGATTTACTGTTTTCTTATTTTCTTTATTCAATCGCTTTTAATTTGAATTTTATTCAGTGGATGTATTTTTTAAAAGTTCTGATATGTTTTATTTTTTCTTGTTTTTAACCACTTCATCTTATTTTCTCTATGTAATTCATTTTTTTTTAATCGGAAACTTTCCTAATTAACTCGGAAACTTTCCTCTCTATTTCTAATTTTAACACATATTTTATATCCTAAACACTGATAACGTAATCCAATTTTTTGATCGTTACTTTAAAATCCACTAGAATATTGTAGAATTATTTATACTTTGTCATTGGGGTGCAGGTACACAGCCTCAGCTTCTAGCACTTTTTTCTCCCCCCTTACACAAATTTGGCTTACCTTATATCTGGCCCTGCCCCGCACCAGGCCACCTGCTCCATGGGGAGCAGGACATGCTGCCTCCCTAGATGCTTTCTCTAAAGTTCCCAGGAGTAAGGAAAGACTTTAACAAAAATTTTCATTTCTCTACATTCTGCCTGTTTACTACTCAGCATCCATTAGTAGTTGTTTTTGTCGTTTGTCCAGGGTATCAATTAGAGGATGGCTATGTATGGGCTTACATACCTACATTGGAAGCTGAACACTATCCTATCATAATATCCAAATACGTACTGAGCCATTGGTTGCTTTGACTAAGTTGCTGTTTAGCAGGTTTACTTACCTGCGTTCTTTTCCCTGCTTTGGTACATAACTTAATATAAACCAGAGGGGTAGGCAGATCTGGTAACAGCATTTTTCAGCTTTCTTTCAGAAGATATAGTGGGAGGCCCTTTAGCCCCAGGTCCTTGTGTCATGCATTGAGACTAATTTCTTGTCTCCTAAAGGGCACTTTAACTCTGTTATAGAAGGAATGGACTTCTCAGACATCTCCACTGGCTTCTGATATTTTAGTTTCGTGTTTTTATTTACTTTTTTGATCTTGCTATGTATGTCAGGCTCGCTCATTTTGTATTTTATGTCATTGCTATATACTTGTAGCAAAGAGAGCTCCTTAAAGCCTGAACCTGCAAAGACATCTTGACAAGAAATTTCAACTGTATCTTATCATCATAGTATCCCACACTGGATTTAACACTGCAATTGAAAAAACCAAACATATTTAATGAAGTATCAGTAAAAGACTTCTGCATGAATTTAAATTTATTAAAAAGAAAGAAGTAGAAAGAAATCATTTTTATTAGAAGTTGTTCTTTGTTTTTTAATTAGATTCACAGAAGTGAAGGTCTGCATTCCATAAGAGAAATACAAATATGATTCAATTTGCATAAATTTTATTCACAGACAACTTTGTAAAGTGAAATACACCTCACTCCCATGGATTTTGACATTATACTCCATGGGCACCAAGAAAACAAAACAAAACAAAACAAAACAAAAATACAACACAAAACTTTAACTTGGTAGAGCATAGCTGGAAGATCTAGGCTGCCAATTCCAAAGAAAATTATTACTCCAACTCATCAATCCAGTGTGCTTTTCAGTCATCTCTTATATGCACTGATTCTTGCTCTTTCCAGATTTCTTTGGATATCTGACCTTTCTCAAACTATAAAACTTACTGGATTCAAGTGCAGTGTTGATTCTCATTTCCTCTCTCAGTTGGTTCTCTCTTCCTGTAGCACCTCTCTGTTTTGAGAAGTTGCTGATTCAGAGGTTGAACAAACTCTGTTGGTTCCAAATCCCTTTCTGTGGTGTCTCCCCTTTTCCTTCATTCCTTTCTTCCTTTCATCATCTATTTCTTTATTCTCTAGCACTTTGCAGTCCTAAAAGATTTTGTTAATTCTGTCGGTCTAGATTCTTGGCAAGTATAGAGTTGAGGTTTGAATTTTTCAGTATGGTATCACCATCAGTTAGCACAGTACCTGATATATAGTAAGCACTCACTAATATTTCTTGAACAAAAGCTTTTAAGTTTTCTTTTTTAATATGCCTAATTCTCGTCATCCCTTCCAGCATGCTCCTCTTTACCAATGCCAGAGTGCATGGACCCTGCTGCTTCATTACTTACCACTTTGTAATGTGATTATTTGTTTATGTGTCTTCTCCTCTAACAAGCTTCTATAGTTGCAGCTCCTAGCACAATATCTGGGAGATAGTAGTTGCTCAATAAATGTTTATTAAACTGATCTGTTGAACTATTTAGTGATGTCTTAAAATCAGTTAGATGCAAAAATCATTAGGGAGATGGTGAACATGACAGCTGCTGACAGTTACATGGCATAAAAATTTTAAAGGTTATAATTTCCTTGAAGGGAGTAACAATAGCTTTCAAATTTTATTTTCATGGGAACTAAAATAAATTGAGAAAATAAATTGTCAGAAAATAAATTGTCATGAAAATAAATTAAATAAATTGATAATAGTAAGAAATTGAAGTGAACAAGTATTGGTGGATGAAAGTAGAACAAGTTAAACTCTGGATTTTAAAAAAAATTGTTAAATTTAGAAATTAGAGTTGATCTGTTGCTTTAAAAAATATAACTGATTTTGTTGAACACCATCACATTTCTACTTGACTCTAATATTCTGGAATTATTCCCAGATTTTTCTTCACTTTTTATAACTTCTGAACCTCAATTTCATCGCTTAATGTTACTTTCTTCTCCCTTCAAAGTTCATTCTGATCACATTTTCCCTTCCATGAAGCTTTCCTTTACTGTTCAATAAATATTCTCTATCTCTTCCATAAATTTTACTAGCCTTTACTATTTGTGCAGTAGGTGGAAGGTTATGTGCTTTTATATTAAAGTGCTTAAGCGCCAAATGTTGGAGCCAGATTTCTTGTGTTAGAAGCCCAGCTGCACCACTTTAGGCAAATGTCTTAGCTTTTCTGGGATTCAATTTTCTCTTATATAAAATAGAGATAATAAATAATTCCAGCCTCATCGAATTGTTATTTTATCATGAGGACTAAATGAGCTCATATATGTAAATTACTTGGAACTATGCCTGATACATACTAAGTGCTATGTGTTAATATTTTTCTTTATTTATTTCATCTGAAACTGCTTTTGTTTAATTTTTAAGTTTTAATTATGTTATCCTAAAATTAAGACAAAATATCTACTTCATTAAAACTGACATAAACAGACCAGCGAGACATAGTGTGAGGTAATAGTTAAGAGAATAATTGCTGGAGCTAGACTGCTTAAGTCTAAATGCCAGTTGTGTAACTTATTGGCTGTGTCACTTATGACAAGTTACTTAAAAACTCATAACTTCTCATACTGTCGGTGTTCTGCCCTGTAAAAATGTGCATGATAAAACACCTAATGTAATAAGGTTATGCGAATAAAAAGAGTATGTCTGTAAAGTGGCTACTAAAGTGACTGATACATAACTACTCAGAAAGAGTTAGCTATTTTTACTATTAAACCACCTGGCCTAATAAATTATCACATATTTCAATATATTACTTTCGATGCAAATTTTGCTTCTCTCTGAGATGATAAACTCCTAGCAAATGGGATACTTTTTTCCCCTAACGTTCTGATTTAGGTCCAGGTTGTATCCCTTGTTCTATGTGTAAACTTGTACAAGTGATGCTGAACTTCAATTTACTCATTTGTAAATTGAACTTCAATTTAAATGAAGCTTAAATAAATTTGAGATATATTTTATTAGCATTCAACAAGATGCCAAAAAGTAGGCAGTTGTTGGCCTTGGTTCAATATCTCTAGGATTTCGAGCCCGAACTCTTGTGATGTTCTGAGGCTTTTCTTCATCTTTGAAATATCACTGCTTTGGTATCTTCACTCTTCACGGCTACATTTTAGTCAGGATGAAAAAGTAATGGAATGGAAAGCTCAGGGTGCTATATAAAGGAGACTTACCTCCTAAAGTCTTTATGTACAATGATTTAATGGATGTAAACTTACTTTTTAAATTCTATAAAAAGTCGTATAAAAATAGAAACAGATTGGATTTCCCAGCATATCCAATTCCCAGTATGTTGAATATTTCTCTTAAAAGAAAAAGAATTTAAAACATTTAGATAGCAGTTAATTTTCTATTTACAAAGTTAAATGATTTTATTTCCTTCAAAATACCGTGCTAGTTTAAGTTTGATCTTTAAAAAATAAACTCTTTTCATTATTTTAACCATAAATATTTATCATTGACATAGGAGAAATACTGAAAAATTTGAGTTTATTCACTCTCTCATACAATACAATAAAGCTCCACTATAATGTGGTAAATGGGATCTAGAAAATCCAGTGTTATAAATGTAGGATAGCAGTATTGCAAATTTAATAATATGACTGGAAGTGATTATGTTCTAACAAACCTACCAAGAGTTTTGGTCCCAACTGTGGTTTGGCATGACCTGGTAACAGATGTGCACACTGACTAAATCATCAATAGAATTAATGCTTGTTCTTGTGGCTGTGATGGAACATCTGGGACAGTAGCAGTGATTTTAGTAATCTCACAGCTATTTGGTGCCCATTATTTTTGTCAGTCCAAGGAGAACAGGCTGGGAAGCATACTTTGAAAATCAAAAGACACCTTTTCCAAGATAGAGTTGCCTGTCGATTTTCTATTCTCTTCAATTCCTATCCCTTCCTCTCTCCTTGGTTGGGAATGGGGCTGGGTAAATTTACCTTACCCTGGTATTTTACTATAAATACTTAGTACCTCTTATGTGGCAGGCACTGTGTTTGGAACCAGGGGACCATTGGTAAATGAACAAATAAATATATAATTACTAATTTGGATAAGCAGTGTGACAAAAATGAATGAAGCACTGCAATAGAAAAAATGGCACCAATAGAATGTTTAGAAAAAGACTTGAAAAAGAAGTTATATTTAAAATAAGATCTGAAGGATAGGAGAGTATATCAATCACACTCTTTGTAGCAAATAGTATGATCCAAGTGATTAATTAATAAACATTTTTAAATAAAGGAACAAATTAATAAGAATGGGCATGGTATAGGAAAACCTTAAGGGATGGTACAGAACTTCAGTTCTCATAATAATGTACCTTGGGTGGAAGGGAGAGTAAAAGGCTTACAACTTCTTGAAGAAGCAAGGAAAATGAGCAATTATTCTAGAATCTGGGTGAAGAGGAACACTGTAAGTTTTTTGTGTATATTGTAGAAGGATGTAACCAAGTCCCGGGGACGTGGTTACTATATGTTTACATGATCATATGTTTTCATAATTTAAGCAAAATGAATATATTTTAACTACCATAAGTCACTTTCCTCTCTGCCTTCTCCTCTTTCATATTGCCTAATAATGGCCATTTTGGGAATCTAGTCAATTAAATTTGAAATGATTGAACTATTTGGATTGAGTAGGCTATATCGTTTGTAATCACTTTCATAGAAGTTGGGTTATTTTTAGCCATTCATGTGTAATGATGTTCAGGAGAACTCCTACTGACCAATTGCTGAATCACTCTGACTGAGTGACAAGACCAGAGGTTTGATCATTATATGGGCATGTCTTATGGTGCTAAGTACTAGAAATATTTGAGTAGTGGAAGAGAGAGTAATGGATTTTAAAATGTACAGAACTAAGAAGATAGTCTGTGGAAAACTCTTTTCAACATTCGAAAATGTCAAAATTTCAAGCCGAAGGCCTATTTGATGGCTTGTCAAAATGAAAATTCCTGTGAGAAATATATTAAAAAATGCATAGAGTAAAGTTAAAATGGTACCATACATTTTTTTCTTTTATGATGGAAATTTCACAAAATATAGTTTAACAGTGTTCCCGTGTTTGTAGAGCACCAAATTGTAAGCGATGATACAAACATCTCTATATAAATTATAATTCATTTTATAAATCTCAACTATCAATAATTTTAAACTACTCTGGTAGACAGAATAATTATCTTTTTGTCTAATTGATGGAAAATGATATCATGAAATCAATGTCACATGAAGAGTTGATCAAAGAGTGTGCAACTAAATAATGTATTAGAGGTGTGTAAGGAAGTCGATTAGTCAATATTATTTTTTTCTTCTTGATTTTTAAATTTTTGTGGTAGATGTCACATTTTAGTTAATATTTGTATGTGATTTTCCTTCCGGGTGTAAATATTTACTTTCTTTTCAAATATTGTGGTTATAATATTGTCATCTTTTTAAAGTAGCTCCACAAAGCTTAAATCTGCCCTTGAAACTTAATTTTTTCTGAGTAATTATCTTCTCCAGTGAAAAAAATGATTTACCTTATTTGTCCTTAACTAAATTTTCTCAAACTGGTGGCATGAATTGAATCATTTCTGGGAAGACACAGCTTACTTTATTGTTAGAAAATGCGAACAATCTGCCATGGTCAATAATACTCATTCATTCTCAGGAAGTAAGATTCTATATATGAAAGAGAACTAATCACAACTAATGACTATCTGAAAACAGAGCTCAATAACATCATGTAAGTAAATTAGTAAAACAGTTTATTCTAAATATTCTCTTTGAAGACAATATATAAAAGTACACACCAAAGGTAACATTTTCAAGGGAAATTTCATCTAATAAATTATATCTCATTCATAAGCATATTAATTATACATGTTCAATGTTGAGAAGCCTTATCGATTGTTCATAATTGTTATTATGAACAATCGATAAGGCTTATTATATCTATACTTAACTATTAACATAATTTATTAAATTATAGTAATTATTGATTTATACATATCAGATTATTTTAATTTACAATCCATGTTTATCTAAAAAATATCCTTCTACTTCTACATCACAACTTTGAAAAAAATATATGTAAAGAACAGTCTTGAAATGTTGCTAAATTTGTCCTTCAGACTCCAGGGACATTGTAAAGAATGTACGTCTACATATGAAGCTCAAACTATAAGTCACTGTTATTTGTCATCTAAGTGTAGTTCTTTTTTATCAATAGATACATTTCCACAAAGCAAAGTAATATATTTAAAAAAATTAAGCTGATCAACACTCACATACTTAAATAACCTTCATTATTTTCTCATGTTACTTGGATAAAATTTGGACCCCTTAACACATCTCTTTACTTTGAATCATTTTCTCAATACTTCTGCCATTCTGTCATTTGGGTGACTTGTTCCTGCAATTTTCTTGTCCACAGGCTTTCATTACGTATGGGTAGAACATTCCACCTTCTCTTCAGCTGATGAACTCCTATACATCCCCTTCAGTTTCAAAGTAACATATTTTTAAGATTATTTCTTAATCAATATAGCAGAAGTTAGTTGCCTCTACTTTGATTTCTCCAATAAAGTCTATGAAAATACTTGTTTACTGCTAAAGTCCAAATTCTGTTAGGGACGGGATTAAGTCCATCTCATTTATATGACTGGCAGATAGCAGGTACATTAAATGAATTGATATTTCTTTTTTTGGCAACTCTAGAGATTAGTTTTCTATTTCAACTGTCGTGCTAATTGAACAAAGATTAGTTATTCTATATCCAATTGATGCACTTATTTCCTGAAAATGGCAGTGACAGAGATAAAACTTACATTTGAGTTCTACGTGAGTGGGCTGGTATAGAGGAACTCACACAAAAAAAGAGTCAGTATTAAGGAGAAATTTGGACAACTGAGAGTAGTCATTCCAGGATGGCTAAAGAGTAAGTAAGAGAGCAAACAGGCTGGAAATCAGACTGAACAGATAGGTTAGGGCCACTTTAATAGGGGCTTTCAAAGCTGTGAACTTCAGTTATTTCAAGTTTTATAATTTAACTATATATTCTATTAAAAAATGTTAATAGCATTTTCTTGTTGGCAGATAGCTCTGATGACTGTGTGGTTCTGAATGAAGAAAGATTCTTGAGAAGGATAATCTTGAAATGAATGCCAATGATTGGATGCGGACAGGAAAAGAAGGGTCGGGGGAGAGGAGAGGACAGAGGCAGAATAGAAAGTCGAGTAGATGAATAGTCAGCGGAAGGGAGAAAAAGGAAGTAGTAGGTAAGAGAGGGCAAGAGGGAAGGGAGGGGAAGTGAGAACAGAGATTTAAAAAGTGGGATCAAAAGCAAAAGATTTTTCCAGAACAAATGGAAACAAGACATTGTCGACAAATGGAATGGAAAATGAGGGAGAAAGATATAGCTTTACTGTCTTTTTCTTTCCATTCAATACTTAGTTTTGTATAATAGGACTATTCAGTTTCCACATGTCACTTATGCAACATACCCTGTAAAATTTCAGCCATAATTCTTTATTTGTGAATTATTATTTAAAATTTTCAAAGTTAATCTGATTTTTAAGAGTCTTTTCAATGGCTGGTAATTGATCCTCTAATAACAATGAGTACTTGCTAAATTTTGTTTTGTTTTGTTTCAAAATATTATCAGAATAACAAATTTCAAAACTGAATTATTCTCTTTTTTCAAAACTTGAAGCCATGGTAGATAAAGGCTGTACCGATTTTTTAAAAAACTGTCTTATTTTACCCATGTTTGAGAAAATTCTAAATTTCGATATTGTGAGAAAGGTTTTAATTTTGAACTAATACAATTAGAAATTTGAGGTGTCAAATTTGACTTGATTAAAATATATAAGCTTTTTCTCTGCTCAAGAAACATGATATAGTTGCATATCTCCCATTCTCTTAAAATCCTGGCCTTGCTTCTTGTGAAGGGGCTGCCATAAGTCATGCAAGTCCAAACTTCTATTTGCTTTAGTAGTTTCTATCCCTCTGGTCAATAAGCAGTTTGGCATTTTTCTGAAGAACATTTTAGTTTCATTGTTCCCTTAACTGAATGAAGTCTGTATCATAAAATTGAATTCTCAGTCTGCATGTTATCTATTCAAATTGGGGTTATGGATAGCCCTAGCATTATCTGGATATTAAATTTTAGACACATTTTGAATCAAAGTAATACTTTATTTCTTGCTCTGTTCGCTCTTTATATTGACTTTGGTGAAACTAAAACATAGCACAATATGTGAAACTTTAGATAACCTAACATAATAGAATTTAGTAAATTCTGCTCATGTTAATGTTATTTTTGTCATTTTCTCAAAATATCTTCCAAACTTTGTGAAGTAGAAAATGTAATTATAAATATAGGGGAATTTTTCTCTATTAATGTTAAAATAATTTCAGTCATTTTCAATACAGGTGTCTGTAAACAGCTAGTTAAAAATTGATGATAAAGCATAACTTAATATGCTCAGTTTTTTCATTTTGTTTTTAAACTATGTTTTGTGTTGAGTTTAAAGTTTGAGTGGTATAAACAAACTTTCAAAATTATTGATATCACTTATTAGAGAAAGTTTATTTGTTAGTTAAAGATCAAAAACTATTATTTGATTCTTATTGTGCTTCTAGACCAGAGTTAGATATTGAATGGTATAACAATCACAAAAATTAGATATTTCGGAGTAAGTTCTTTTCTTCCTGGACAAGATAACACATGATACATACATTACATCTATATAGTGCAATAAATATATAACAAAATCTATTATGTGCAAAGATCCAAATCCGTGAAAAGTTAGATAAAAATATAACACAAACTATAACTGCCAGAAACGATTATACAAAATCTAAGTATGTAATGAATATTTAACTTAAAACAAAACAGAAAAGATAAAGTATATATATATTTTTTATTACAAAGGCAATAGAGAAAAATGAGATATATATATACAAATAAAATGAAGGAAAAAATCATCTTTAATTCATACAGAGATAAATATAGAAAGAAATCAGATGATAGGTAGGTAGGTAGATAGACGAAGTGACTAAGAAATGTGGCAAAATAGTGGATAAAAGGCATTGCTCATTGTACAATTATTTTAACACTTCTCTGAGTCAATTTTTTTAAATAAAAAGTTGGATAAAAAAGATGAATCTTATGAATCTTCTTACCATATTCAGTTCTATGGATATTCATCCAGAAATGTTCAATCCACTTATATCCTACCTTTACACAAAAAGGGTAATACTGTCCTACCTGTTTTTCCCTGCTAACATGACAATTTTTAGCACATTGTTCTTTTTAAAACTTATGTTATATTCTATTGTTTCTTATTGGTTGATATTTAGAGAATTTCTAATTTTGGTTTGTTATTGTTATTATAAAATCATGCCAGAACTGAATATCCTCATATTTACATCCTAGCACACTTATTTGATTTGTTTTGTTTTGTTAATAACATGAATTTCCAGTAGGAATATTCTTGGATGAATTTAAAATATAATAACTACCCAGTTACCCATCCAAGGACAAGGTCAGCAAAAAGAGAGGTTAAGGTCTGCTGTTCCTCAAATCTGACACCAGGGCATACCTAATCTCTCCCCAGGAATTTAGAGACCATTCTGAGATGCAGATGAATGCAGGTGATGACTGAACATTGAATTATTTTTAATCTAAATGGATAGTCTGAACTGAGAAATTACTAATAGCATTGGCTTTCAAACTAGAAATAATTATGAACTGGAAGCAGGAATTTAAGAGGATTTATTTTTAATGTCTCAAGACTATGTCAAATTCAGTGCAGAATTAAAGAAAGGTTGAATTTTTGTACCCTCAAGATTTGTAAAATTTTATAACCAAATACTTTTATAGAATATCCCACACTTATTTAAATTTGAACCCTTTAATTATGAACAATTTGAGCCTTTCTTTTTTCTGTTTGTCCTCCGATGATCCATCGTCTTATCCCCTACTCTTCCATAAAGTTGTCGGGGTTTTTGTAAGTGTTCCTCATTAAAAAATTGAAACTTTTTATTTTTATTATGTGTAATGCAAAGCATTTCCCAATATTATTGCTTGTATTTCACTTTCGTTAATCTTTTTATAAATAAATTTTAAAATTATGTAGTTAAATTTATCAATATTTCCACTGTGGTTTTGTAGTCTATGTCTTTTTACAAAGTCTTCCCACTACTATATTACACTTTTTAATTTTAATTTACTATTTTTATAGTTTCTAGGAGTGTTAGATCCTTTTAGACTTATTTGGCTGTGCATAACTAATGAGATAGATATACAGATCTGTCTATATATATTTTTTCAAATGGCTAGCTAATTACCTCAGTAATGTTTATTGAATGAAACACGTCATGAATTCTAAATTTCACATTCATTATTGACCAAATTCTGTTCTGTTCATCTGACAAAAATTATGCAGGACCAGTTATTTATTAAAGCTTTACAATGCATTTTAAAACTGGCATTGGAAATTATTAATACTCTCTTTCCGGAATTTCAACCTTACAGGATTAGTTTTCTATATTCTTTAAAATACTTAGAATAAAATTTGTCAATTTTTTGAAAATCTTTTTTTTTTCCAGTGGAATCACAGAAACTGAGATTCAACATTTTCATAATAATTGGCTTTTTCTATTTAAGAAGAATGTACATCTTTCCATTTATCTAAGTCTTTTTTAATATTCCTTAGCGGAGTTTAAAAGCTTTATTTATCTTGTTAATGTATATTTCTTAAATTTATTCTTATGTACTTTACTTTTGTTGTTGTCTGTAATGCAAAATAATTGGTTCCCTTTTATATTTTCTCGTAGATTAGTATTTGCAGAATTGAAAGTGTTTTCCTATTATACTCCTATTTCATCTATTTCTCTACTTAATTTCACTCTGTGGAGTTTTATGAATATTTTAATAATAATATCTAAAGTTATCATCATTAGCTTATTCTTGACTTTAATGAATATAATGCTTTTGCTCTTAATTAATGCGACTTAACAATACTGGAGTACCTAAACCTCTACCTGACTTCATAATTAATAATTTAGTAATTGGAACTTCCAGCATAGTCCAAAAGAATCCTACAATGTTATTTTAACCCTGAACACTTCATTTGCATGGCTTAGTGTGCTATGTTGTAGATCTCTCTGAGCCTCTTCATTTGCTTATTTAATGTATCTGTTTTTCACTGTGAGCACTCTGCTCTGATGTTGTGATCTGCCTTCTGCCTTCACCATTTCATGATACCTGATTATTTGCATTACATAGTCTGCTGCTTTGGCCTCCTTGAACATTTAGATTTTATAAGGAACAATAATTATGGTTATTTTAATCAAATTTCATATATTTAGAATAATACATTTTATATTAAATATGGTTTTTAAAGGAGATGCAGGTTTTACAAGCTTAGAAATTAGTTTTACTTGTGTAAATATAATTATGTATATTGGTCTAACATTGGGATGTTAAATATTTTCCATTTAAAAAAAGTTCTTGCTTGAGAGAGTGGGAAAAAATGGTGTAAATGATAAAAGCTTTGTTCATCCCTCTTGTGACCACATCAAAGTTGTGACAGAAACACAGAGCAAACAGCACATAAAGTTGCCTGAAATCTAGATGAACAGAAGCACTACAACTAGGGAGAGAAATAATTAATCAACCTGCAATGATAGAAGGTAGGATGGGGTGAAGACGTGAGAATGACCAGTCCAAGAAGCTGAGTGGGACAGAGCTGCAGACATCTCTTAAAGGGGCTGTTTTCCCTGTGTCTGCGGGCATATTTTCCCTGTGACAGACCTGCTAGCTCTGAGTACCAGCACAGGGTGGGCTGCACGGGGAACACCAGGGACTTATAGGGAGACACCAAGTTATTGCAGTGAATACTGGAGGAGGGGCTCTCTCCCAGGCAGAAGTGCTGGTGGTATCCATTGTTCCTCTGTTGAGCCGTCCCTTCTCCCAGTGTGCGGACTCAACTCTGCCATAGCTGAGATGTCATCAAACTGGATTATAGAGTTCACTCTGCCCAAAAGATTCCCTGAAACTCTGCCTCCCCCAACTTGCAGTCCCCACCCAAGCCACATCCAGGTATGTCCTTGGTGAGTCCGGTGCTCCTTGCAGAGCAGTGCCAACACTCACACTGGTGGCAGCTGGCCTTGGTTTCTGGTGTGGCCTCTTGAGGGAACTATAAGCACAGCATCTGTGGATTGCTTGCTGAATCTTAACAGGTGGCCCCAGAGGAGCACAGGCTGGGGCTAAACGTGGCCTGCAGCTGAACCCCTCTCAGGACTGCGCCATTAGACACCTACTACACAAAGCCACGCTAATAAGACCGGGAGACTTGAGAGCTTGGCTTAGTATATAGAAATAGATATAGCCAAAATGGAGACAAAGAAGCAGAAAACATAAGAGAGAATAGAACAGAGATCCAGAAATAATGGAATCAAGCCATCTGACAGGTGCAGAGTTCAAAACACTGGTTATAAAGATGCTCAGTGAACTTATGGAAGTGTAGAATTCTGTGAGAATTTTAACAGAGATAAAAAAAAAACCAAACAACATAAAAATGGCAATGGAAGGAACCAGTCAGAAATGAAGAACTCATTATCTGAGATGAAGAGTTCATTAGAAGGAATCAACAGAGTGAATAAAGAAGAGAATTGAACCACTGATATAGAGGATGGAGAAGCCAAAGACACTCAAACAGAATGGCAAGAATTAAGAAGCCCAGACTATAAAAATAATTTATGGAGCCTATGGGGCACAATTAAATGTAAAAATATCCATGTCATAGGGGTACCAGAAGGAAAACAAGACATCAGAGAGCTATTTGAAAAAATAATGATAGAAAACTTCCCTAAATTGGTGAAGGAAATGGACATACAACCCCAGGAAGCTCAGAGAGTCATAAGAAGGAGGAACCCAAAAAGGCCCACACCAAGACACATTATAATTAAAATGCCAAAGGTTAAATACAAAGAGAGAATCTTAAAGGCAGCAGGAGAAAAGCAGTTAGTTACCAACAAGGGAGCACCCATAAGACGGGCAGCTGATTTCTCAAAAGAAACTTTGCAGGACAGAAGGTCTTGGCACAAAATATTCCATGTGATGAAAATCCGGGATCTACAACCAATAATACGTTATCCAGCAAAGCTATTTTTTAGAGTGAAAAGACAGATAAAGAGCTTCCCAGACAAAAATAAACTAAAGGAATTTATCAACACCAAACCAGTATTATAGGAAATGTTGGAGGGACTTCTTTTAGAAGAAAAATATGTATCAAAAAACATGAAGAGTGGTAATAAATACATTCCTATCAATAAGTACCTCAAATGGAAAAGAAGTGCTCCGACTAAAAGATAGTGGCTGAATGGATCAGAAAACAAGACCCCTACATATACTGCCTACGAGAGACTCATTTTCGATTAAAAGATACACAGAGACAAAAAGGAAGGGGATGAAAAAAGATATTGCCTTGATGAATCTAGAGAGTATTGCGCTGAATGAAATGGGTCAGACAAAGACAAATATTGCATGATTTCACATACATATGGAATCTAAAGAACAAAATTATCAACGAAAGCAGAAGTCAACTCATACATACATGGAATATTTTGAGGGTTACTAGACGGGAGAGGATTGGGGGTGGCCAGTGAAAAAGGGCAAAGGAATTAAGAAGTACAAATGGATAGTTACAAAAATAGACATGAAGATATAAAGTGTAGCATAAGGAAAATAGTTAACGATATTGTAATAAATATGTAAGGAGGAAGAGGGGTACTAGATTTGGTGGGGCGATCACTTTGTGAGTTATATAGATCTCTAATCACTATGCTGTACAACTGAAACTAATATATTATTGTATGCCAACTATAGCAAAAAAAAGCTCATTGAATTGTACAATGTAAATACGAGTAACTAATTGTCTATTATATTTCTATAAAGCTGGAAAAAAATAAAAAATAAAAATAAAAATAGTTCTTGATTTACTTCACAACTGGTTTGACCCATCTACTCTAAAATCAAAGATCAATCTGTTAAGTCATAAAACAAAATATTTTCAAGTTTTAAGCATCAGTCTATTAGATCAAAAACATCTTTGTCATGAATTGTAAATATTTTCAGTTCAAATTAAGTCCTTTAAATAAGGCTAATGGTTTTAACTGGCACATAAAGTGAAGCTAATGAGATATTTAATTACTCAATTTGATGGCTTGGTTCAGAAGTTTTTTAGATCAAAGATGGTAAAGAAAAGAGTTACAAAGAACAATAACTTTGAAATAGTGCAATGGAATACAATATCTTTTCAATAGAATTATAAGGGGAAAGGAATTTAAAATCTTCACCATAAGCATCTAGGGGTCAATTCTTTGTTACGGAATTTGATTGAAATACGATTTTCACTTGACCTCTTGGAGTTATCCAAGCACCCTTGTGTGTCAAAGCTTCATGGTAACAGACAGAAATAAGAAACGCTATTGAAGAGAACCAATTAAATGTTCTCAAAGCAAGACCAAAGCACACAGCAATGGAAGAAAACTTAACCAGCTTAACTTGAATTAGAATGAAAATCAGCATATACTTTCCATTGACTTTGTTCCCTAATATGCAGTGGGAGAGCTAAATAAAAACAGGACCAAATAACACTTAGGCATGAATATAAACTACTGGTAAAAGACAAGGTTAAAATGTAACCACAACAGTCTCCATGAGGTGTATAATTAAGATAGTACCCAAATGAATACCATTATTTTTCCTATTATTTTCACCAAAGAGATTAATCATAAATCCCACAGCAGAATGGCTTGGCACAGTTATCAAATGAAATAGAAATATCCAAAGGTAGAGAATAGAGGATACACCACTGTTTCAACCAACTAGAGATTGTTGTAATTCATAGCAGCAAATTCAAATAAGATATTATTCAGAGCAGTAAAATACTACTGGATTTTCATATTTCTGTTTAACAAATAATTGGAATTATCAACATTACTATCAGATGCTACTTTTAGAGGAAAATCATTTTAATGACAGCACAATATTGTACAGAAAAAAATTTATAACTGATATGTTTCTGAACATTCAGTTGTCAATACAAAATAAAGAATATGAGTGTTTGGGGCTAAAATTAAAAAGAAAATCTTCCAACTAATTGAATCCTGCAAAATAGAAAAAGAGTAAAAAGAGCTATTAATAATTATTTCAAGGCTATCAGTTAAAAAGAAATAATATTTCCCAATTTTATTATGAGAACTGATTTATTGTGATTATCTATATTTTTTTGTAAAAAGTGTAAATATTTATATTAGTGATAAAAACTACTCAATCCTCATGGCAACATGATGAATAGAATCTAAAAATTCCTAAAAGCCACTAAACATTTACATTTACAAAAAGCAAACAGTGTAAAACGATGGTAATATTTCAAGGGTTAGAAAAAGATAGCAAGTAGAATATGTACTTCTATTTGTTTATTTTGTTTATGTAAAAGCTACTAATTTGACTTTCATGCAAGCATTAAATAAGTAAAGCTACTTATGTGACTTTCATGCAAGCATTAAAGTATTCTTTCAGATCAAGAAGATATTATACAGGGAAAAGACTTGTAATTTGGGGTAAGGTCAAGTTATATATGTTACATCTAAAGAAATATGCAAGTATGTGTGTTTATATTATTCATTTAGACATTCAAACTTAGTTACTTATTTACATCTGAAAGTGAATTTTTGATGTAGTATGAGTTAAGTTGTAAAAAAACTTTTTATAACTGCTTTTAAGACAATAAAAACAGTTTAGAGTTAGAAAGATTCTGGCTGCTGAAGAATACATTGAAGAATGTTGATTATAATAGTATTATGTGCTTAAGGTAACAACTTTGGAAATAGATGGCTATCACACATACAATTTCAGTACTTAGAGGAATAGATGTACGTATCTTCTTTTATACTTTGTTTTGTAATGGAAGGCTGAATAATAGCCACCCCATTCAAAGATGTCCATATCTTAATCCCAAATACATGGTAAAGGGGATCTTGTAAGTGTGATTAAGTTAAGGATCTTGTAATGGAGTATTACCATCCTGGATTATCCAGATGAACACAATGTAATCAAGAAAGATCTTTATTAGAAGGAGGCAAGAGAATCTGAGTGAGGAGTAGGAGATATAGCAATAGAAGAAAGCAAGAGTTTGAAATAATTTAATGAAGGAGCCAAGAACCAAGGAATGCAGGTGGCTTCTAGAAATTGAAAAAAATCAAAGAAACAAATCCTCCTCCAAGGCCTCCAGAAGGAGAGTATGCCTGCGGATTCCTCAATTTTAGATTTCTGACTCCAGAACTGTGAGAAACACCTATTGTGCATAGAATTAAATATTGTATAATATTCCACCATTTATATGCATCATGATTTATAAAACAATTTAAAATTTTTGGACATTTAGGTTGTTTCCAATATTTTGCTCCATAAAATTCTGTGACAAATAATATTGATCATTTACTGAGGATAGACTTCTTAAAAACGAATTTCTAGACAAAAAGGCATGAACATTTATCAAGCAAAATTTATGCTGACAAATTACTATTAAAGGAGGTTGAGTCTCTCTTCTTAGCTCTTTTTATTACGTCCTCATAAGCACTGAGTATTAGTTCTAATTTTAACTAACAATTTCTTAAGTGAAAAAAATAGTATCTTGTTGCTTTAAATTTGCATTTCTGTTTATTGATGAAGATGTTTTTTATCACTTGTACATTAGTCATTTGTAGGTTTCTTCTGTAAATAATTTGCCTACCTCCAATTTTTAAAGTGGTTTTCAGTTTCTAAGAATAAAAAAAATTGAGATATAATTGATATACATTATATTAGTTTCAGTTATACAATATAATAATTTGATATTTTGATACATTATGAAATGATTACCACAATAGGTCTAGTTAATATCTGTTACCATACATAGTTACAGATTTTCTTTTTTGTGATGAGAACTTTTAAGATCTACCCTCTTAGCAACTGTCAAATATGCAATACTGTATTATTAACTATAGTTGCCATGTTGTACATTACATCTCTATGATATGTTCATTTTATAAGTAGAAGTTTATTTCTTTTTACTCCCATTTGCCTACCCCCAGCCACCTGCCTCTGGTGATGGACACCATTCATCTGTTGATGGACACTTAGGATGTTTCCATATCTTGGCTATTGTAAATAATGCTGCAATGAACATAGGAGTGCATATATCTTTTTGAGTTAGTGTTTTTAGTTTCTTCACATAAATACCCAGAAGTGGAATTGCTGGACCATATGGTAGTTCTACATATAATTTTTTGAGGAGTTTCCATATTGTTTTTCTTAGTGACACACCATTTTACACTTCTACCAGCAGTGCAGAAAAATTTCCTTTCCTCCACATCCTCGCCAATACTCGTTGTTTGTTGTCTATTTGACAACAGCCATTCTAAAAGTATGAGGTGACATCTCATTGTGGTTTTAATTTTCATTTCCCTGATGATTAGTGATGTTGAGCATTATTTTATGTACATGATGGCCATCTATACATCTTTGGAAAAATGTTTATCCAGTTCCTCTGCCCATTTTTTAATCAAATTGTTTGTTTTTTGTTATTGAGTTGTGTAAGAATTCTTTTATATAACAAAGAATGTAATGTATTGTCTTTCATCATTATTGCAAATCTCTTTCCAAATTTAACCTTGTTTTGTTATTGAATAGCAAAAATATTTTAAGTATTATATAATAAAGTATGGCAGCATTTCTTTTCATGAATACTAAAAACACATTGAATATTTCCTATTCAGCAAGCAGTTAAGTGAGTCTAATATTATCATCTTTATTTTTAAATTTTCTAAAATTAACTTTGAAATTTATTTGAGTAATTGAAATAAATCAATACTCTAATATTGTTTCTAAATAGACACTTTGCCTCGGTATCATTTATTATTTTATCTAATTCTTCCACATTAGCTTATAATGTGTCATTTGTGATACTAATATAAATCTTTTTTATCATACCTTTGTAATAAAATATATATTTCACAGAGAATATTCTACATTACAACTCCACTGTTCAGCTAATTTATTTGTTAGTCTAGGATACTTTTTATTCCTGAGAAATTTTAGAATTTATATATTACCTTTACACACAGACAAATTTTGTTGAGGCTTTGGTTGAACTTATAATGAACTTTGAAAAGACATGAAATGTTACACATTCAAGGTTCCTGAAAAAGAAACATGTCTCTCCATTTACTCAAATATATTTTAATCGCACAGTAAATTTTTTATCATTTTAAATCTTAGATGCAGTCATTTCATAGTAGGATTATTTCTAATGTTTAATTTATTAGTTTGATTTATTTCTTTTGAATGGATTTTTGCATTTTACTTATTAAATGTTAATAACTGGTATAGAGAACTTTTTTTATTTTTGTGTTTTTTTTAAAAAAAATCTCAGCTATTTTTCTTAATCCTTTTAATAATTCTGAGTTTCTCCAGTGTTTCTGAATATATATTTATTTACAAACAGTGATATTATTTTTTCCCATTATTTGGTTTATAAGTTACATTAGCCAAAATTTTCAGAGTGATGCATAATGATGAACTGGTGGTTATGCTTGTTCATCAAAGCAATGATCTTAGTTTCTCTTCTAGTTTGAATTTTTCTTAATACTTGAACCAAATCTTCTAAAAAATAATTGTAAATATTAATGATGTTAGAGAGTATTTTTAATAGTAATGGGAATGACAATAAAAATTAATTTAGTAAATTCTGCTGGCAGCTTTAAGATATACCACCTCCCATCCCATTCTACAAACCCTTCTGCAGGACTGAAAATTAAATTTGTAATGCATTTTTTCAGCAGCTATTAATTTTTGCATGATATTTTTAGCTGGATGCATTAATATGTTGCATAATATAAATAATAGTCATTTCTGCAAATATTTTGGATGCTGATAGTCTCAATATTTTGAAATTATAATTTGGATGTTCTTTCTAAGTTTATAGTTCTAAAGAAGTCATAAAGAGATATTTTTTAATGAAAAAATTTTATTAATTTTTTTGTGTTAAAACTTTCAAAACTTATTTTGAGGTTCATTGCATTATGTTTAAATAAACATAATGCAGTTGTATATGAGTTCTTTGTAGATTTGTATTTTTTTCTTTTTTTCACAGATTCTAGAAAATGAAAATAGTCTTTGTAAAAGTGAAAATATTAAATTTGTGTTTTGATTAGTCTTCTTCGTGATATAACTCAATCATGTATTTATGTCTTTCTTGTCTTCTTCATCTGTATTTGACCCAAATAAGGATCTTATAGTCTTGCCCTCTGGTGTCTTTTTATGTTAGTACAGTTATCTGGCTACCACAAACCACTAAACTCTTTTGTTCTCTGTGCACTCCGAGAAACAAAGTATGTCAGTGTCATGAGCACTCCAAATCAGGTGAGGCAGAAACCTCCCCAAAAGCTGGAATTATTGATACATGTTCCACTCTTCTCCTTTATCTCTCAAGTGAGAAACCATTGGCCTGACATTTTCTCCCAATCTCTGTGAGCTGTGCCAGTTTCTGTCTGCAATAAGGTCTATTGCACTTTCAGAAGCTGCTGAGCTCTCTTTTGTCTTTCATGATCCCTAGGCATCCAAACTATACCAGTTTCATCTACACTCTGAGTCAGGCAAGATAGAAACCAGTCCCTTGCATAGTCCCCCCAAAAGCCAGAATTTTGGACATTTGTTTCACCACTTTTCTCTTTTTCTCTCAAGGATAAAGCTATGGTTTGGGCTTTTCTTCTCCAGTGTGATCAATACCAGCTTGGGGGAGATGCTGACATCGTTCAAATAAGATGTATTTTCTTACCCATTTCAATGCAGCTGTTTTTGGCTTTGAGTTTGAGATGTTCTAACTGGTTTCTCAAGTTCTCATAAAGGCTTTTTGGATTGTATATTGTAAATAAGTCAGTATATCTGGGGAACAAAGTGTAGCTTTCCTCTTCTACCATCTTTCTGATGTCACACTATTGACCTTGATTTTTAATTCAACTCGTGATCAGTTTCATATTAGTGAAAATATCTCTTGGAGTCCAAACATAAGTTGGCGACAGAGTCAACATTTTGTGCTTGTGATTGTCTCTCTATATTGTAATATATATTTTTGTGGAAATTTTGGACAGGCCAAAGCAAGTATTGCTAAAAAAATATGTCATGTCAATCTACATGTCAAGAACTGAAAACATATATTATTACTTTAAATATGGTATTAGAAAATTATTATTCTACCTCCTCTTTATATGCATTTTTGTGAGAATTTTAAGAAAAAATGTTCTGCTCACAGCCTAGAATAAGTATCTAAGATTGTACCACAAGTCCAGCTGACAGTGATTCATTGCTGGTTAATCTGTATTTTGGTTAACAATCAGATTTTCTTTCAAATTTTGTGTTAAGAAACAGAGACTACAGAAAGTCAGATGATATTAAGATATGTAGCATATCTATAAGGTCATGTAGGGCTTGGGACTGCAAATATTTTAAATAATTTGACAACTTATATGCTGAAGAGTAAACAGAGAAGCAATATATATCATGAAATATAGAATAATAAAAAAACACAGAAAAGGACAGGTGCATTTATTAGTCTGATTTATCTATAAGTAACCTCATATATCAGTGGATTATAATAACTATAATTTTTTTGCATGCCAGTTTGCATGTGGTCAGTGGTTCAGGCCAGGCAGGGCAGGAGAGGCTGGGCTTCAGGCTTTCAATCTGATGCCATATGTTTCCATATGTGTATGTTCTAGGTCCCAGGATAACGAAACAGTGGCTTTCTGAGATGTGCTCTTCTCATGGCAGATTATAGCAGTACAAGAGGCCAAACCAAACTATGTAAATTATCCAAACCATGGCAAACATGCTTGTTTGATAAAATTTCACTGGTCAAGTAACTCTTAAAGCCAACCCTAACATTAATGGGGTGACAAAATCTACTCTGCCCACACTAATGGAAGGGAGTATGAAAGCATGTGACAATAACCCTTGATATAATATAGAAAGAATAAAGCCTTGGGAACAACTATTCAGTGTACTATTAGGAGAAGGAAGAAGAAAAAAAAAGATATAAAGAGAGAAGACAAAACAAATACATTTGATGATTTTTTAGTTCATATAACTCTTGCATTTACCTCTTGTACACTAAAGAAGTAGAGATCTATGCATTCCTTTTGGAGTCTTCCTATATGAATTGAAATAGATTTCTATTCTTTGAAACAAAAGATTACTGAACAAAGGAGACATTTAATCCTAGCTAATTTTGAATAGAATATATGTTAAGCATAAATTATTTTAAATCTTTCCTAAATTTAACTACCTGTATAAAAAGTACAAAACATAGTATGTGTTGATCACATGTTCTTCTACATTGTCTTAAATCTTATTTTTGATGTATTTGCATGGTAACTTCATATCACTCTTCAGTTATTATGGAATATTTTGTTTAATAAACCTCTTTAAAAAAAGATGCCCCTCCTGCTAATTTCATCTTCACAAAACTCTCTGATATGCATGATGAAATGAAGAAGGTACACTGTACTTTTACAATATTCTAATTAAAAGGAATCTTTACCAATCTTTTTCATAATGTTTATTAAGTAAGTGATAAAAAAAAGTCATCAAAATCTTCACTCCATGCACTTTCCTGCCTTACAGAGAAAGAGCAAAGTTTGAGGTTTTTATTGGGCATTTTTCCAATACTAGTGAGTCACAAATACAGAAAATGACTTAAAAAAAAGTTTTGAACTTTTTATGACTTCCTTTGAAACTATAAGGCAAAATTGAGATTTGACCTGAAAATACAATGACTTAAGACTGAAAATTTAAAAATCAATTGGCTTTATGAGGCAACTTGTATGAAATCCAAAATGTGGCAATTTCTAAAATGAAAAAGCTTAATATTTTAGTGTTCAATTTTTATTGGTTTTTCTAAACTCCTAAAACAAAAACTATAAAGGAGAACATAAGAAACAAAAAGGTGCACAACACAAAATATTAATACAGCAATTTCTTGCATTTTTATTATTCCTTCAGTACTTTAAGGCAATATTTAAACCTTATATCACTTTGAGAAGGGCTATTGAGCTAGTCGTTAAGATCTAACTCTTTGTTATGGACTCTATAAAAAATCTTGTTAAAATTTAACCATAATTTCATAAAATTAATCCCATTGAACATTGTATATTGTCATAGACTATATTGCTTAAATATTCTCTACTAGAGAATAAAGGAAAAAGTGAAATAAAAAAATGGAGTACTGCTGCATTTTGTACAAAGATCATCCATAAACACTGAGTTCCATGAACATGTTTAATAATTCAGTAACTGAAATGACCACCTGCTTCACGATTTACCTGTATACTACTATCCAATTTTCTTTAAGCAAGAGGTTCTTAATTTTTTGGAGTTTGGGAAAATTTTATCATTTGATAAAGGTAAAGAATCTTATTCCAAGAAGAACAAATTTTAGCATTTAATAAGAGATAAAGGATCTTATTCCAAGAAGCACTTGCACACAACTTACTATATACAATTTAGGGGAGTAATGAACCTCTGAGACCAATCCCAGTACTCTGCAAGTCCTTGAACTTCATGTTCAGTGTCCCAGCAAGTTCAACTAGTCTAATTTCTTTGTTTCCTTCATACTCTTTTTCTTGGTTAAAAAAAATTTAAAAAGTATTTTCCAGGACCCTAAAGAAAGAAAGTATATTTTCAAAGTCTGAATGGTATTTAATGTAACAAATGAGTTTTTTTTTTGAAGGGGAGTAGGAAAATCTCATTATTTATGTATATGACCCTAATATTAGCTCTTGAGAAAGAAAATTAATAGGATTTATTTTCTATGAATTAACAACTACGATTAGGTTAATTAGAGATTTACATATAGCCACTGGGAAAGTTAGGACAAATATTCAAATCTTCTTTGTTAATAGAAATAACTTTAAACTCATTTAGATGAAGAAATTACTTTAACTAAATTAAGTATGCATAATACTATATGTACAAAGTGCTTTTATAATCAATGCCTTTCATTTTAATTGTTATAATAAAATGGTTATTTATATAAGGTACATGTTACCATTAGCCCCATTTTTTTTAAATAAGGAAGGTAAGAATAAAGAATCAAGATGTTAAATAACTTATCTAAGGTGATTCAAATAGTATTCTTTAGAACAGGGGCTCAGATTTTGTTCTCTCATATCATGCTACAATAGGATAAATTTAAATGAATGAATGAATGAATTAATAAATGGTGCACTAGAATCTTGAACTTACTGCATTTCTGTCCTATTTCTTGAAAAGCTCTTTTAGAAACATCTCTTTTTTTATTCACTTATAGTTGTTGGTTGGCTGTCTGATTTGTGCCAGTGTGCTTTAGATGCTGTTTATGGTTGAGATACAGATCCAGCTCAATTGCAGCTTCTGGTGGCTGGGGGCTATAGCATCATATTATTTGTCTGCTATGACTCATTTAAAGCCAACATATCAGAAAAACTATATTTGAAATACAAAGTGAAATCTTGTTTAAATAATCTAAATTATATAATCATTAAATTATGATGATGCTTTGACTATGGACCTAAAGTAACACACTAAGTAGAAAAATGCTTTCTAAATAGGTTTTCTGCAATGGTGATGAGATACACTGATTCTTCCACATTCTCTCACCAGTAGCTTATGAGAGGGCTGTCTCAGTTTTTGGCTTGTAACAGAATGAAGTCAACTGGCACACTCAAGAATGTGTAAAATTTTGAAACATTAATTTTATTAAACTGCCTGGAACTTGTTCAAATATCGTAAGATTTTATAATGACTTCTTGGACTGAAGGATTAATTAGGTATTGCTCCTGTTTAAAAAACTCTTCTGTTGAAAATTTGAAAATGCTTAGGGGTTTACTTAATTAATATTTTTCAGATGGGGGAGGGAGGCAGCAACAAGCCTGCTGCTAAGATCCATTGTAGGATGTCCCCATTCTATTATACCTACCACCCCAGAGCACCAAGTACTTCCGTAGATGAGGTTCATTGTTAAAGGCGCTCAGATCAAGTCCTAATGAAAAAATAAATCATTGTTGATAGATCTCCACTTTGGCAAAAAAAACTTCAAAGTCTTGAAAGATAAAGTCTAAATTAATTGATGAATATATCAACATACCAGTTATTCTTGGACATTTAACATATTAGCAATCCAGGGTCATCCATTGTAAATAAAAATTGAGAATTTTTTTTTAATTAAAAAGATTTTGAGCCACTGTTATTTATTCTTGTATGCCTACCAGAACAAAATCTTACAAAGAAGTTTATGATGAAAAAAGTATATGCTCCTCATAACCAAATTTAAATTCTATGGGCCGAGATTTAAGAAATTTTCTTAGACTTGTTTTAAGTGCCTTAAGTAGCTAATTTTTTTTTACTACTCTCCAATTCATCCTTTGAAATGATGGTTTTGCCTTTTAATAAGAAATCTTCATTTCTTTCTTACATAGGAAACACAATGTCCTTGGTTTAGTTGTTTTCCAAAGAAATAAATCTTTTTATGTGTGGTAAAGACACAGATTGTGGCAAATGAATTTCAGATGTGCCAGACTGAAAATCTGTTTCTATAGCAAAACAGGCTTTGAGTTTACTAAACCATATTCTTCAAGTAAATAAGATATTTTATGGAACTGTAACCTGGAAGTCCCCATCAGGGGTTACTCTTTCATTTATTATTCCAAGAAAATCACTTATGCCCTAAGCCCACAGATGTTGAAAGTCTGTCATCTCTCCCCCATATACTGAAACCATGGGCATGGTCATCTATAAAGGTTGCTCCATCTGAGCTCACCTTGGCTCATCGGTTCCTTCTACATACTGCTAGAGTCTGCTGGGTTTCCTCCACATTTTTGCTAAAGGGAATTATAGCCATGCCCACTTTATTGTGCAAGGCACGAAACAACTACAAAATGTTTGTTACATTGAATAGACTTTTACTGGTTGAAGGTAAGAGATTTATAGAACATAATATGAAACAACTTAACCTTGATCAAACCCTCTATTCCTATAGATCTTCAATTTTCTACACCATAGGAGGCTATTCCTAGCCATTTCTGTCTACAGTATAGCCTGAAACCAGACTATTGAAACCCAGGTTCTCCTAACAGATAGTTTCCTCATTTCTTCTCTTTTCCTGACATCTGAGTTACTAACGATTGATCTCAACTGTTTTCTAAGTTAAACTTTATTTTACTTAGAGTGTGTGGTTTATTATATACATTCTTACATGTTTATAATTTTTATGTGGTCGATTCATCCATAATATTCATGTGTGATAGAAAAGAATGTATGTTTTTATGTAGCATAGAGTTATATTTAAAGCTATTTGATCAAGTTGATTAATAGTATTGTTTTAATTTTCTGCACCTTAACTAAATTTTAGGGTTTTTCTAATCCATAATTTTCTGAGAGAGCCAGGTTAAAAATTTCCCAGGATAAATGTGGATTGCTCAACATCTCCCTCTAAGTCTGCCAGTTTTGCCATGCACAGTTTTAAGCAATGTTATAAAAGTTCTAGATATTTGTGGTTGAGATAACTCTTTGATAAATTGTTCTTTTTTTATTATCTGATTGTTTCTCTCTCTTTACTAATATTTTACCTTAAATTTTATTTTGTCTGATATTAAAATTATGACACCCAATTTCTATTGGGTAATATTTGTGAAATATAGCTTTTCCAACCATTCAGTGTAATTTTTTTCAGTATGTTTTTTATATGGAATATATAACTGGAGCTTTAAAAAATTATATGGTCTTTGTCTTTTAATAGGTGAATTAAATATGTTCATATTTATTTTTATTACTGATGTATTTGGACATATTTCTGTCATGTATTTTCAGTTTTCAATTTATCATGTCTTTTTTAAAAACTTCCTTACTTCTTTTTATTTTTTGTATTCTGATGAATGTAAACTATTTCTTTTATTTTCTATTCACTCTTTTGTTATAAACTATAGATTTCATTTAGTATTCAGTGTGTATCTCTAAATTTTTAACAAACAGATCAAACTTTATACTTCTGTAACAATTCTAAATTGATTCATCACTAATTCTTCTTACAGAAAAACAACACACAACAGGACATTTGCATTATTTAAGTACCTACTGAAGTACCCCGCCTATCTTCCTTTTATATTTGACAATTTTAATTGTTAAGCATAGAAATTAAGTAGTGCATTCATTATAGCCAATGATTAAAGTGAATATATTTGTTTTCCTAATATCCATGCCAATGCACCAGATGAAAGCCCTAAGAGTTGCATTGTAGGTTTATATAAAATAGGCTATTTAGCCCCTCTCGGTGTTATCAGGTGTCCAGTTAGCCCAAATGTACTATAGTCAGCATATGCATTTTCATTTTCACAGTGACTGATACTAGATGTTTAAAATCATAATAAAGCTGAAATCTATTACTCTCCTGCTGGATTTGAAACTCAGTCCATGTAGCACAACTCGTTTCTGGCATCCATCCTCTAGCTACAAAGCATGTCACATTTGCAAGGGACCTACCTTTAGAATGAAACTTACACTGTGGATGGTTGAATTTAGAAATAAAAGAAAATGGGTCCTTGATTAGATTTGTTGTAGGGCCACGGAATCAACCCATCCAGAAGTTTATTTTCCTCAGCACTTTCCAATTATTTGACACGGAAATTCCCTTATTATTTATGAAGTAGTTTGACTAGGAAGTCTGTTACATGCAACCTAAAAGTTGCAGTAGTTAGATATAACATTTCTTGCAAATTTCTTTGTTTCTTTTCTTGTATCGCACTCTTGAATAAGCTTTTCTTAATGTGGCAATGCTTCCTTCATGAAGGACCTATGAAATAAATCTATAAAGAATCTATTAAATAAATCTATAAAATAAACATGGTTATTTGTATTCTTTCTGAAAAAATTATCTGCCCTCATAATTAAGAGTTGATCAAAAAATTGAATTATAGATTGACAGTTATTTCTCTTCATTCTACAAATGTAACTCTTTTGGCCAATATTGTTTCTGATGAGAAGTTTTCTGTAATTCTGTCACTCAATTGTAGACCCTCATTCTTTTCCCTTTTGTAATTTTTAGGGTTGTTTTTACCCTTGTTATGTTGCAGTTTCACTGAACTATATTTAGATGTGTCTTTATCTTTATTTTCTTAATCATAGAGCAAGTTTAATCTGAAATCTCTATATCTATGCAGTTTTCAGCTATTATCTTCACATATTGATTCTCCAGCATTCTTTCTATTTCCTACTACTGGAAATTCATTTATACATATGTTTCAGAGTCTCAATCTGTTATCATTTTTCATTATTACACTTTTATATTTTTGTATCTATCTCTTTATGTCACTTTCAAGACAAATTCTTGAATGCTACATTTCAAATTTTCTTTCTTTGACTGTTCTATTTCATTCTGCCTTATAGGTACTAGCCACGTATGCTTATTTAAACAAATTTATACTAATTATAATTAACCAAAATTAAAATTTTATTTTTTCAGTCACAGTAGCTATATTTGAATTGCTTAATAGCCAGAGTGGCTCATGGTAGCCATATTGGGCTGTGCAGATACAGAATCTTTCCGTCATCGCAGAAAGTTCTAATGGACAAGCCTAGAGTGGATTCCTTATATTGGTTCTTTAAACTTGATTACAAAAAAAGAATGTTTATATATTATATTCTAATTCTCTTCCATAGACATCTATCTTTGACAAATTGCTGCTTCTATTTTCTCTTAATGATTCATTTATTTTCATAGATGTCATCTTTCAACTTTTAATGATTTAAAACTATGTATCTTAAAGCTATTTCAAAGCTATTATTTTCACATCGGTGTAATTATTGTTTGTTGGCTCTAGTTTCTAGTGTTGTTTTGTTTTTCAGGTCTTTTGTAATATTCACTTTCTGGCTCATCTAATTTTGGTTTGTTCTAATTGTTTTTCTCTCTCTTGTCCCTCAATATATTCTTCTCTCTGCTCAATCTCCAGCTTAGTCAAGAAGCAGGTCACATGTAAGATTCTTGGCATGTGTCTCATGGTGACACAAGAAATATCTCAAAAACCACTAATGGAAACAGCAATTGAGTTGGTATATATCCTGACTGGGTGGCTGCCTTTATTTCATTTGCCAGACTAAGTTCATGGGTCACAGCTATAAGGAACAATTATAGTTATGCTCACCATCTTTTCATGGATGGAGAATATCTGTTCTGCATCTTGATTTCATATTGTGAGCTTGGCTCTTTCCAATCCAAATCATCCGTAGGGGTTTCTTGGTTCAGTTACTCTAGGAAAGGGCCAAAGAAGGCAACATCTACCTAATTCTAAATTTGATGCCAAATATATCTGAGGCTTTGTTCCTGCTTTTTAATTTCTAACCTATAGTGAATATAGTTCTTGTTTTTGAGCATGGCCATATATCTTAAATATCCAAATATTTTCTATTGGTATCATTTGGGATGGATAGTTGCATTTGAAAGTGTCAACTTAAGATCATTTTTTGGTGGAAACCTCATGCTTTCTCTTGAGAAATTTATTATTTTTTGATATTTTCTGTTTCTAATTTTTCTGTTTTTCTATTTGAAACAACTATCTTTAATTTCTGTGATTAACATATTTTTGAAAATATCTGTTTTCTAAAAGAAATAAATTAAAGATAAGAATATCATTATTTACATTTTTGGAAAAAATGTAAATGTCTTTCTAAATAGCTAGATTTTTACGCCTACTAAGACAGTTTGTATTTCCTCTCTGCTTCTGTGCTCATTTTGTTGTCTTTTATTGTTTTCATTGAAGTATTGTAAGAGACCCTCACAGATATGTAGTTGGAAAGAGTAGGGACATTTTATTAGTTTTTTCAAATCATGGTGGTATTATTCTTTGAAAATTTTATTATCAAACAAAACTCAAATGCTAGTTTCTTAAAAGTTGTTTGCCATATATAATTGGATAGAATATCAGCACATTTTTCATACTTTGTTAAATTAAAATTCTCGGCCTAACTGACATTATGAGTGGATCTTTTCTCACACATTATTTTTAACATCATTCATTGATAGTTGGATCTCTTCTCTTCTAAGTTTTATGTGAGATGAAAAAAAATCATTAAAATATTCTATCTGGGCTAGAGTCAGTGCAGATAGAAATTTAGATCAAAAAAAAAACTCAAGTGGCGAATGAAGAATTGTTCTTTGGAAGGTGTGCCTACTGCATCCTATCTGTTGGTAACTGAATAAAAGAACTTCAACCTACATGTATATCTCTACTTGAGAATCAGTCACCTTCAGATAATAATAACAATAAATAATAATAATAATAATAATAATAATAATAGATCTTATAGTGAAATGCACAGTTATGTTATAAAAGCAAAGCAGCTAAAGGCTTCTCAGGTGCCATTGGCTAAGAATTAAAGATTATATTAGAAAAGACAATATTTAAAAAATACCTGCTTTTCTTTTCCCAATATGTTAACATTTGCCAATCATAAACACACTTAAAACTGAAAAGTGCAAAGTAAACCAATATGTACTGAAGCAATGCCTTTATCTTTAGAAAGACATGTATAATGTAGCAATTGAGATAAAGTTATGCTCTCTACAAATGTTTCTGTCATGTTCTAAGATAGTGTTTTTGTTGGTCACAAAAAACTTTTAAGAATATGATTAAATCCATTTTCCTCAAAGATATCATAAAATATTATTTGTAAAAAAATTATAGATATTATTTCCCTAAATCTCAAACATCAAGCAAAACGAGAAGCCCAAGTTTAAAGATTACTATAAGGATGGAGAAAAGTACTATATCAAGGTAGAAGTTTAGGAAAGCTATTTTACCTGGTGTGTTAGATTAATTATAGACTCCTTTTATACGAAGACAATTACCCTTTTAGAGCACAAAAATGAATGGTAACACATGGCCTTGAAATGACTAGAATTATTCAAATTCAGAATTTTTAGATCTTTATTGATTTGCAAATCTAAAATGCATTCATTACATTTGTTAAGCAATGTAATTTATTAAAATTTTCTGGCTTTAAAATTTAACAAAATTATTGTAATAGCAACAAATACTAGCAACAAATTAGACCCTAGAGGAATGCACTGTTGGCCATCTTCCACATCCCTTATGAAGATATATCAGAGTGTTATATTCAACATTGTATTTTGAAAAAATACACAATAATTGGATTGTAGAAGTGATAGAAATAAAATTACATGCATGAAGTCAGAATAAACTGAGGCAAAAAGTTGGGGAAAAAATTAATTTTAATACTCTACTATATTAACAAATAATGACTAATAGCAGAATGCCCAAAATTGGAGGGAAGATTTCGTGGATAGTGTTTCATCCTGTTAAAAGATAAACTGAGGAGTATTAAAGGTTCTAAGAGTTTATCTGAGCAAAAATTGATTTAAACTGTGTAGCACCGAACAAGAAGGAGTTAGGAGTGCTCCACTGAAAGGAGCCCAGTGAGAGGCTTTTATAAGGAAGAGACTGAAGCAAAGCAAGGAGAATATCATTTAAAGCTTGGCTGTTTAAGATAGATAGTCCTTAGGTTTTGATTTTGTAACCTGAAACATTTACAGGGCTTAGTTTTTGTTTACTTACATAGAATGTCATGGGCTTTAGAGCCACCACAGTCTGATAGCCTCTTTGTTTAATTAACTTTATAATCCTGACTAACAAAATTGCCATGAGACTTGAACTTACTCTATAATCTTTTCCTTAAATTAATAGACTGCCTTTTAAAACAGTTTTAGATTTACAGAAAAATTGAGCAGAGAGTATAGCATTAACAATAGGCTCCTTCCCTCACTCAGTTTCCTTACTACTATATTTGTTACAATTAATGAAACAATACTGACACATTATTATTAACTAAAGTCCATAGTTTACATTAAGGTTCACTCTCTGTATTGTATAGTTCTATAGGTTTTGACATATATGATGACATGTCTCCACCATTACAGTATCATACAGAATATCTTCTGAGCCTCAACTGTTTATCCTCCCCTCACCCTCAACCTTGAAAACCAATGATGTTGTATTATTTCTATAGTTTTGCCTTTTTTTTTATATCTTTTAGTTAGAATTAAAGTGGCTTCTTTCACCTAGCAATATACATAGATTTCTTCCATTTCTTTTCATGACTTGATAACTCGTTTATTTTTGGCACTGAATAGTAGTCCATTGTATGAATGTACCACAACTTATTCATTCACCTACTAAAAAACATCTTGGTTACTTACAGTTTTTGGCAATTATGAATAAAGCTATTATAAACATTCATATTCTAGTTCTTGTGTGGACATAAGTTTTCAGTTAAGTTTAATAAATACCTGTGAAGGAGATCACTAGATCATATGGTAAGACTATGTTTAGTTTTGTAAGAAACTGCAAACTATCTTCTAGTGGCTGTTACCATTTTGTGTTCCCAAAAACCATGAATGAGAGTTACTTTTGCTCCACATCCTTACCAGCATTTTGGTGTTGTCATTGTTTTAGATTTTTACCAAACTAATAGATGTGTAGTGGGACCTGATTGTTGTTTTAACTTGAATTTCCCTAATGGCATACAATATTGAGCACTGTTTCATATACTTACTTGCCATCTGTATACCTTCTTTGGCAAAGTGTCTGTTCAGATTTTTGTCCATTTTTTAATGGTGTTTGTTTTCTTATTGAGTTCTTTGTGTATTTTGAATACAAATATTTGTAACTAATGTATTTTGCAAGTATTTTCTCTTAGTCTAAGGATTGAATTTTATTCTTTAATTGTGCCTTTAGCAGACAAGAAGATTTTAGTTTTAATAAAGGCTAACTAATCAATTCTTCTTTTATGGATTATGGCTGGGACAAACCTAATATTACACAGATTTTCTCCTATGTTATCTTCCAGAAGTTTTAGAGTTTCACATTTTACACTTAGGTCTATGATTTATTTTCGGTTAATTTTTGTAAGAGGTTTAAGTCTGTGTCTAGATTAACTTTTTTCTTTATTTTACATTTCAACGTCTGATGTTCCAGCAACATTTGTTGAAAAGACTATCCTTTCTTCACTCAATTACTATTCATAGCATCTTTTCAAAGATCAGTTGACTTTCTTTGTGTAGATCTATTTCTGAGTTTTTTATTTTTGATCTAGTTGTCTACTCTTTCACAAATACCACACTGTCTTGATTACTACAGCTTTATAGTAAACTTCATAACCAGGTAGTGTCGGTCTTCTAATCATCATTTTCTTTCTTAGTATTGCATTAACTATTCTTTATCTTTTGCCTTTCCATTTATACTTTAGAACCAGTTTGTTGGTATCCATGAAATAACTTGCTGAGATTTTCTTTGGAGTTGCTTTGAATTTATAGATAAATTTGGGAAGAATTGGTATCTTAGCAATATTGAGTCTTCCTATCCATGATCAAAGAATATCTATTATTTAGACCTTCTTTGATTTCTTTCATCAGAATTTTCTAGTTTTCCTCATATAGATTATGTACATCATTTTCTACATTTCTACATTTTTAAGTATGCCTTCGTTTTCTTTTATGGTGTTAATTTGGAATTTTAAATTAAAAACACAATACCTAGTAACCTGTTCTCAGCTATGATTTTGTGTTTCACTCTTGCCTCATAGATTTCTCTGATCTAAGAAAAGTCATTCATATTCAGTCTGTTGCAATTTGTTCTTGTTGTGAGGCTAGGAGTAACAACTTCCAACTGTTTACATGGTAGAGCCAAATCAGATATCCCAATAGCAACTTTTAAAAGTTTATTTGTGGTATCAAAACTATATTGGAAACATATATTTCCTAATTATAAGAGCAATATGTGTTCAAAGCACAGCACTTGGAAAATCTAGAAAAGTAAAAAGAAATGAGAGCTACACAGAATTTTACCATTTCAAACACTTTTTATTTGTTATATTTTTTCATATGAATTGTCATATTTTTCCATACCCATAAACGTTATTCATTAATCTCATTTCCACTGATTCTGTATAGCTTAATTATATTTCATCATAGAGTAATTTAACTAAACATAATCTTTTATTTTGACTCAAATTTTTATATACTATTTTTATGGCAACATAAATATTGATGTGAAAATTTAAGTGTGAAATCAAAAATTGTCCAGAGAATAACTAATTTTTTCCAGTTTAATAGAGACTTTGAACTCTGTTGTCTTCTGTCATCTGCTTTTAATGTATTCTAAACCATTCTATTATTTCTCCATGTGTTTTTTCTTTTTCCTCAAAACCGTGATGTCTCATTATATTGAAATTAGAGAAACATACATCTACATGATCCCTCAGATTTTCTATGGCTTTAACTTCTGCGTGCCACTATTTCCTTCAGAGTTCAGCTTCATACATGATATTAAGAAAGTGTCAATTCTACCATCTATCAAATAATCTATCAATTATTTTCACTACACAATGAATAATTTTCTATTGTTTAGAAGATTACCTTTATTATAGTAATAATAATATTCTAGTCCATGGATTTATTGATGCATTCTTTGTACTTTTGTGCTAATGTCACACTATCTTAATCCTTAGAATTTTAATATTGACAGACCACTTTTAATAACTTTTTTCGTGATAAGATATCTTATACATTAAATGTCAAAAAATATGGGAAAAATATGTAGATATGTATTTACATTCTCCTTCTATTCCCCATTTGCCTAGTTTCCATCTTGTCTAATAAGCAGCCGCTACCATTTAGATGTTATTTATGCTTCTAGATATTTCATTAGTGTCAGTATAAGAACATGGCATCTCCTTTTGTAAACAACAA
This sequence comes from Pteropus medius, assembly GCF_902729225.1. Classification (NCBI taxonomy): domain Eukaryota; kingdom Metazoa; phylum Chordata; class Mammalia; order Chiroptera; family Pteropodidae; genus Pteropus; species Pteropus medius. The sequence continues at coordinate 7,959,430 of NW_024352787.1, read as the reverse complement.
CAAACAACAGCAATACAATGGCGGTATGTTATAACACTTTTCTAGAGAACTTTTCTTAGTACAGGAAGAGATTCTTAATTTATATTTATAACTTCTTAGTATTCCAATATGTGGAATCCAAAATAATTTATTTAGCTATTCCCATATCGACAGACATTTAGAGTTTATTATGCAATTGTTATACATATTTAAACACAAATGCAGGAATATGCTCAAGATACAAATATTTTTAGAAGTCTTTTTTTGTTAGAAGTCTTTTTTTAATTGAAGTTTTTATTTTGAGATAACTGTAGATTTACATGCAAGAATAAAAAACTGTAATGAAAGATCTCATTTACTCTTTACTTGGTTCCTTCAATGATAACAACATCACACGCAGACTATTGACCTTGATACAGTCAAGACAGAGGAAGATATGTAGACAATTGTGTCATCTGCAAGTAGGAACAGTTTTATTTCTTCCTTTCTCATCTGTGTGACTGTTATTCCCATTTCTTTCTTTACTGCACTGACCAGGCTTCCAGTATCATGTTGAAGGAAAGTGATAAAGATGAAGATTGTTTCATTGCTCCCAATTGTAGATGAAAAGCATTCAATTTTTCATCATTAAGTTAAATAATGGTAGAGTGATTGTAGATGAATTTTTATCAAGGTAAAGTCCTGTTAAGTTACTATTTTTTTGTGAGTTTTTTTTTAAATTATGAATGGATATTGAATTTTGTCAAATGCCTTTTTTGCATCAATTAAAATAATGATGTGAGTTTTCTTCACATCTTTTATCTGTTAATATGATAATTTACTTTGACTGATTTTCAAATATTGAACTAGACTTGCATCCATGGATTAAAACTTGCTTGATTATGGCATATAATTTTCTTAAATAAGTTGCTAAATTTCATTTACTAATATTATGTTAAAAATTTTGTATCTATTCTTGGCAGATAGTAGTTTGTATCTTTCTTTTTTTGTACTGTCTTTGACCACTTTTGATACAAGGTACTGCTACCCACATAAAATTAATTAGAAGTATTCCTTACTCAAGCCCAGTTAGTGATTGTTGGTGTCATTTAGCACTTCATAGAGTTCAACGGAATGAGGCCCTATATTCCCTCTTGGCTGCTAGCTGGAAACAGCATCAGTTTCTTGCCTCCATAGGCCTCTCCTATACAGCAGCTTGCTTCATCTAAGTACATAAGCCAAGATGGCAACAGAGAGAGTGCTAGCCAGGTAGAAGCCATATAAGGTTTCCTCATTTACTTTTTATTATTCCAATCCTACTTTTTAGTCTAAAGCCAAATTTTTATCTGTTATTTTATTTGTCCCTCACAATAATAAAATTATAAAAATAGAACAGATATATTATTCTTATTGAATAGATGAAAATACTCAGGCAATGAAATTTTATATGAATTGCTTGTCTAAGAAATTAAAATCTCAACCCTAGCTAGGATTCATATGCACTGTTTGTCTCTTAGAATTTAATGTAAGAAAGTAAAATAGGTATATAGCTTACTGAAATGCACAACAACAAGGAGGAAAATTAAACAAAAGGAAAATAATTAAAATGTTCTGAGCCACTGCTATGTGCCAGGCACTTAAAACAATTATCTCCTCTAATGTAATGACATCACCATGAGATTGAAATTTCTATCTTAATTTTACAGATATGAAATTTGAAGGTTATTATGGTTGACTCTATTTTCCAAGTGTAATAGACAGACTTCATTATGGTCCACAGTAATTTTGCCTCCTGGTATTTATACCTTTGTGTAGTCCTCCTGACATTAAATCAGATTTGGCCTTGTGTGAACGATGGAACATGGATGGCATAAGTGTTTAGATTACATCATAAAGCACGGCAGGTTACCTCTGGGACTCTCAAATCACTTGCTCTGGGGAATCCAGCTATTGGGTCATATACACACTCAAACAGCTCCTACCAACAGTACAGTGGACAGAGAAGTAGAGATGCTGGCCAAGAGTTAACATAAAATTGCCCTTATGGGTGAGTCTCCTTGCAAACGGAACCTCCAGTCAAGCTTTCAGATGACTGCGTCCTTGGAGACATCTGACTAAATCAAATGAGAATTGTCAGAAAAGTATTACTAAGTTGAGCTTTACCCAAATTACTGACACAGAAACCAGAAGAGATTAAATAAAAATAAAATAAAATAAAAATAAAAGATTAATGTTACTCTATACCATTATGTTTAGGAACTATTTGTTACATAGTAAAAGATAACTAGTGCATTAAGACAGCATAGTAAATATTGAAGCTTAGATTTAAACCAAGGGCTCCAAATCCAAATGTGGTATTCTTGAGACAGTAATACCAAATTGAACAATTTTCTTAAGTCATTGTATTTCCTATGGTGTTTTGTGCATATTAATTTACAGGCAGTTTGTTCTTCTGATAATGTCACTAAATTGGAATTACTAATAAATTTCTTAAAGTAAACTTAAATTTAGAAATTAACAATAAATTCTACTTATCATACTCAATGTAAAAAACTACCTGTGATAAATTATAATTATTACATATTTAGAAAAAAGTTAAACTTTTATCACAATTCACCTTGCCTATATAATGGTTTTTGTTCTTGTAAAGTAATATCTAGGTATATTTGATAATGTGAACAATTGTTACATACTTCATCTATGCTAATCTAGATCTATAGATATATAAATTTGAGAGTAATATGAATTATTTAATTTTGCAAAATTTTTCTCCTTTTGCCTTGTATAACTTTGCAAATATGATAATTCTTGAGTACTTCCAGAACCAAGTTTGGACATAAAAAGAAAAAGAAAATGAGTGTTTGGCATTACTATGAAATTATATTTCATTATGCAAAGATCAATTGTTTTATGGTATTTGAGAGGAAGGAGAACATGTTAATTTATTTTGTCTTTTCTCTTACGAAAGCATTTCATCAACAAAATTTTTCTATAACTATGAAACAGTGTTCTTCTCCAATGCCAGCAACAATCCAAACCACAAACCTTCATGGCATTTGGACACAATTGACTTCTGTTTTTGGGATATAGGGCAGTAGTGTGGAGAACTGTTTTCTTTTCCTTGGTACTTGCATTTATCATGAGAACGGATATTTAGAGCTATGGTTGTGTCCTTCCAGTGCTGTACATTGGATCTCAAGTGATAGACTGGTCCATGTGATTTTTTAAAATAAATTTTCATTGTGTGTGTGTGTGTGTGTGTGTGTGTGTGTGTGTGTGTGTGTGTGTGTTGGAGAAGGAGGAGAGGGGAGTGGGGAGTAGGAGAGGGGGGAGGAGAAGGAAGGGGAGAAGGAAAGGAGAAAATGAGACCCTTTACAACATAAGAACCTCTGAAACAAGACTCAAGTCAGAGGCCCCTGACACCGAAGGTGTTGTCCAAAAGTTTTGGGAATGTGTGATAATTACAATGCTGAGTTTAGTCTAAATAGATCCCAGAGCATGCAGAGGCCTTTATGCTAATAACTTTGGCACTGAAGCAGCTTCCTTCTCTACACTAATCCAATTGGGTTTAATTTAGTAAAAGAATTTAGTAAAAGAGCCTGGACATCTAACTGTTAAACAGTCACATGACACAGATTTTCTCTGATAAAATAGGACCTGGCTGACTCTTCACTCTGTGAACTATTATCATATTTTCAGGAAGTCTGGATTCACTCAATAGAGTAATGATTGTCTGAGAGTCAGACAGTTCATGTGCAACTATTCTATTTTCTGGATGGCTGCTGTTCTTATCATCTGTTCCTAATGCAATGGATGTATGCTTAGTATTATATGTATACAATCTTTACTTTCATTTAAAAAATATAAGCTCCCAACTATTGAAAAAATCTCACTCAGTTGAATTTTTGCAAATTTTTAATGTTTTTAATGCATACTTTTTACATATTAAGTCCCATCTTATTTATTTATGTGATTTTACAGTTTTAAAAATTAATTCGTTTTTAAGGCTTAAAGGTAGTCAATAAAACATTCAACATTCAATAGAAATGCATTACATATTAGTAAGTTTGGTTGTCAAAGCAATCTGTTTTATATGCATGGAAATGTATGCTATTGTTCATCATAACTATTTTTTAACTAAGCAGGTAACAAAATTCAAAATCATCAGGTAAATTTTGTTATCTATTCTTATTTTAGTTTTATAGTAATGTCTTTGTTAACATTAAAATACATTAAATCATAAAATAAAATTTGCAAAAGTATAAAATCACTTATATGATATGATTGCTGTGTTTTAGAATTTCAGGATAGTTTCTTTGTTGACTTCAATTTTTGTGTTGGAGATACAACTGGATAATAATAACTACTGCCTTCTTTGTTTCTAGCATGGTGCTGGTTGCTTTACATTGTTAATTTAACCCTTATAGTGATAATATATGTGATTTAATTAGATGTGTATTTGTGTGCAACTAACAGAACATATAAATAATATTAACTATTGTAGATTGCATCATTTGCCCCAAATAGTTACCCCTCCCTGGATGCATTGTCCTTTGTCATGTGACTTTGTAGTTCTTTTACCTAAATGGAGTAGAACCTATTTCCCACCTAATGACTAGGATTCAGTCATGTGACTTCCTTTAGCCAATTTATGAAGCATGCCAGTTCCAAGTCTAGGCCTTAAATTGCTTTTGGATTTCCATTCACTTTCTTGTGCTTCTGCCATTGATGTAAGAATTTTCTTGAGATATTTTTCTGGTCTCAGAAAAAGTATGAAAGCCTTGTAGAGCAGAGCTACTCCTGTTAAGCCACACCAGCTGACACTATCCTCAATTAATAGACCTACAGATACAAAAATGACAAATCTCTGGATTTAGGGGAGATTTATTATTAAATAAAAATTGACTTGTAAGCCCCTTATTAACTTCAACAAACATTCTGTTTAGAAGAAGATCTCATGACATCTTTTCTCAAAGTAGAATAGTGGATGTTTTTACTTTATAGCTGCTATAATAGGGAAAACCAAAACAAAAATGGATTATTAATGGATAATTAACCTGTTTTGTCTGCCACAATCTTTTAGTCACCCAATATCTATATACACCTTCTTATTTTATAGTTAATGTACTTACCTCCTCCCTGATTGACACAACCCAAAAGTATAATTCAGTTATAGTATCCAACTTCAAGTTTAGGATATTGGGTGATGTGTAGTTTTTCTTTCAGATATGGATCAAGTCCGATAACATATTAGCTTAAAACACAAGTTGTTTCCTTTTGCACATTCAATACACAGTAGTAGAGAACCATGAGATATCTGCAATAAAAATTCCATTCCAAAAGAGCAAATAATAGGAAATAAAAAACTATTCATAACCATTATCAAATTCTGCTTTTAAGGAATAGTGACAATTTTGCTCTGGTAATAGAGAAAATACCTTAGTGAATCTTTGGTTGTTTTTTAGAAATACCATGCTTATCTCTTACCCTCTTAGATGATATCTGGGGTGGGTATTGGGGATGATACCTTCACTAGAAGCCAGAGTTTTCTCAAATTGTCTTCTATTGGTCTGAGTTTAAGGGCCTGAAATTTGTTTTATTTTTAAACATTCACTGGTTCTTGAGATCTATATTTGAGGATTATTTGATAGTTCAGTTCTAAGATTAATAATTGCCCAGTCAATTTGTGTTTAGTAGTATCTATGAGAAAGTAATCACAGATATTATTTCTATTTAGTCTTTAAACCTCAAAGGTTTTAGTTCTTAGAGGTTTGCCTTTCTATCTACTCATCTTTCTAGTCCTTAGTTTAATGTAATTTCTTTAATGCACTTTTTAAATGTAGGAACTTTCCTTGGGTAAAATTCATAATTCTACTTTTTGGAAGTCAGCAACTTCCAAAACTTTTGAGTGGCAGAATATTATACCAAGTAGAGAAATGCCAGAAGTCCAGTCTTGCTTACTATAAGGCTGACTGACACTACCTGCAGCGTCTAACCTGTTCAAGTACACAAGACTGTTTTTCTGAACCCCCATCCTGAATTTGAATTTTTCCTTTCAATACTTACAATATTCCAAATCATGGGACTATCAATAAACATGAATTGAAACAAAGAGCATCTCTCTTCAATTTGCAAATTGCCATCCTTTCTTGTTAGAATTTACTAAAGTCAACATGACCGAACACTAAATTTTTCTTATTATTTCCTTTAATGTTATGACCTCAGTCAGCATGTGTCTATAGCACGCTACAGTTATACTGAGCATTTTTCTTCACATAACCAGAATCAATTTCTTCCTACTCAGAAATTGTCAGGAATTTGCCTCTCAGGATTCCATCTCTTTTGTACTTAGCAGTCAATATTTTTATTTCCGTGTTTTTAGCACCCCAATTTCAGGAACACATTTTGTTTGTTAAAATTTTGTTTAGATGCAAATAAAAGCAGGTTCAACAAATATGAGATTTTTGTATCCCAATGAATAAGAATTCTGGAGCAGCTATTCAAATGCAGATTCTTTCACTTTCTTGATTTCCCGTCCTGTGCATGGATCTTTGATACTGGTCATAGGATGATTTTGTTCTCTTATCCATTACATCTACATCCATGTGGAGAAGGAAAAAAGGCAAAAGACTAAAGACTAACAGGCTTTCCTGGAATCCTACTCAGTTACCTTTGCTAGTATTTCCTGGTCATAACTGGCTCTCATGTCACATCCATTTTTAAGGTTGCTAGGGAAATGTCATTTACATTTTTAACCTGTTTTTTCGAGAGAAAAAAAGGGAAATTTGGTTGTGATTGGCTTTTGTGTAGCTAACTCATGATTTCTATCTTATTTTTCATTAGATTAGGAACTCGAAGCTATATTTGTCCTTAAATTATCCTAAATTGCTTACATTTGCAATTGAGAATATATTTTCTAAAAAGAAAGGGGTTTTTTTTGTATTCAGAATATTTAACACAAGTCTTTTAAATTTTCTTAACCTCACAATTTGACATCTGTTTAAAGTCAATGAATACTTTTTAGTTCAGTAAAGATTTACTAATAAAAGTAATTAGCATCTTAATAGAAATAATAAGGCTCTCATATTTAGAGTGCCAGGGAGAAAATTTCCTGTACCCTTCTAGATTTTTTTAGCTGGTCTAATAATTAAATAAACATTAGACAGATTAACTGGAGAAAATCAAACTTATTTTGTGCACATTGGAACCTCACATACATGAAAGAGTCAGAGACACCACAAACATGAGAAGTTCAAAGACACACACAAAAAAGAGGTATATATGAAAATCCTGAGCTAAGGAATGAGGTAAGGACCTGGGGCTTCAGAGGGCAAGAGGGTAATCTACCACAGGACAATAAGAGCAGATTTTCAGTAACTAGAAGTTTGCCCCTCCACATAGGTATGTCATAAAACATTATTTCTGGTGATAAATCTCATTATGGGCAAGACCCCTAATTTAAGTTCTTTAAAGAAGAGGTAAAAGTTTCTCTTGAGCCTTCACGGTTTTGGCTGCTTTCAGCTCAAAATAACCCATATGCCAAAATAGCACACCTTGAGGTGGCCTGCTTGAATCCCTTCAAGAATGTTGTCATATGCTCAATATTAGTAAGACTTGCTGAGGTTTAATGAAAAGAGCAAAGGAAATGGCATTAGAAGATTCATCTTATAGTCCAGATACCTAAAATCTTCGAACATCCGAAAGAGTCTCTATTTCAAAAGCAAAATTATATCTATTTCCCCGGAAGTTTGAGTTGTAATTAAAATAATGTCTGTGAAAACAGTTTGAAGTCTGACGTACTATGTATCATGACTACTAATTACCAATTAATTTCAATCTAAAGAGATGTTATTTTTGTCAAATAATTATCTACACAATGGGCTAACACATGCACAGACACAGGCATACACACATAAAATATTAAGATCTGTAGACATCATGTTCATATAAAACTTTTCTTCTCATCTTACTTGAATATTTAAAAACAAAGTCCACTTTATTGGAATTCTCTAAAGTCACAATTTTCTGCTCTCTTAGGACCATTAACTAAAGACAATTAATTTGAAAAAGTTTTACCCTTTCAGGTTAACTTAATGTGAGTGCAAAGGTGTACTCTTTGAGGGATGCTGTTTTCTCTGTCACTGTCCCCTTTCTGATTTAGATGGCCTGTCATTAAAGAAAATAACAGGAATTATTTTAAAAAGCAACTCAGATGATTAATATCACTGAAAAAACACAGCTTAGAACAAAACAATGACTATGTTGTGTTATCTAATATCACTCAAAAAATGACTACATTACCAATTTTGCAAAAATACGTCTTCATTTCTGTCTTATTTTACTCCTGTAAGAACACATGAATCTCATTCTGAAGATATTGGCATTAAAAAGTACACACGTTTATAATAACATGAAAAGTGAAAAGAAAATGAAAACATCTCAGTTAGATTTATGTAGAATATAAAGGCAAGAGAAGATATTTAATCTCCTTCTAAACAATCAATGGAGTTCCTAAAGAATTCAACTTCCAAATTCAGAAATTTTAAAAACCTTTATCATTCTGTTTGTAAAAGAATCATATTTCTAATCTGCAGAGCCTAAATTTCTTCTTGATTTATTAGCACTCTGAATTTGGGGGATAATTTAATAAAGTATTGAGGAATAAAGGAATTCAGGATATGCCATCTCAAAATATGCCACTTTGGTATATTTGGTATATTGGTCATTATGAGCTGAGGGTACTTAAAAACCCAGAAATCTAGGGAGAGGATATCTCTGAATTCCCCTCATCTATCTAAAGACAGTTCCTCTAAAAGGTACTCAATGGTCATAAATACTTCCCCCAGGAGTTTCATCAACAAGGCAGATTGATTCTTATCACAGGAGAGGAGACTAGAAGTCAACACCACATCTAGACAAACTTTGTAACAAATTATCGTACCAACCATCTATTCTGCTAAGGGCCCATTCATCTTTCCTAAGAATAATTTACTCTTCCCTGAGTGACTTCATCCTTTAAGACAACATATTTCTGCTTTGTTGGATGTTCAGTTTTTTCCCATAATGCCCTGTGCATGCAATATTAAAAATTAATAATTTTGTATACTTTTTCTCCTGTTAACCTATTGCCAATGCATTTCAAAGACTTAGCTATGAAATCTAGGAGGCTAGAGGGAGTTTTTCCTTCTTATATACATGTGTAAAATAAAATGATTTTTGCAAATGTGTCTCAAAAATGAGTGGTTATTAAATCTACTTCATTATAATTAAAATGATTATATTACAGTTTCTTTTCATTTACAATCAGTAACATCTATTGACTGTTAAGAATTTACATTTGAAGAAGTATAATGGTTGGTTGCTGGCTTACTAGGCAATTGTATTATATAGATTGCACCAACTGACAAGAAACCTCCGAGTTTAAAAAGTCCCCATTTTTCTTATGTCGTGACTCACTGTTTGTTGCCAAAAACATCTAATGAGAATAGTATTATGCTTTCATTTTATGGCTGTTCTTATGAGGCTAGCAAAAAAGCGAAATGGTGAGGCAAATCTAAACCACGAAATCTAATATAGTTATTGAAATATGACAGTAGATACCTAGCTCTGTGACATTTAATATTTGTTATTTTTCACTATTGCGAGTGATGATTTAGATGCACATAAAATCATTTTCGGTTAGAGGTAAATTAGACTTCCTCTGCTTCATGGTCAAGTATGTGCTATTCCTTTCAATTTTTTTGTAGTCTGTGCAACATATTATGGACTATTTAGATATTTATTGAAAAATTGTCATTTTGTTGCAGCAAGTTATGTATCATGAAGATATTAATAAATATCGAGATCATTTTAATAACAAGATTGTTAACCTCTCTGAACAAAATCACTTACCTAGAACAATCTGTAAGGATATTACATATTTTTTCCTTGCCTACAATAGTATACAAATGAGAAATTTTTCTGCAATTTGAAAAAAATCCCTAAAACACATTTTGAAATCTAGTTGCCATAAGTTACAACACTTGATTATGTTATGATCAATTTTTAATACAGTAATTGTTAATAAACTTAGTTATTTATTATTTTCAGGATGATAGAGCTCAGATTCCTATAAAACATAGTATTTTGTTGATCAGTCTCTATTTTTCAAAGATGAAAAGTTAAATTATTTCACATGATGGGTTATTACTACCATGTGAATACATTTCAAATATATTGAAAGTTTGGGTGACTATAGGGAAAAAACAAATGGTAATAAACCCTTGGTTAATATCCTAGGAGGGGGCATATATGACTTAATATTAATGTGACTGGAAAGTGTAGTCCTCTCCCGGAGCATTGTCCAGATTCTTGATGTCTCGAACAAAGAATTGAGCAAGACACCGAAATACAGTAGAAAAGAAAAGTTTTATTAGAAAGGAAAACACAGCTGCCCTGAGCAAGAGAAGCATGGCTCAAAAGGCCTAGTAACAAAGACTTCAGGGTTTTTATCCCTTTTTGCTGTGAGTGGTTACTTTTCTTAGATGAGTGGGCTTCCTTGATTGACAACTAAGATTAACAGGACTCAGTGATTCATCATTTCTCTTTCTGCGCATGTCTGTTCCCAGAATTCAGTCTGTTATGATGATATTAATGAACTTCCAGGCATATTCATCATATTATAATGATGGTATAATGAGACTCAGGTGAGTTGAAGGTCGTTGGGGTCTTTGTTGGGCAGGTGCGAGTGACTGGCTTAAACTGGTACCTAAATCTCTGCCTAATGGTTTCTTTGTATGAGTTAAAAAAAAATGCCTTCTAGCTTGCTTAATTGTGGACGGATTAGGGCAGATCCCTTCTAAGATAGGATTACCTCAGTGTCTTTGCAGGCATACCAGAAACCCCCTCACTAACTGTACTGCCTACCTCTTTTCTAAGAGTCATGAACCCCCTTAGTATTAGTATGGATGTTGAGGGACGGGAGGTCTCTTCTTCTGTATCTGCTTCCTGCTGAGAATGGCCGTAGTCCCTGCCTACAGGGGTTTCATGAAGCTCTTTCCCTTTCTGCCTCAGTCAGGGTGGGGTCTTGGGTTTCCTGCTGAAGTGCCACCTGAGTCCCTAGACAAGGAAAAGAAAATACAAACTCGTTATTTAAATCATACATCTATTAATTTCTATTATTGATTTGACTATCAAGTGAGTAAAGGGAAATAGACTTGGTTAATATGGTTCTTAAAGAGTAAAAAGACCTTTGGCTTAAAGTCTTCCCGCTCCCCCCTGTCTCCCCGCCTCCTTCACCACCGGGACTCTAAAATCCCTGCCTGGCTTAACACTATTTCTGCTTACCAATGGACTGGCCAGGGCAATTATCAGGATTTGAGGGAGAGGGCCTTTTTCCCAAAGAAAGGAGGGAAGAAAACTTAACTAGGTTTTCTAAAAAGATTAACTCTGCAAGAGATGTCCCATTTCATTTCCTGCTAAAAGATTAAGAATTTTACAAGTGATATCTGGTCTCATTAACATTTGTCAGTTTTGAAAATGACAGTTCTGGAGCAGACTAATTCATTTGTCTCTTTTTACCATGATGTCACAATTTCTAGAAATCAAATATAGATAAATACATTTCTGTTAGAAATGATAGAAAGATCTCCATTTAAGCATAATTTTAGTCTCAACCATGGTTACTATGTCAATCAGCCAATATTTTAAAAAATGTCTACCAAGTGTCAAGTCTTGTGATCATTATTGGAGACAGGGCTGAAGATGGCACAGCAGAAATCTGTTTTCACATAAGAAGGTTATTGATTTTCATATGTTAATTGTATAACTTACCACTTTACAAAATTCACTTATGCACTAGTTTTTCCACTTACTTTTTGAAAATTTCCAGATATCTAATCATTATAAGAATTATATAAAAGAATTACAGCAATCTCATGACACCCATGGTTTAGTAGACTAAGGTGGGTAATCATATAAGTGTCAACAATAGAAGTATACAAAATATGCTTTATGAGCCTGTAAGGAATAGACCTTAGTATGCTTGAAGGAAGGTAAAGAGGCTTCATGGATGAGGAATCATGTTTCTTTTTGTTTTGGTTCGTGGTAGGCAGATTAACGGCCATCTCAAAATGTCTGCATCCTAATATCTGACATCTGTGGATATTTTACTCTACGAAGTAAAAGGAACTGTGTATATATGATGAATTTAAGGAAATTGAGATGGAAAGAGCGATCTGCTGAAGAAAATACAAGATTAACATAAATCTGGCACACAGTTGATCTAAAAGCCATAGATATTACATCTATTTACTGAGTAGTAGTGACCAAAAAAAAAAGGTCCTGTTTCTCTTGGAGGAAATTGAGTAACTATATATACTTCAACTTGAGCCAAGCAGTGGAGTAGTGACAGCAGATTTTTTTCTTGATTAGTATTTTATATAAAGCATTTGACTACTATCAAGAAATGAAAGTTAATGGCCCTCTTTTAACACTTCACAAAACTTTCCATTACATGTAAGTGGAAATGGGATTTATTTAGTTTTTCTCTTTTTTGAGTAGTATTTAATAAATTAAGCCAGCTAGCATAATTGTGTCTGACATTGGCTGTGGAGCATAACATATTGCTGAAACATTTTTATAGATAAGACATGAAGAAAGGATGTTGAAATATATATCAAAAATTATGCAAATTATGATACTAGTAGGAATGGAAGGATACTTTACAAAGAAGTAAAGAAATAAAATACTAATCTGAATTTCAAAGATTCTGCTTTTACTGGCTTGAATTTTGGACTTTCAAGGTTTAAGAGAAAACAATGAGTTAGAAAATTAGGTTAGAAGATCAGACAAGTTCAAGTAAGAAACTTAAAAAAAATTACCTGAGAGATAACTTTATTCTCATCCTGTCTCCAGGGAGCACAGTATAAGACAAAAGAAAATGAGTCATACTGTCACAAAACAATTTCAGTGCATAAATAAGAATAAAGTAGCATATTAACTACTTAGTTATTTAATTAATATTGCATTGAACACGATTCTTTGACAACAATAAAAATAATATCAGTTCTCATCCTTTTAATTTCACCAAGTTCATTTTTGGTTCTCTAGAAATTTTCCTATCCTACAGTGCTCTAAAATCTATTAGGCACTCAACTATTCTTTTTATTCAAAACAATAGTTCTCAACTCTTTAAGACTAAATGTTACTCCTTTATACTGCTGAATTATCTATGCAGAAACTTTGAAGATCAGAATTCACACTTTTTAAAAGTTTCTTCATAGTTTCGGTGTACAACTACTTACAGGAAACCCTGAACTAGGGAACTTGTAGCCAGTGCAATCTCTAATCCTTTCCACTCTGTCTTCTAAGCATCGTAGTTTGTGCTGCTAATCTACTGGGACTGTTGGTGAGTCTAGCAAGTGTCATTGGTTGAAATGTAAAACCAGAAGAACAGAGAATTCAAGGGTCTTAATATAAGATACATAAGTAGGGAGGTACTGCTGATAAAATATTTTAAGCAAACCAAATCAAACTTTACTGAAAACAATGCTCAGCCTTGGGAGCTCTGAGAAGTTTGTCTAAGGTCGCCCAGCAAGTTAGGTTCAATTTCTTTCAGAATTATGGTTTGAGTTTCCTGATACGGCTTCCCTCTTTTCCGCCCATACCACTCTTTCTGGTCTCTTCTTGGGCTGTGCAAACAATGAGCTATAAACTAAACATGAGTGAACAGAGTCTTATGTCATAAATAAAAATTGATACCCGAGGAAACCTGAGTCATATTTCCTTTCTATATTATAGTTGTAGTATAACTTGGTAATTAGATACAATGAGAAATACAATGCACAAATTTTCCCACTTTTGTTCCTTTCAAACAACACCATACCTTTCATACATATTATATTTCATACATATTATTTCATAAGGTTATATGTTCTTTATTATAGCTTCCTAGTTTCCTAGTTTTTTGAATGTGTCATACTTTGTTCAACATGTATCCTATTGATAAAATTTTGTATTGTGTAATAGAATAAATTATAGTTCCGATTCTTTACTCCCTTATAGTAATATTAAATGCATATCCTGCTCTCATGGCATGTGATGTAAACTGACCAAACCCTGACTTTGCTAGGTAATTTACTTTGGCAAAGAGTATATTAGGAGACCTGATGCAAGCTGAGTCTTGAGAAAAATTTATGTGTTTGGACTTGCTCTCCTCTTCATCTGTTCCATGTAGCCCACTGGTCCCAAGTAAATAACAACATAGGCAACTGATTTATACTCACCTGTGATCTGGAGCCAAGGCCAGAGGTTTCTCTCTGAAAATAGCAGAAGGCTGGAAAAAACAGGAGCAAGGAATAAATGAGTGCTTTTATAAGCCACTGAGATATGTTGTGGTTCATTATACAAAATTATTGTGACAATAGTTGAATGACATGGGATGTCGTCTAAAAGTGGCTTGTTACAATTAATAGCATTGGCATAAACTTTTTCTGTATTTTCCCCAGTGTACTTTGGAATGGATCTCCAGAAATGAGATTGCTGTGTCAAAGGGTAAATGCATATGGAATTTTACTGGATTATTATAAAATGTTAAAATTCATTTTAATTTCTTACTTACAGTGTCTTTTCTGCAGAGCTTCATCAGTGATGCTGTTTTCCAACTTTGATTTTTATTTATCCTTAAGTGAGAAACAGTACTTAATTAAGTATTAATTTACATTTTTCTAATTACAAGCAAGATTGAGCCTCTTTATATATGAGTTTAATAACAATGTTTTCTGTTTTAATATAAGAAGACCACTGATTTCCATATATTAATTCTATAACTTACTAATTCACAAAGTTCATATATTGTGCTATTTTTCTGTTTACTTTTTTGAATTTTCCGGATATATAATCATATCAACTGTAAATATAGTTCATCTTCCTTTTCGATTCTTATGAGGTGAGACCATTTTAAAATTCAGCCTTGGCTTTTGATATCAATGTACATCTTTAAATTTTATTTCTGAGACCTAAGTTAAAAGAAAGTCTTTTATTTACTCACCTCTTTGCTTATTAAAAAAATGTTATACTAAGGCATTATTACTATCTTCATTTTCTTACATTCATTTTTAGCTGTTTATGTAATTAATAAGAACGTAGAACTCATCTGACAGTTTGCAAAATATTTCAATTAGTGACCTCCTGTTCTTGATTTGAAACTTAAGTACATTCTTAATAGACAAACAGAAATGCTACATTCTATAAGAAATTTCCTGAAGATTTCAGAAACCATCTAAAAGTTCTCTGTTCTTCCTCTAAGATTTATAAGTTTCTGTCATTCTCAATTCTGAAAGAAATTATTTCAAAGGTAAATCTTTTATTTTCAGGGGGTCTATTTGTCTTTTGAAACAGTCCTAATTTAAACTATATGCTTGTTCTCCCTCCTTAGAAAGTGTAGTGGGGGCTATAAAGAGGTCGTTTTGCTGTGGATGTGAAATGGAAGTAGCAAGTCCTCAGGTAAAGGATGTGGATTTTCCTGCAACTAAGGTCTGTATGAAATAGCCCCTACTGTAAAATCTTGGAAGAGGGACCTTTGCAATTCTTTGTGTCATATCACTTGAATACTCCCTTTAATAATAGTTAAGATTAGAATTATTTTTTGCTTTGATTGTTTGGTAGAACAATTTGATGAATCATTTGAGCTTCACTGTAGTAATAATTTTGATGACTATTTTGATTATTTTTGATGATTTCAGGACTATTCAGGTTTTCTATTTCCTCTTGATGATTTAGGTTTGGTCAATTTTGTTTTCCTGGGGATTTGTTTGTTTCCTCTGAAATTGTCACATTTATTGTCATATAATAGTTTATAATATTCTCTAATTATCTTTATGATATCTAGCTGCAGTTCTAGCTCCCTTTTCATTACTGACTTTATGTCTTTATTTTTTTAATTTCAATTGTATGAGTCTGTTTAAAAAACCAACTTTTGGCATTTGGATCCTCTCTATTGAATATATTTTATTAATTGCTACTTTTTATTATTTTTACCTTTTTTTCTACTTTCTATAAACTTAATCTGCTGGATGAGACACCATCTCACATGTATTAGAATGGCTATCATCAACAAGAAATGTAATAACAAGTGTTGGAGATATTGTGGGGATAAAGGAACTTTCACACACTGCTGATGGAATGCAAATTGGTATAATCATTATGGAAAACAGTATGGAGTTTCCTCAAAAAATCCAAGAATTAAATTACCATATGACCCAGCAATCTCTCTTCTGAGTATTTACCGAAAAAAACCTGAAAATATTGATTTACACAATATATGCACTCTGACTTTCATAACAATGTTATTCTTGGTGGCTAGGACATGGAAGCAACCAACATGTCCTTTGATAGATGATTGGATGAAGATGTGGTACATATATACAATGGAATATTATTCAGTCATAAGAAAAGATAAAATACTGCCATTTGCGACATGAGTGGATCTTGAGATAATCATGCTAAGCAAAATAAGTCAGACAAAAAGTTGAAAACTATACAGTTTCACTCATATGTGGGATATAAAACTGAAAGCAACAACAACAACAACAACAACAAATATGACAGAGACTCATGGACACAGACAATGGATTAGTGGTTACCAGAGGGAAGAGGTGAGGGAGGATATAGATAAGGGTAAAAAGGATCAAATATTTGTTGATGGAAGGAAATCTAACTTTGGGTGGTGAATACACAATGCAATATATATATGACATACTGTTGAGATGTATACTTGAAATTTATTTGATTTTATTAACCAATGTCACTCCAATAAATTTTAATTAAAAAATCATCTTAAAAAATTTATTCTGCTGGATTTTTTTCTTAACTTCTTTCAGTCTTTCTCCTTTCTAATGTAAACATTTAAGACTATAAATGTTTTTCTTTAGTCTGGATTATTTAGAAATCTATTTCTTAATTCCCAAAGTTATAGGAATTATCTGTAGTTATTTTTGCATTTTAATTTATAGCTTAGTTGAATTTCTGGCTAAAAAACATATTCACTATGAAGTACACTTTTAAATTTGTTGAAACTTGTTATATGGTCTAGTATATGGTCAATTTTTATATGCATTTCCTATATATTTGAAAAGAAGGTGCTCTACATCTGATCAAGGCAATATATTATATACATTAATTGATCAAATGACAATTATGCTTTTGAGAATTTATGTTTACAGATTTATTTTGGCTTCTTTTATCAATTAATGAGACATGTATTCAAGTCTGCCATTATAATTGAGGATTAATTTTTTTTTTTTGTAGATTTGTCAGCATTTACTTCTTATGTTTGAAGTTTCCTTTTCAAGAGTTTACAAATTTATATAAATATATGATATATTTGATTATATTATTATTACGGCATTACCCTCTTTATTTGAAATAATATTCTTTTCCTTTAAGGGCAATTTTGTTTACTATCAGTATAACAATAGTAGCATTTTTTGAAAATATGGCTGCTGATATATATATTTATATTTTTTCCACTATTTATCTTCAAATTTCCTATATTTTTATGTTTTACCTACATCTCTTGCAAACAGCATAGAAGCTTTAAAATATATTATATAAAATTTAAAAAATATCTTCAATTACAGTAAACGTTCAATAATATATTAGTTTCAGGTATATAGCATAGTGGTTAGACCTTACATAACTTACGAAGTGACCACCCAAATAAATGTGGTGCTCATCTGGCATCTTACATAGTTATTAAAATACTATCAACTATATTTTTTGTGCTGTACTTTATATCTGGTGGCTATTTTATACCTAATCCTTTTACCTTTAAATATATTTTTAATCCAGTTTAACCATTTTGAATTAACTGGAATATTTAGTCCATTAACATTTCTTGTAATGAGTGATCTATTTGAGTTTGTATCTGAAATTTTTATTTTCTGCTTTTTAATTATCCTGTATTTATCCCCGCCTCTGTCTCTCTCTCTCCCTGCTCCCTTCTTATTTTATTTTATTATTTCTTCACTCATCCCATTTTTTTTCCTTTTACTAGTTTGGGAGATTCATATGGTACTCTAATTTTTTAGCAAGTCCCTGGGTAATAGCAACATAAACACTTGCCAAGGTCTAGAGTTAATCAATGTCAACCCTCTTCTTGAATAATACAATAATAGTACTTAATTTCATTCATCTATTTCATCTCATCATATATTGTAATTCTATTATATTAAAAATGTATATGATATTGCCATTATTGCTTTTTAAAGCTTTTTCAAACTATGTATTTTTAATTTATCCACAAGGTTTTCACTTTCTTATTTTTCTTTACTATCCTGCATTTCAGACCTTCCTTATTCTGTCTAAAAAATGTTCTTTACATTTTTCTTTAAAAAGTCAGTTGTAGTAAGCCCTTTGAACGTTGATTTGCTTGTTTGGCCCATCCTCACCCTCTTGCAACCATTTGATTGGAATCGTATTTTTTATTGATTTTTAAGATTTCTATATATATTATTTCTGGAAATACATCTTTTTTTTAATTCAAATATCTAGGTCTTTCTCTTTAGTTTCTTATTACTTGTATACATTTTCATACTTGACTTTTTTCTTGAAGTAAACATATTCATTTATTGTCTACTCTAATAACTTCATTATTTGAACATTTTATGAGCCTGATTTGCCCTCTGTTGTTTTTGCTTATTTTTGTTTATGGTGGTGAGATAGGCTGTGTGTTTATTTTGACTATGATATGTTCGTTTTCTTTGGAATTTTATCTATTGAAATTGAGGCCTAAAAATGAAAGGTAGCTTACACTAGAGAAAATTTTAATTTGCTTCTGCATATTCTTGGTTTGAGATTTTCCTGGACTTCTCATTTCTTTTGAAATTGGGCTGCAAAACTATGTGAAGTTCAACTATGATTTTAAGTCTTTAATTATTATTATTTTCTCTTTTATGGTAAGCACCAAGATCTAAGACAGCTGTTATTTCTTCATTTACTGGTTTATTTATTTATTCCCAGAGTTTATTTATTTATAATTCATTACTACATTAGTTATATAGTCTTTTGAGACTTGTCTAGTAAAGGAATTAGGCTTGCCCCAAAAAGGTCTATTCTTTGCCCAGATTTTAAGGATAGGCTTGGCCATACCCAATAGTCCTAGGATGTGAGCTGACCATGCCAGAAAGACCAACAATGTCACTTAAGGTTGGGGCTTTTGGTCATGTGGTGTCAGTCATCTAGAGGCTAAGATCCACCATGTGGGCAATCTATCAATCACGCTTATGCAATGAAGGCCCAATAAAAACTCTGAATATGGAAGCTCAGTGAACTTCTTTGATTAGCAATATACCATGTACATTATAATACATGGCTCTTGGGAAAATAATGTGTTTTGACCCCATGGAGTTAGGATATAAGAAACTCCATGTTTAGAACCTTCTTAGACCTCACCTATGAACTTGTTCCTTAAAGTGGTTTTAATCTTTATTATTTCCCTGCAACAAATTCTGCATGTATATGAGCTTTCAGTGAGTTCTGTGAGTCCTAACTGATTATCAAAACTGAGGGTGGTTTTGGAACCTTAGCAAATTACAGCTGCTCTCAGAAGTGAGGATGATCTTCTGAAAGACTTTGGCTCCTCTGGATAAGGCCCTGGATTTATTTGAGAACAACTAATTTGCTAGGCTTCCCACCTTGTCCATGCCCTGGGTTTAGACCCTTTTTATCTTCCTTCGGCACGTTTTGGGTACCAGTGGCTTTCTCCATTTGACAAATGCATTGAAGATGACAAGCTGCTGTAGTCATTTGCTTCTTTCTCATTCTTGTCTTCACTTCTTTGCTTCCTGAAATTGTATTACTTTCTTGCTAGCTTAACAACACTTATGACTTTTACTTGTGTTTTTCATTAGTTTTAAAATATTTTTTCTAGTAGAAGAGTCAGTCCAATTATTCAGCTAACCATGTTACTGGAAATGGGTGCTTATTTCTTTTAAAATGTTAGGTTTGAAGAACTTTTGGATAAGCAGGAGCCAATGATCAAATAGCTAAAAATATTAAATGAAGAAATGTACAACTAGAGCTGAAGAAGTTTAGGAATGAAGAAAATAAAGAAAAGAAGTTTTTTTTTTTACTAGTGTGTAGATGGCTTTGAAGCAGAAGGAGAAAATAAAAATATTTCATGCAAGTAAAAATAATATTTAGAAAATATCTCAAGAATGAGGGAATTAATAATTATGATTCAAACAATAAAAGTCAGAGAGTTTAGTGGAAGACAAGAAATGAAGCATAGCAAGTAAACTAAGAAAACACAATTCACAGAATTAATAAAATTAATTAGCATTCTAAGATGTTTTGTAGTTATAGTGATTTCAGTTATATGTAATTAAATTATTTCTAAAGAAAAATTAAATTTATCCTCTATCCAGATATATTAATTATTAAAACAAGTAATGAAATATTTGAATCATATTTCAGTAGTAAATCATTGGGGTTGGCATTCTAAAAGGTTTAATCTATAATTGTGAACTATAATCTATAACATGTACATAAAGACATCATAGAGATACTTATCAATGTTACGCTGAATTGTATTTTCTTGTGTTGATAGTGCATCAGCTAAGAAACTGGGATTGATTTCCTGAATATCATCTCAAGGCTTGAAATTTCACTATTTGTAAAGGAAAATTTTAATAGAATTTATGGGATTTTATAATATATATTAAAATATTTTTAATACTCAAGCTAACCACATAAATCCTGTATGTAATTTTGGCCAACAACAAAATGAAACAGATGGCAAAAATTCCAATCTTCTTGAATTCCCATAGAGTCTGATCCTACTGTACTGGGCTCTAGTTTCTCCAGAGAAGGTTAAATCAGCTTTAAATCACCACAAGTAATATTGGCAAATCAGCCTCTCAATGCAAAAGTTGTATAAACCATGAGAATGTACAATAACGACTGCAAAACACAGGAGTGGAGAATTTAAGGCACAGGAATTGAGACATAAAGACAATCATAGAGCTGAGCAGACATAAAAAGCAACAGTCCATATGATAAAGAGATTTTAAACAAGGTCTTCCTTTTTATAAACAATTGTACACTATTTGGTGATGTCTAATTCAGATGCAAGCCAAATTCATTTTTTGGTTTAATTTTTACTATACTAAAAGATATTTTTCAATAGTTTAGTGTGTATTTACTTGTTTAACTTTGGGCTTTGCATCATATGGGACATAAGGCATCAGGCTTTTTGTTGTTATTTTGCGTGTTGGTTTTTTCTGGTAAAACCTTGGCTTCTCTGTGCTTACACAAGGCTTATGTGTTTAGGTGAAAATGTTTAGGTCAATGTGTTGAATATTGGCCTCTAACTATGTAAGATTTTTGTCTGTCCTCATGACTTTCAGTTATACTGACTGTACAATTTGGACTTACTTTTTTATAATTGATTTGAGGATGAAATTAATTTTTATGAAACTTTTGGCTCCAGTATTGCTATCTTAAACTAGATGCATTTTGCTGGTCACAATTTGTCATCTAACACACTCTTTGTGCTTTAAGTGAGGCATAGTCATTTTATTTTTTCCTATCATAAATGGCTATGACATAAAGTGCATTCTACTTTGGAGAGAATGATTGAAGCTATCTACATACATAAAGCTCTTTGGCTGAAAGGTGCTGTATTCCTAAAATAGATTTTCATTATTTATTGACACACTACCTTATAACGATTTTTCTAAAGCACTTTTGATCTGTTTAATAAATATTGTGTTTTCATTTCAAAGTATTTAGCATGCTGAAAAAATTTCCACTTAAAAAAATTATCATAATGGCCCTTCAAAAAAGGTTTTTGTTTTTTGGGTTTTTTTTTGTTTTTTTTTTTTAATAACCAATGATGAAACATGCTCTACTGGACAAGGCAAGTATCTGAGAACAAATCATGGCTTGTTTGTGATCATTGTTAAATTGTTTAAAATAGCCAAAGTAATTAATATACACTAAAGGAAATCAGTGGTGTTAAATTTGGGAGAGGAAAGGCAAGAACATTTACAGTCTAAAATTCAACCTTTGCTCTGTCAAAGCAAGGATGTCAAAAGCCATTTTTAATATAACGCTAGGAAGAGAAGGTTAATTTTAAAATTCTGTTAATGATAGCTAGGTACATGAAATTCGATAAATCTCTGCTGAATGCATTAGCCTATGAATACTTTAATTTGTATTGTCTTAACCCAGTCTTAGGGCTGGTAAATAAATAGTCTATTGATAAAAAAAAAAAATGCATAGAATAGTACTTTGTACATAATACATGGTACTAAATATCTGTTTCATGATTTAACAAATTTAAAAATTATTGTCTATCCCACAGTGACCAATTTATGGTTGACTAATTTCTTAAACCCCCTGGACCCATGTATAAGTCCTTGATGCCCCTGTTCTGTCTTTCAATTCTTATCAAGTCTTGGAGTTCTTGTGACCAGAAAGCATATCTCTTTGAAGGAGGTCGATATTTTAAGAAGAGTTCACACTCAGCTAATCAGTGTGTTCTTGATATTCAGTTATTCTTTTCTTGTTAAGTTCTACATTTATTAATTCAAATGTCAACTTCTTTGAGCCAACTTCTCTAAATACCTTATATAAAGTAGCCACAATACCCCTGCACTTTATTAGATGACAATATTAGTGTCATCTAATATTGTCATGTTCATTGATTTGTTTACTTTTGTATTTTCTTTTTCCCCTATCTAGAGTGTAAATTTGCTTATCTTATTCACTATTAGATCTTTAGATGCATGTTGGCATATGATAGGCACTAAATCAGTATTTATTAAATATATGCCTAAGCTCTTAAAATGTGCAATCGCCTATAAGGAAGAAGGAATAAAGCATCTATTGGTATTCTTTTTTCTGCCTATAATTTGTAACTTTTCTAATAAGTTTCTGACAACAAACAGAATGACTTTTTTAAATGTATATAAATATTCTTCATCTTTATTCTAGCAATTTTGTGTAGGGAGATGCTACTTCTGGATATTATTTAAACAGTGCCTTTGAGGAATAGTCAAGATTCCACCAATTAGAGAGTAGTTGGGAACTGCTTCTATCTGAGTGGAAAGATGTTGTGCAGTCTGAATATTGAAAATATTTGGAGATGGAAGAAAATTATTTTATTAATGTGGCAGTAGCAAGGAATTTTCAAGGGGTGAAATTATTTTGATGATGAAAATTGCAGCTTACAAAACTAGAAGCAGATTATTAGATATAAAGTGAAGCTAAATAAATCAGAGTGAGTATAATAGCACATTTAATAAGTTTGTTGGAAAGGATGAAAATTGAAGAACTTTTTAAAAAAGTATATATATTTTATTTCTAATAAGACTTACAAGCATGAATCATCACCAAGACCCATTTAATGATTTAATTCTCTTATTAATTATTTAATTCATATAAATTTCTAAATGGTTTGTAAGAAATATTTAGCAGATTTATACTACTGCAGTGAAATATTAAGAAATGGTTAATTTTGAGTTAAATGGTCCTTGGATTTGACTGGCTAATATTCAAAATGTTATTACTTTTGCTAATAATAAATGGGGTTGGAGAAGATTAATTGATTGGCAGGAGTTTACTGACATTTTAAAAAATTATCAAATTGTTGCCTGGTAATAAAAAATCTTTATTTTGTGTTTACTATAGCACGTGAGATAAACTGCTTAAGATGGTTTTGGGTTGGTTGTGGTATAGCGTGAGTGAGATGAATATGTTTTAAAATGACAAGTCATATTTCATAAAAATCCTCTTGAGTTTAACAAATAGATTGTTTTTGTTAATAAAGGTGTAATTGTATTTAAAAAGATAATGGGAGAAATAATTTTACTTGATGGAGAAAATTATTAGGCTCCTAGAATTCTTTCTTTAGGGTGATAGTGAGTGACCTTTAACTTAGGTTCTACCAAGATTATTAAAAATGGCTAGTTATGGAAAGTGATTATCTTTTGAATTAACCACTGATTATCAGATAGTTATATAGAATGTCAGTTTCAGGAAAATAATTAGATAGTAATTTGTTTTAATGTCTCCAAAATTTACAGAAATGTCCAGAAGCTATTAATCTCTGCAGTGTAGAATGTCTCACATACTCTACTAATTCCTCAAGAGATTGAATTCATTTGGAAATAAGGTCACTTTGAAATGTCATCTCTGAACAAGTAGCTTATGGTGAACTCTTAAAATTATGATTACAGCACTTTCTGCCATTTTAGTAGTAAAAATCACAGTATTTTTGATGATAGAGATGGGAGCAATATAAAATAGTAAGCAATAGTTACATAAATAATAAAGCAGTATAATATTAGTTTCAACATGTTTAGTGCCCTCTATTGGCTAGGTTCTTTCACGCATAATATCTAGTCTCACAGTGATCTTGAAAGATAGGTAAAATTATCCAAATTATTGGAATAGAAATTCCAAGCTCAGAGAGATTTAATATCTTGTCTTTTGTCCCACACTTAGAATGTTGCAGAACTAGAATTTTGACCCAGGTCTCTACTCTAAATAACGCGTTCTTGAAGATTAAGTATATTTAATGCCTATGAGCCTTAGTTTCTTCATCTGCAAAATTTCAATATTAATATATCTTTCTTAGAATTTTTAAGTAATAAGATAAAACAAATGCATATAAAGTACTGAGCATAGTGTCTTCCCATAGAAAATTTTGAATATTATTTTTATTTTTATTATTATGATCATTTTAAATATTTTATTTTGAAGTAAATCAGCTATTCAAGTTTTAAATCTACCTCTAACTTTTGTGCTATTTTATTTTGAGGGACATTTTACTGATTTATTTGAAAATTAAAATTTGCATAGAGAAAAAAATAAGTATATTAGTGCTATATATTTTGTTTCCTGAGAAATTTATATTTTCATGAAATCTGTTAAATATTAATATATTTTATTGATTTTCCATTAAATATGGTTTATCAAAATTACTATGTTGTCATAAGAACACATTGCATTCAGCCACAGGAAATAACAAAATTCGGGTGGAAGAGAGAGAAAAACTACAGAGATGATCCCCATCATTCTAAATTATTTTATATTCTCAGTAGCTTTTTGTTGCTGACAATACCTTTTCTACATGATTTATTTTTCTTAATTTTCTCTCATTTTCTCCCATTGTTATGAATTTATCAAAATAACACTCGTTAAAGGGAGTGTATGGTGCTGGATGGTGAGCCCCTATTCAACAACAAAACACAAGACAAATTGAAATAGAGCTTATTACTCACAAGTCTTGGAGAAAGTACCAGGCATGCCTCGAGGGGCCACATGGGGAAATTAAGGCAGAATACAGTGAGAGAGAGAGAGAGAGAGAGGACTTGGGATACCATGTTTTTGTTAGGGTCTGTGGGTAGAGTGCTTTGGGGGTTCCCAAACTAAGATCAATTGGTCAATTCAAAAGAGTGGGATTTGGATAGGCTCCATAATGGTCTCATCTAAGTGCAGCATAAGATGAAGTTCGTGGGAGGCAAGGAAGGCTGTTGATCACAGGAGCTATTGGAAAACTCATATCAGAAACTAACAGTTGCTTGTGAC
The DNA here is from genome assembly GCF_902729225.1 of Pteropus medius. Taxonomy (NCBI): domain Eukaryota; kingdom Metazoa; phylum Chordata; class Mammalia; order Chiroptera; family Pteropodidae; genus Pteropus; species Pteropus medius. The sequence goes on along the minus strand of NW_024352787.1, from coordinate 7,933,897 downwards.
TCTGCCTGTTGCTATCTAGGATATGCACTTACATGAGCGGCTAGTGTCAGATTAGGGTCACTGCAGAGCATTGGCCAAACTGGATTATGAGGCAGCAATACTATGGAGTAGTTTAGCTAAACCCTCCACCCTCATACATTACTTATGTTTTTCCACAGGTGCATATGTAAGTTTACATAATTGGTTGTTGCTTATGTAAAATAAATTAGAGTTTATAAAGAAATGAGTGGATGGCTTTGAAGTATTCAATAAGATTCATTAATTAACAAAGATTTAAGTTCTTTTGGAAACCACAAGCATCGTAAATTCATTTAAATGACAATTCAACTTATAATACTTTAATTAACATTGAACCACCAATCAAAATGAAGCATAGTAGTGTAAGAAAAGTGGAAAAATAAGAGTAAAATTGTTTAATAAATTTTCTAGAAAAGTCCAGGGTGCCACATGTAATGCAAATAGCACTATAATTAGACTCTAGTTACTTATTATAACATTACCTCTGTTACTAATTAACTGCCTCTAACTTAGGGAAATCATTTAACTTCAGCTTCCTTATCTGAACCATGAAGCAGGTGAATTAAATGTATGGTTACCAAACTATTAAGAAGCCATAATATACTCTTCAGAATTATTCAGACACTTGCAACAAGTACTGAAGTGAGTTTTTTGGATTTCCAAACACTCCTGTTGAATTTATACAACAACACAATTCCAACTATTCCTGTTGAATTCATACAGCAACATAAATGTCCTGATCTGTTGAGGATCTCAGAATATTTTCATTTGTAAGGAAAGACTTACACTACCAGTAGTGTTTGAAAAGCAATTTGATTTCTAAGGTCATTTTTAACACTGAGATTCTCTTTTCCATTATCCTAAGTGGAGAGATTGACTCTAAGAGCATATTAACTTTGAGAACATGTTTTTCACTTTAAGAAAATGATTTATAAGGAAAATAAACTTTATGCAACTGTTTTGCATAGTTATGAACGTTTAAGTATTTATAGGGTCAAAAACTGTTGTGCCTTTTTTACAATTTTTCCTTCATATATGTGGTCTGTTTTTTTGCTGTTTCAAAAGTAACTCTTACATTTTAGAGATTCATACTGAAATATTTACCTATGAAAAGGTGTTATATTTGGCATTTGCTTCAAAATAATTAGGAATGTGGCTGAATGAGTTCGGTATAAATAAAACCAGATAGCTCAGGAGTTGATAATTGCTGACATTAGATAATAGAAATGAAATTTCACTAATTATTGTAACATTTGCGTATGTTTGATTTTTTCTTTCTAAGAATACTTTTTTAGAAGAAGATTCTACTTGAGAAGAATTAATTTATTACAGGAGGTTTCATTCTATAGCCAGGAGCAATTTCTGATCCATTTAGGCATCACTGAGCAGACCCGTTCCAGGTGATTTAACTATGTCTTTGATGGAGTTTCTTTTTCTTTAGCTAAGTTATATTGCACCTTTTACTTTAACCGTTAATTTACAGATATGTACATAAAGAGGTCTTAGATGACTGTCATTAAAATCCTTTGTTGCTATCACCTCGGCTCATTCCCCACTCAGACACATACATTTTTAAATTAGTTTAACAATTGACAATTATTTTATCAGTTTAGTTATAAACATCTATACTTAAAAAAAAAAAAACAGTTTTAATAGTGTAAAATGACTCCTTGTAGACCATTAGACTCTGCTGTATTATTTTCAGGCACTTAGAATTACTGAATAGTACACCCTTTACTTCTACTGAAAAGATGAATTTTAGTTTTATTATGGTTCTGGTCTAGAATGTGATGTTCCCACTTGTACAGTTACTAAATCAGTCTTCTGTCAATTCAGAAATCTGGGAAATTGAAACCATTTTGCCTTTACTTTTAAACATTGCTTCATTTCTTTTTCATTTTGAAACTGCTTTATTGTGTGTCACTGTTTAATAGATGACCAGATGGTGCTATTTAAAAGTTTCAATATATCCTAAAATCCAATTCCAATGAAGAAAACATCAGGAAAATTTACAGTAGTGAAAGTTATGTTTTAAAAACTTGTTGTCATTATATTTACATCAGGGATATTTGTAAATCATCTTCATTATTTTAAAAATAATTAAGGGAAATCTTCACTGAACACAATTTCCCCGTAAATTAAAGAAAACATGCAATTATATATCCCTATTCGTTATGAGAGTGATGCATTTAAGTCATTAATTGTAAATTATCTTTTCATATTCATACTACATAACTTGTAGATTAAAATATTCATTAGTATAGAATTTAGAATATTTTAATATATCTACATTAAGTTTGAGAAATACTATACTTGGAAATTGGACAAAGAAAGCTGACACCCATGTCATACACCACTATTACAGTGATGTATCTACCCTGGCTCACATCTATGGCCTTATAGTTCCCTTGGGACAAGAAAACAGAACAGGAAAAATGCTGAACTTGGTTCATGGATGGATCAAATTGGTGTGTAAATTCAAGCCATATCTGCTTGAATAAACTATTACTCTATAGTTCTTAGGGTTGACTTTGAAAGAAAGTGGTAAGGGAAAATTCCCCCAGTGGATGGAGATTGTAAGAGTGCTCTTGGTCATCCCACTTAAATGAAAATAAAAGTGGCCTGAGGTTAGAATTTATAATATTTCATGGGTCTTGGCAAATAGGCTTATACATGGACTGATAAGATTGGGTACTAAATGTGAAGCTCATGTATCACATGCTAGGGCCTACTGGATTGCATTCTCCATAGAGGAGTAACTCAACAATCAAATAGAATGACTTAGCTAGTAGACCTCAGTCTACTTCTGCCATTAACCACTCATATTCTGTCACAATGGGTTCATGAACAGAACAGACATAGTGGCAGGCAATAGCCGTACCATAATGGGATCCCACTCACCAAGATTGGTTAAATCCTTTCAGTCGCAGTCTCAGTAACATTGAGCCAGCCCTCGGTCTCAGCGCCTTCACTCTGCTCCGCGCCTGCTGCGCTGCCAGCTGTGCCACCATGATGGAACAAACCATCTCCTTTGCCAAGGACTTTCTGGCCGGAGGCATCACTGCCGCCTTCTCCAAGACGGCCGTGGCCCCAATTGAGCGAGTCAAGCTGCTGCTGCAGGTGCAACATGCCAGTAAACAGATTGCGGCCGACAAGCAGTACAAGGGCATCGTAGACTGCATGGTGCGCATCCCCAGGGAGCAGGGCGTGCTGTCCTTCTGGAGGGGCAATCTGGCCAACGTCCTCTACTACATTCCCACTCAAGCCCTCAACTTCGCCTTCAAGGGTAAGTACAAGCAGGTCTTCCTGGGGAATGTGGACAAGCACACGCAGTTCTGGAGGTATTTTGCTGGCAACCTGGCCTCCGGCGGGGCAGCCGGAGCCACCTCTCTCTGCTTCGTCTACCCGCTGGACTTTGCCAGAACCCGTCTGGCAGCCGATGTGGGGAAATCTGTAACCCAGCGGGAGTTCAAAAGCCTGAGAGACTGTCTGATGAAAATTGTCAAGTCTGACGGCATCCGGGGCCTCTACCAGGGCTTCAGCGTCTCAGTGCAAGGCATCTTCTTCTACCGGGCTGCCTACTTTGGCGTGTATGACACCGCCAGAGGCATGCTTCCCGACCACATCGTGGTGAACTGGATGATCGCCCAGTCTGTGACGGCCGCGGCTGGCACCATCTGTTACCCCTTCGACACCGTGAAGCGGCGGATGATGATGCAGTCAGGGCGCAGAAAAGCCGACATCATGTACAGGGGGACCATTGACTGCTGGCTGAAGATCTTCAAGGAAGAGGGGCCCAAGGCCTTCTTCAAGGGTGCCTGGTCCAACGTCCTCAGGGGCATGGGTGGTGCCTTTGTGCTGGTCCTTTACGACGAGCTGAAAAAAGTCATCTAGGCTCGTCCCCTCGCCTAGACACAGGGACCAGGAAGATCGTGTAGAATACTGCACTATTACGGATCACTGACCTTCCAGAAATTCTAGTGCCCTTGCCCGACCATATCATGCGTAGAGGACTGGTGAGGGCTCTAGAACGAGGGTATTGTGATCATGATCACTCACACCCTGGTTCCACGGACTGATTACAGGGGGAGGGGAATCCCGGCTTCTTCAGGGCAGTCTCCCTACCCTGGTGCTTGTATGCCCGAGCTGTGTTTAAGCATTTATTTAAAGAAAATCATGTCTCTCATTTGTACTTAAGCACTATACTTTTATGCACAGCACGTTACTTGCAATTACGTTATATGTTGAGCATTCTGCTGCAAATAATGAAAATGGGACATGGGTGGGGGCGGGGGCGGGGGAAGAAAAGAAAAAAGACTGGTTAAACTACTTCTGCTACTAAATATTCAACATGCTAGCACTAAAGACCAAAGCCGAGACAATCATTAAACATCATCTCCCAAGGAGTCTCAAGAACCACATTGTGGCAAATTGATCCCATTGAACCACTTTCACTCTTGAAGAGATTACATTTCAGCTTGATTTGAATCAACACGTTACTAGTATAGACTTGTCTTTCCTTCTTACAGGGCCTCATCGAGAGCACTATTCCAGGGTTTATAGAGTACTTGATTCAATATGGATCCTATGTAACATCACATTAAACAAAGGACCCCCTTTACAGCAAAGAACAAGCAACTGTGGGCATCTGACCATTGGCTACATTTGTCTTATCACATATAACATGATCAAGAAGTTTCTGGGCAGATTGAATAATGGAACATTCTTAAAAGGCACAGCTAAGGTTTTTGCTTATAAATGATATCCTGAAGGGATACAGTGACATCTTCTAGAATACAGTATTAATTAATGATTGTACACCATAAATTAATATCAGGTCCTATAGATATTGAATAGATGGGTATAGGAAACAAGGGGTAGAGGCTGGAGTAGTCCCACTTAGCATCATTCACAGTGACTCATGTGGAGCACAAATGTGCTTTCCATCACTGCAGCTCTAGGCTCTAATGTGCATATGCATACAGGTTTCTACAGAGGAAATCTTTCTATCAGAAAACATGGAAAGAATCTCATTAAACTTTAAGCTACAGTTGCCACCTGATCACCAAGAAATTAGTAAGCAAGAAATGGAGTCATTATCTTGGCCAGAGTAAGTAACTTTGGCTATCAGGAGAAGGTAAGGCTGCTATTATAAAATGTAACTGGGAAGAAATGTTTGTAGGATTTGGTATTGTCCTGGCTCATTTAGACAATAATAAACAAATGCAGTAGTCACGGCCTCAGAAGGACATGGTTACAGCATTCAGAGCCCTCAGGGATGAGATTATGGATTGTCTATCATTAATTAACCTAGACCGGCAGAGGTACTAGCAGAGAAAGAAGGGAATCAGAATGAGAGAAGAGATGAGAGATGGTGAGTATGTACAAGAGGTGATCTGTGGTGATGCTAGGGTGTCTGACTCAGATTCTTTTTCAAGACTGAGACACTTGTTCTTACAATTTCTAGGAGTGTTGGCAGTGGATAGATCACAACTAAAACTTTCCCAGAATATTGGCCTCAAACAATGGGCAAGAAAATAAAAGTTCAGCCCTTTGCTTCAATTTAGGACATCTCTGTAGGCCAGCTTCAGAGCTACTCATGGGTTCTGTTGAGGCCTTTTTTGTATCTGTAGCACAGTTCAACTTCTCTCTTTGCTCAGTTTTCTTCCCCAGAAGAAAGATAACTTAATTGTTTTGAAATTCAGAATTTATTATTTGGGGTAGTTTACCTGTAGAGGAAGTGATAAGAGTGCAATAATACAAAGGGAATCAAGAGAAGGTGAGAACAAGAATAAAGTATAGACTCAGCAGGATGGTAGAAGGCTATGAGCCGAGGAGAGGAAATTTTCAGTGAGAAGTTCCCAGGGTAGCTATGGCTAAGAGATTTAAAAAACAAGGAAGGGTGACTAAATTTAAAATTTATATCTCATACTAGAAGAAATTGCACTGTAAATTTTCACTATTTTTCCCAACCATCAAAAAAGAAATTCGATGCAAATATCAAATAAAAATATATTGGAAAAGATACAGGTATTCAATAATCTAATTTGTTTAAAAATAATATTTAAAATATAATAATTTTCCAGTATGCAAAAAAAATAACCAGTTAGAAAATATAATGGAAAAGAAAAAGATTAGATAGTAGCACAAAATTCAATTTCAAGGAATACACTTAACAAGAAATTTTCACAATCTATATAGATAAAACTTTAAAAGTCTGTCAAAGAACTAAAGAAAAAGTTTGAATAAATAGAATAAAATATCTTTTTTTGAGGTAATAGTCAAAAAGTGACAGTTCTCTTGGCTTAAACTATGACAACATCTTTTAGAAATTAGAAAGTGATTATTATCTTACTTAGAAGAATACACACACAGAAACTGCAATAACTAGGGGTAAAATATAGCATGTTAAAAAAAAGTATGTGTATGTGTGTGTGTGTGTGTGTGTGTGTGTGTATGTATGTGTATATATATATTTCAATGGAAGAATGTGGGGTTGAGAAATTGGTGTGTTGAATATAGTACATTGGGAAGTGTTTCCCGATATGTATGAGAATTTAGTAAATGACAAAGCCGACATTTCAGATTAATGATTAAAGATGGACTATTTTATAAATGGTTTGGGATAACCAGCAAACCTTTCTGAAAATGGCCTTGAAGAAGGAAAGAAGAAAGAAAGAAGGAAGGGAAGAAGGACAAAAAAAGGAAGGAAGCTGCAGAAAATGTTATTTAATGTGTAATTTGCCACATGAAGATTATTATACACACACCACACACACACACACACACACACAAACACACAAAAGCCATAAAATAAACCAAGGAAAAGAATTGAGTATATTTGTAAACACAAGATGACAGAAAGTTAATTTCCATCATAAACAAAGTACTATTACAAATAAATGATATATCTGTTAGAAAAATAGGTTAAGAAAAGGCATGTCACAGAAAAAGAAATAAAAATAGTTAGTAAAATATGAAAATATGTGACCACAAAAATGCATGAATGATACTGCATTAGAAACTCTACTGATATAACTTTATTAAAGATTAAATTTAAAGAAAGTCACTGCTATCATAACAATAAATATTGATAAAGTATTTTATAAAATTTACTTCTCATTTCTGATGAAAATATTTCACCAACAATGAATAGGAAGAAATAAATTGATTTAGTGATTCTTTCTAAAATCTTTGGCAAGCAAAATAAATTGCTGTGAAACATTAGAAGTATTTCCAATAAATTCAATGCCATTTGAAAAAATACCACGAGATGGCAGGATACAAGATCAATATATGAAAACCAAAGCTCTTAAAAAACAGTAATAATTAATTCTAAAATGCAAAGAAAATATATAAATCTCTTTAAAATGGCAGCAAATCTATAATGTGTGCAAAAGCTGAATCTGAAATGGACAAAACATATGTTAAAATTATGAAAGTGGCTAAAGACATTAAAAGAAAAAAGAGAGATATCCTATATTCATGGATACTAAATATGGTAAAATCATCAGTTCTCAAATCATCCTGTAGATTTCCTACAACTTTAGTTAAAATTTTTCTAGAGATTTTTCATGGAATTTGACAAACTTATTCTAAAATTTATATGTCGAGTTAGCAAGATTAACAAAGTTAAGAAAAATAAGAACTTGTTCTATCAACTATCAAAATATCTTTTAAATCCAGAAAGTTTTAAAAGTGAGTTTTGGATGTTTTATATACTAAAATTAGATCTCTGTCGCACATCTTTTAGAACATTGACTTCCATATATATATTGAACACATAAAAAGAAAAAATATATTTAAAATGTTAACAGAATAATTTAAAAATTTTGATTTTAAGACATGAAAGGCCATTTTGTGTTACAAAAAAAGCAAGAGACATGAAAGAAAATATTTTAATTGACATCTAAAAATGAACTTCTGTATGATAAATGACTTCATAAACAAAGGTCACTAAAAACCAAAACAAAACAACAAAAAACCTACAAAAAGAAAAAGTCAAAACCGCACAATAAAAATAAAAGCTACAGACTGTGAAATTTTATTTGAAATAAAAATAACAGCCAAAGGAATAGAGACCAGAATATACAGTTTCCTATAGATTCATTTTTACTAAAGAGCATAGTATTAAAAATGACATAAGGCAAAGGATATTAAGAGGAAATTCACAGGAGAAGAAATCCCAGTGGCCAATAAAAAATACAAATATTATCAATTTTCTAATATATAGAGAAAGACAGTGATGACAATGTAGGGAGGACGCAAAAGAACTAAAATGTTAAATCAAGCTATAATCAGAGATTACAATATGCTGATCGGCCTTGCAGCCAGGCCACAGAAGACACCTGCAGAACAAAGGAAGATTTTTGCTGGGATTGCTAATAAGCCATTTCCCACACCTGTGAAGGGGAAACAGAAAAATAGTCTTTAAGTGGCTGCTCTACACAAAATTCTTCGTTCTTTAAGGCTAAAACCATAGGGAGCCTATGGATTAAAGGTTAGGAACTGCCAACAGGCCTTTCGTGCTACATATTCTTACCTTTTCAAGCTGCATAATCTTCCCCTCCCCCTTCCTTACTGTATGTCCACATCAAAGGTAGTGGATAAACACAGTCTTTAAACTTAACTCACGGAAACTAAATAATGATATATAAACTGAATTCCCAGAACACTTGGGGTCTCTCTTACTGCCTTCACTCTCTCTTTCTCCCTGTCCTCATCTCTCTTGTTTCTGTCCCTCTGAGTCTCTCTTAGGCTCTCTCACTCCCTGTTTCTGAGAGAAGACCATGCTCTGTCTATGAAGTGTTACCCCTTCTCCAATAAACTTTCCTTTTGACTAACTGGCGTGTGTATTGAATTCTTTCTACATTCTCCTCCAAAGAACCCTCTTCTCTCAGTGAAGGGCTTGGTCTCCCCTGACTCAGGGAAATTTAGCCTTTCCTGCATCAGTAATAACAAAACATTAAGTTTTATAATAACTAGCATATATGAAGTTGCGGTGCAGTTGATACCTTTTATACTCCTATGAGTATGCAAATTTAAAAAGTCGCTTCAAAAAAAAAAAATGTGGCTGCATGTATTTACATTTTGAATGCAAGAAAATGAATAACAAACTAGATTTCCATTAGTGGGAGAAAAACAATTGGGGAAATTAATTCACTCAAGTAAATTATGAACGGCTAATTAACTATATGGCAAAATTGCCAAAAGTCAATCACCAGAATAATCAGTTTGCCAAATTTAGATTTTAAAATTATGTCTAAAGTTTACAACAATGTATATTGCGTGAAACTTTTAAAAGCAATTGGATATTTAATATTTTTTAACGGCATTTTAAGGAATTTCCAGTTGTGCTTCAGCTACTTCCAACTGTAGCAGAATGAGTTAGAACAGGGGTTTCCAACCCCTAGGCTGCATACAAATATGGGTCCTTGACCTATTAGGAACTGGGGCACACAGTAGAAGGTGAGCTGCAGGTGAGTGAGAAAAGCTTCATCTGTATATGCAGCTATCCTCCATGCCAGCATCACTGCCTCAGCTCTACCTCAGATCATCAGGCATTAATTAGACTCTCACAGGAGCACCGGTCTCTGATGCCAAAAAGATTGGGGACCTCTGTGTTAGAACACACAGAGAGAGAACATGCTGCCAGGGACAAAAATGAAGAAAAGAGTCAGTAAGCAAAACAGCCCGGGCTGATGATACCACAGATCCAGGTGAGCGAGGAGTAGAACAAAAAAGAGCTTGAAGGGCACATTTTCAGAATATGACCCCCACCTTCTGAAAAATTGAATGTTTTTAGTTTTTAAGCATGTCAACTTAATTTTTGCAGAAATCTACAAAAGCTTGATAAAACTACCTTACCTCTTAACATTGTTGTAAGTTCTATAAATAGTTAAAATATAAAAACAAAATATTGCAGATTTTTTATTTGAAAAACCCATCATTTGGTAAAACGTTCATGGAATTGGCTTTTGGTAAATTAGTTAAATAAAGTTCCAAATTCATATGGAATAATATATTATAGTTTACAAGAATGAGCTCACACAGTGTTATGTTATTCATTAAGTAAAAGCCTTTCCTCTCTCTCTAAGGAATGAGCAAGGGCTCCCCCTATGCCTAAGTTAAGGCAAGGAAAGGGCTTCCTGGAAGCTTCCGATGCCTTGTGAGTATGATGATCTAGAGAGTTCTCCAGATAACGTGACTAGTGTTCTCTGTGCTTGACTGAAGAACCTATAAAAGTTTCCTGAGAGGTTCCTGTGATAGGCAGAACAATACTCTCCTCCCACAAAGATAACTAGTTCTAATCCCTGGAACTTACAGGACAAAAGAAACTTTTTAGGCGTGATTAGTTAAGGCTCTTGAATGGAGTAATCACAAGAGTCCTTGTAAGAGACAGGCCGGAGTGTCAGAGTGAGAGGAAGAGATATGACAATAGAAGCAGAGATTGGAGTGATGTGCTTTGAAGATGATGGAAAGGACCACAAGACAAGGAATGCAAGAAGCCTCTAGAAAGTGGAAAAGGAAAAAAAAAAAGTTCTCCACTAGGACCTCCAGAAGGAAAGCAGCCCTATTGACACCTTGATTTTAGTCCCATAAGATATATTTTGACTTCCATAACTGTAAGATAATACATTTATTTTGTTTAAGCCAAAAAAATATGTATATATATGGAAATTTGTTGTAGCAGCGGTAGGAACTAGTACAGCTACTGACTTTAGGTGACTATCATAATGATGTATATATCCTGCCATCTCTCCTCCTTGCCTACTCCGAGTAAGGAGGATGCAGAAAAAGAAGCAGGGAAGAAGATAAAACAACAAAAAGAAAACAAGAACAAAAAAATCCCGTAAACAATAACAATAACAACCCATAGTGATATGGTCTGCATGTGTTTCCCACCAAATTTCAGGTATTATAACTTAATCTGCAATGTGTTGGTATTTGGAGGTAAGGTTTTTGGAAGGTGATTAAGTCATGAGGGTGAAACAATCATGAATGGAATCAGTGCCCTTATAAAAGAGACTGGATAAAGGTCCCTTACTCCCTCTTGTGTGTGGAGATATAACAAGAAGCCTGCAACCCAGGAGAGGCCCTCATATGACCACACTGGCATCCTGGTCTTGGACTTCCAGCTTCCAAGACTGTGGGGTATAAATACGTCTGTTGTCCATAAGCTACTTAGTCTATGGTATTTTTTTGTTGTTCTTATAGCAGCCCAAACTGACAGAAAAAAAAAGGAAAAATATGGAAGAAAAGGGAAGGGGATGGGAGGAGAAAAAAGGAGAGAGGAAGGATGAAAGAGGAGAAGAGAAGAGAGGAGAGGAGAGGAGAGGAGAGGAGAGGAGAGGAGAGATAAAAGAGACTATACCATTTTCCACTGCAGGTTCTCTAGTCTGTATCACTGGAGCTCAAAAAAAGCAGAGAATTTTTGTTGCTGAAATGTCTAGTCCTTTCAATATAATATTATATATACACACATATAGTTTGTTAGAGAATGAATTAGGAGGTAAGGAATAAAAGATTTTCACATTTTACTTCATAGAAGTAACTTTTAAAATTAGTTTAAATGTATGTTCCGTTTTTAAATTACAAAATTTAAAGAAATGTCTATTTAGATATAAATGTGGATATTAGTGGACATGAAAGAAAAAGTACAGTTTTCTATTTCAATCATCATGGGGCAGAGAAAGCCACAGGTCTGCAAGAGATGAGATATGAGAGAAATCGATAATTCGGTTTAAGCAGGAAACGATCAATTTAGTTTTAAAAAATTATAACATTCCCGATGTTCCCTGGTAATACTGTTGTAAGTATGAGAGAGTGATGTGCTTCCTACCACCGAAGGAAAGTAATTTAAGTCATTTTTATTTAGATATCCTAGAGCAAAGATGACTCCCAAAACTGTAGAATCTGTTCAAATTTGAGTTCAAATTCTAGATGGAAAAGTTGGAGTGTGCGTGTGTGCATTTATTCACATTACTCTTTCTGTGTGATATTCCTTTAGACAGCTTCAGAATGTACTAGATGTCCACAGATTATTCACCTATTGTAATGCTTAAATTATTTAGACTACCAGAGAATAAGGCTGTTTAGAGTAAATCATTAATTCTGTGGTGTCAACAGCAATTGCAAAAGAAAAAGTTATTGGAGGTTTGCGCAGGCTGAACTTATGAGGAAAACTTCAGTGAAGATGGGAATAGCATGAGCTAAGATGTGAAGGTGAAATGATACAGCTGAAATTGTGGTGCTGCTTATTGTAAGGTGAAGAGAGCTGGTCAGCTGACTCCTTCACATCAGCCCCCCCTGAGGATAAATGTCCTCTTCCAGATAAGTCACTGAGTGGAGACAACGGACGTTTTATTCATTTTTGTCATTTACATCCATATTCACATCTACATAGACTTTACACTTGGTTTGCTTTCTTTTACAGAAGAGAAATTCCTCTTGCTTAAAAAATATAAAATTCCTAAGGCTGGGACACAACTATCCCCTCACAATATTAATCTTTTGTAAACCATTATTTGTGGTCACAGCCTGATTTCTTTGTTTCCTGGCTATTATAAAAAGGCTGAAATTTCAACAATCATTGGTAAGAATTGCTTAGTCATGCTTCAGTTGAGTTGGCTGCTTCGGAAGCTTAGCTGAATGCTCACATGCTGAGGTAAAATGTGTTATATCTGTGATATGTCTGCAATCTGCAAGCTAAAAGAACAGTAGACCCTCAGGGAATTAGAGATTGGGAGAGAAGGTGGGAAGATTTGTGGATGAAGACTGTGGCCTGCCATCCATGTGATGAGAGAGAGAGATTTCTCTTATATTATTAATAAAAAATAGCAACAGCAGATAAAGCACAAGTTGTCTTCTTCCAAAATGAAATTTTGCTACAGTTTTCTCCCAAATTTTGTGTAATTTAAAGGATTTGTTTGACTTCCTTCTTTGTAGGTGCTTTGGGCTGTACACTTTCCATTTCAACCCTAATGTCATGATCTCTGCCAATCAGAGGCATTCTATTTCCATAATTTACTGGCATGTCTATCAAAAATAATGGACTAAATTGCTCAGCACTTAATTTATACTAATTTTGAGGAATGCTTTTCAATTTTCAATATAGATGTTTAGTTTAAGGGTGGAATATCCTATCAAATGAAAAGATTTTATTATCTTTTGCCAAAAAAAAAATCTTTTGCAAAAGAATAGAAAGGACTTTGAAAACGCCTCAGTGTCTAAAACTCTTTTTAATTGAAATTCTCATAAGTGTGGCTCATAGCTTAATGGGCACTATATGGCAACATTGCTTCCAGAAAACTGCCATTCCTAAATATCATGACATTTAAACATGGGACAAAGAACATTCTCTGACAATTGTACAATATATTGTGTACACAAATTGAGGTAATGATAGCTAGGTGTTTTGCTAATGGATTCATTATATTGATGCTTGGTATGGTGAAACGTAGATGCCAGCTCCCTTTTGCTCAGTGTTAGAAACTACAGCTATGGTAATTACAAACAGATGCATTGAAATAAAAAGTTTGTGAGACTTTGTTAACTTCCTATGGTAATATTTTTATTCAAATAAACTCAAATTTTCATTGAAATTCAATATGAGAATAAATATGATTTTTATGTTTGTAAATATGAAACAATCAGAATTCAAATCCTGGCATGTTCCATAAACTTTCAAGCTCAATTTTCTCACTGACACAAATGACAATCACAGAACCTATGCCTCTGTGTTATTGTGAAAATTAGTATTATAAGGACTTAGCATAGTGCTTGGCATTTAGTCAGTATGCAAAGGTGATTGTTAAAAGTATTATTATCATTGTTATTATTAATTTTCCAATAGGCTTCAGACATTCCTAGAGACTTTCTGTATGTTATTTTTCAATTGAAGTTTGTCCGTGTATCTGTTAGCTATTGCTACATAACTAATCATTCCCAAACTCAGTAGATTTAAACAGCAATTACTTACTATTGCTCACACACTGAGTAGAGGTTAGAATTTGGCTGATTTTGTTTGGCCTCGTCAGGGTGGCGCTGCTTCTTACTGATGCTTTTGGTTCCCCAGGTCATTCCTTTTCCTGGGCATGTTTTTCTCATGGAGAAGGGCAAATTTACAAGGAGTAAGTGAAATATCATTTTAAGCTCAAGGCTCAGAATTTGCATAATGTCACTTCTACCTCTCTTGGGCAAAGAGGGCCTATCTCAACATCAAGGAGCAGTGATGAACACCCCGCACTCAAATGAGGCCATTGGGAGGCTGTGAAGGGGCAATTTGGGGGAGTCAGTAAGTATTAAAGCCAAAATTCAATTCATCTCAACTAATACTCTTCAAGGAAGAAAAAAACTGAGATGAAAGTGATTCCTGTGCAAACCGTAAGTCATATTGAACTCTCCAGGGGGTCCAAAATGACTTATAGAACTCTCATATAGAGCTGTCTACCTCTGCCTAAAAGGACCTAAGCCATGGTATTTGCACAAGTTCCACAGCTCTCATCTTTGTCAATCTAATCTTGAAACTGAAGAAGAAATACATTTGTATTTACTCAGAAGGCTCTTGGAATGAGTCCTCTTCTAAAACTCTCTTGCCGCTTTGTTTATGTATATTAATTCCTGCTACTTTATTCATGTTATTATCCTTCCGCTTATTAGAATTTTCTGAATGATTACTTTGTGTCAGTTTTTCTCCATTTACTAATTCACTAATTTATTAATTCACAATTTACTGGCTGTCTACTATATATAAGAACTGTTCCTATGCACAGTTGAATGAGTTGAATAGTTGAATGAGTCACACTGGACTCCAGCTTTCTTAAAGCTTGCTTGCATTTTAGTAATGAGAAGAGATAGTTTAAAAATAAAAACTTGCCCAAATAGATACTAAACTGCAGTTGGAATAAATGCTACAACTAAGAAGTAGAGTGTGTTGAAAGGCTACAACAAAAGGAACTGAACTTGTCTGGAATTTACAATACACTAGTAGCAAGATTGACAGTTGAACTACATTTGAAAGCACTGCTGTCAAATAAAAACATAATTCAAGTCATCTATTAAATTTGAAAATTCTAGCAGCTATATTAATTAAAGAAAAAGAAGTAATTATAATTTATCTTAAAGATATATTTTCTTTAATACAGTAGATCCAAAATGTTATCATTTCTACATGTGATCAATATGAAAATTAGTTATAAAATACTGTACATACTTTTTTCATACTGGATGTTTGAAATCTATTGTATATTTTAGCACATCTCATAGCACACCTCAGTTCTGACTGGCCACATATCAAGAGCTGAATAGTTATATAGATAGTGGCTATTATATCAGCCAGCACAGCTTTAGAGCCAGGCAAACTAGGAAAGGGAAATTTTTCAGAAAGAGAGAAGATTCCAGTAAATGCAAAATCTCTGAGACAAAGTATCAAAGTTCACTAGAGAGACTAAAATAGCCTATCTTGTATAGAGTACAGATTTTAGGCAAAGTAGCACAAAATGGAGTTAAATCACACAGGGTCTTAGAGGCCATGTTAAATAACATTGTGTTCTTTATTCTAAGTGTTATGACAGGTAATTGAAAGATTTAAGCAGGGTACACATAATCTGATTTCCATTTCAAAATGATTGATCTTGCTTCTGTGAGCATAATGGATCGAAGTGGGTAGGAGTGGTATGGAGGAGTTATATTTAGCACTTGCTATAGTCTAAGCAAGAGCACATGGCACCACGGACCAGAGAATGCTAGTAAAAAGCAATCAAGATATTTAGGAGATAAAATCAATTAGACTTTTTCTTTTTTCAATTTGAGTTGGAATGACTTAGAAGAAGGATGAAGCATATTTGCTTTGTTTCTGGCTTGTGCAGAAAGGTATATGGTATGCTAAGTTTGAGGAACAAAATTGATTAACTCCAAATCAGACATATAAAGGTCCAAGAGCTAATTAAATTATTTAGCTGAATAACTAGAGATATCTAGTAGGGAACTAGATATGTAACACTTAGACCCTAATAAGTGGTCTGGACTGAAGTTTTGAATTAGAGAGAGGCCAGTACTGATCCTTGCACATTGTCATTACCAAGATGCAACTCAACTTTATATTTTCAGGGTTTAGTTGCCCGTCTTATAACTCATACTCAGTAAATGTTTATTCAGTGTATTTTGTTATGACTCCCTTTCTTCTTGTGATGAGGTGATAGGTAAGACTGAAAAGCCAGGTAGCAGACTTTCAACAGGAGCAGATTGGTGAGATTGTGGATTTTTTTCCTACCTTTGCACAGAACTTTGCCTTAATCAAGGATTCTGAGCTTGGGCCATGGCTTATGCAAAAGCATTAGAGAATCTAAATATGTTAGTGAATTCACTTTTTTTGGTGTGATTATTAAAGTCATGAACACTTTTAACAAATCACTTTGAACCAAAAGGGTAAAAAATTTGGAATAACTATTACTAAAAATGAAATTACAAAATGCATGCTGTTAAGAGAACATAATCAATCCCAATTAATTCTCTCAATGAAATTGGATCAATACAATTTTTTCATATGATGCCTTTATGGTTTTAATCTTGATAACACTGATAACTGCTAAGATTTTACAAAGAAAAGCCTGCTCGGAGCTGACTGCCTCATCCTACTAAATTCTTCTTATGCCAGTCACAGTCACAGTTCTTTTTTTTTCATGCACATAACAATAGTAGAATATGACATCTTAGGTAGTCAGTAAAACTTGAAAAATTTCAACTTTGCAAAGCAGTCTAAGACACCTGCATATCACAATGGTATGAAAGTCAGGGCTCCCTGATTCTAATTATATTTTAATATAAAACAATATCAGTGAATTAAATATACATTAATTTTAGGAACTATCAACCAATATTATTTTAAAGCATCTATCAGTCTGTGCCTGATACATTTCTAAAAATGTTGTGAAATAAAACAAGTTCATATCCTTAAGATACTGACAATATGATTGAGGAAGCAAAGTGAATTAAATAACGAATTGTTCATGACAAAATATGTGATATTAGCTAGGGAAGTTAAGCATATTTGGAATGAATAGATAGGGAAAAGTTTTGATAGGAATGTTTTGGCTTGTTATTTTTGATTGAAGTAAGAGTAGAAAAAATTAGAAAAGTGAAAGATTAATTTTCTTCTTCTAGGTATTTGTGCTATAAAAATTTTGGTTGGCTCAGAATAGAGTCCTGTGGTGAGAGGTGGTCTGTGAGGACTTTGCAAACAGATTGATTATAACAATGTCTTTAGAGATATATAAGAGAATTGTGTTAAATGAATGAGTAAACTAAAAGATGTGGCAGTAACTTATATTTGTGTCACATTTTGATACTAGTTACTTATTTTCTTTCTCAGAGAGTAATTTTGAAATTAAGGATGGATATGTGACAAGTGCTATGCTAAGTATTGAGGGTACAAGAAAGGAATATGAAATAGTATCTGTTCTCAGAGAATTTATTTCCAGTGCCATTTTCTTATTTTAGGCCATTATCATCTTTCATTTAGACTTCCAAAATAACTTTCCTAGTCTCCTTCCTCATTCAATCAATCATCCACATGCTGTCAAGGATAGTTTTCTAAAGTACAAATCTAATCGAGTTACTGTTCTGCTTAAAATTCTTCAATGATTTCACATTGTATATTGGATAAAATCCAGGTCCTTTAATGTGACAAGTTTTTTTTAACGGTTTGAATTTTTCTTGGCCATGCTGTCTGTATTGAAGCCACACAGAATCACTTACTGTTTCCCAAATATATTTCGTTCTTTCATGGATCTGGGTCAAGAAGACTGCATTAAACATATTTCATTGTAATATAAATATTTTATAAGTTTTTTTCAACTCCATTTATTCTTTTGTTGTGGAGATGATGCTTACTCTGAGGCATCATAGGTTCAGGTTTCGCACTGTGATTAGTAGTGTGGATATTAGCATGTGATACCTGATGGTGTAGAGATTTGACTGTCAATCTAAGCATTTAAACTTTAGTTTGTCAGTAATGTATAGCTGATGAAGCTTAGATATTTAACCTGCCATGTTTGTTTTCTGCAATTTACTCTGAAGAGTGTTTCAAGGTGATGGTATCAATTGGACCAATGTTAGACTGGAGGAGGAGGAACAATTTAGGAGTAATTGCAAAAATCCAGATATAAGTGATTATATCCTGTACTGTGGTGGAGTATAAAGAAAAAGTAAAGACAATAAAGAGTATAGTCATCTATCTGGGAATCTAAATATAGGAAGTATACAAACAATAAAATTATTCAAATTATTTTTATAATATCAACTCTATAGTTTGAAAAAAATAAAGTAATAAGTGATTTGTCCTAATAAGATGGTGTGATCTAATAGCCTCTACAAAAAAGTGGTCCAAGCTCCCAGAGATGACTAATCTATACAGTATAGGTGGGTGGTCCAAAACATAAATGTATCAAAAGGCTTCTCTCAGAATAGTTCTTGATGTGACAATCTAATAAAATCAATGGAACAAAGTTGCTTACTAACAAGCAGAAGATATTTTAATAATCCCATTCTATAAGAAACTGAAAAGAAATTAGGAAAGAAAAGACACCTAAAGAACATTATCTTTATTTAAATGTTATTTTATTAATGGTTAAAGTGTTAAAGGAGACCATGAAAAGAAATAACTATTTATGTTATATTATTCTAATACAATTTCTTTTGCCAATAGCTGTACATAAAACAGAAATAGAAAATGTCTGTATTTTCCTGTAATTGTTAAGGATTATGGTGTCATAATAGTTTAATTAAGTTAAAAATAAATAAGATTTGTTACAATGAGAATCAGGAAGTTCTCACTTTTCTAGGACAGTATCATATAGTTATCTGCAACTTAAATTTGGAGGGAAGTCAATCACTCTATGTTCCTAAACTTCTAGTCTCCTGTTCTCCTGATTTCTCAGTATTTGAATTTTCTATTTTCAAATACATGACTATATTTAATTTAGGGATCAGTCCTTTGTGTTATATTTATGAGTCTCTGGAAGCCAATAACTGGGCTTTGGGGTTCTGTGCTCATGACATAGAAGGTTCAAGTGAAGAGAGAGGTTGACTGAACAGGAGACAATTTGAGGATAAAGGGTACAGATATGAAGAAATGACAGATATAAGGAATTATTTGATAAAGAAATATTTTAGACATGAAATGTCAAGAGGGCCATGGCATTATATTTACCTATGGTTGGCTTGGCGGTATCTCGAGATTTTTTCAATTAACCTCCACTTACTTTTAAAAAGTCCTAATTATTATATTATGAAGTCTTAGAATCACATCATATAAAAGATGAATAAGCCAAGTGGAATGGACATTTTTAGGAAATGACTCAGTACTTCATCTATCTTTATTAATAAAGTTCTCATTATTCGAAATGATAGCAATGCTGAACCTGACCTTGTTATCACAGATTTGTTATGGTGCCAATCATTTTGTAGATCGTAAGCTCAGGAACATTAAATGAAGGCTTATATTCTTAGGCTGGAGAGTTGTGTAGCCATGCTATTTATCATGAAAATCTGTTTATTATTTCGCTTTCAAAAAATGAAATAATAATCTGCAATTTTTCTTCTCATGTAACCCATCTCAAAAGAATAAAAAGTGCTGAATTAATAGATTTCTCAATTAAGAATTTACATAAAATTATTACATAAAATTCCAATAAGTCGTACCCATATAAATTCTATTTAATTTAACTTACATTGTATTTTAATGCAGAGAAAAGAGTACTTTACATACTCAATACCTTGTTATATTAAACTAGTCTTTTATTAGATACTATGTAAAACAATTCTTAATTGATGATTACTATGTGCTACTCTGTGCAAAAATTAACTATAATAATAAGATTCTATTTTATGATTTGAGTGGGAATATATTTCCATTTCAAATACTCAGCTTTAAGTCATAGGTGAAATAGATTTCATACTTATCAAAAATCAATAATCTGATGTTTTCGTACTGACATTTTGTTTCTATCAAGTGTTTGGCAGACTGGGAGAGGATTTCTATTTCTGTTTTGAGGGTAACTCACAGTTTAAGGAGGTACGAGCTTGAAATTGATAATTTGAATTCTATTACAGAATTCAGGTGATAATATAAATGTCTTGTTTAATATCCTGGAGCTTTTCAGTAAAAAAATTATATCACCTTTACCAGAACATCTATAAAGAGAGAGAAGCAGGAAAACTCAATTATATGTGTAAGAGAATATAAAATGTATGTATGTATAAGAGAGATTGCTAGATGCATTAACAGCATCCATTCTTACTATCTTCTATGGGGATAAAATTTTTGGCTAGACACAAAGATGTGAAACTAAAGATTACTTTTCTGGGCACCCTCATAATTGGGTGTGGCCATAGGACTAGTTTTTGGCTAATGAGCTATGAAAGGAAGCTGTGTATGCTATTTCAGAGTTATGTGCTTAAGAGAAAAGGAACATACTCTTCTTTCTCCATCTCTATTGTGAACTTGTTGGAATAAAAACTGCATGAAGATGGCAAAGCATCAAGCTAGCAGGAACAGGGATCATCTGATGTCACAGAGTGAATTCTTTCTATTTAGACTGTTTTCAAAAATTACATATTTACATCTTGCTTGAGGGGCTGTTACTTCTTCTTTGTTTAAAGCAGTCGTGCCACAGTCTAAGTAATATCAAACAAGGTCTAACTCATTTTAAGAAAATACCCAAATCTTCCTGTTGAAGAAAGAGTTTTAGAGTCTAAATTAGCCAAAGAAATTGTCTGATAGAACATTCTGTAATGATGCAAATATTCTCCACTATCAAATTCAGTAGTTTCTGGCCATATGCAGATATCAGTATAGGTAATTTTACTAAGACATTGGATTTTTAATTGTTAAATTTTAGTTCATTTAAGTTAAATAATCACACAAGGTTAGTGGCACTTTATTGGACCCCAGTTACAATAATATATTTATTCATTATTTTGTCTGGTAACACAACCCATAAATCATGCCTCTTATACTCCTTAATTAGAGGGATAGTGCTGTTAAAAACATGTCACAGAAAATGCCTAGGAAATGTTCACTTACCAAGTAAATTATTACTGGCCTACATTTCTTTAATTTATGTTTCAATAATTATTTAACTAAAGATTTTAATGTTCAAATTGTCGTATGTATGTGTCTTTATGGAAATACAAAATGCATGTTTTCTTACATATGCTAGTTGTGTAACCATGCATCCAGCTGACTTCCATCTCTTGTATTTCCAGAAAGATGGCACAGAGATGGTGGACAAGCTTAAGCTCTTTACTCCTGCTTAGAGCTTATCACCTATTATTTCAAAAAATTGCCCTTTGTCTGTTGCTCTGCAGTGCTACTCAAGTGTTTACAATATGACTAGGTCTAAACTCTTATAGTCATTGTCAATTTTCTGTTGAGATAATTGGCATATAATATTATATTAGTTTTAGTTGTACAGCATCATGATTTGATATATGTTATATTGCAAAATAATTATGATAAATATAGTTAACATTCAACATCACACGTATAGTTACCATATCATACACCAACTTTTATTTGATTAGGTTTCTGTGGTATACTTTTTTCTATTCTTTTATTTTACTAATGTGTTAGATAGCTTTTATATCATTTATAATAGCATTTATTTCAGTTTTATTATTGTTCATAACCTTAAAACTTTAAAATTATAGCTTATAGCTCATTGACATTTAATAAATGAGTAACATATTTTTAATTCAAAATTACCATATTATTAAGGGCTATTTGAATTACTTGCCTTATTTTTGTTAAAATATTTTTAATTTTCTGCATTATTCTTAATTAGTTTAGAAGTTATGCACTCTTCTTTGTATGTCTCTTTAATTCATTAAATATAATATTAATTTTGACATTGGGCCAGACATTTTCAGGACCTTAGATTATTTTAATTCTGTCTTCTTTTCTCCTTACATAGATGCCTATATTTTAAACCTCCAAATCAATTATTTTGCTGTAAACATCTACTAGTCTTCTAGAATTTCCAACATATTTATTATTTTCTTTACTATTCAATTCCTTTTATTTCCTCTGAGCTTTGATTTGGAATAATTTCCTTCTGCTTACAGAATACACATATACATATATGTATGCACATATCACATATCACATATATTAATGTATACATATTACTACATATTCATGTATACATATATATTAATGCATGTCTCTTTGTCTTTGTTAGTTCTTTATCATATTATTTGCTCCTTCATGTTAAAAATATTTTGCCTAACTTTTAAAACTATTCTCAGAGGACTGTCTAATGTTATCTACTCTGCTCCTTACAGAACTGAAAATAATTTTTTATATTTTTTCCAGATCATATTCTTTCCCCTCAAAAATAGATCCAATCACCATGTACTCATCTATCTTCACATGCATTACTTCTAAATCTTACATAAAGCCCATTTAGACACTATAAATACAAGAGTGAAAGAAACAAATAAACAAACAAAAAAAATGCTTCCTTCTTAGAGCTTCCATTCTAATCAAGGGAAGTAGAGATATGTAAGTAAAGTATGAAGTATATCAAATATATCAGTAAGGGCAGTAGAAAATATTGATGGGAGAGAGAATGGGCATTAAGATCTAAAGATATAGAAGGCATAAAGATATAGAAGATATAGAAGGCACAACATATCCTAAGCATGATAAATACAAAAAATTTATACCTGTGAAAATTGTACATTGCCAAAGACAAAGAGAAGTACTTATAAGCAGACAAAGAGAAAGGCAAATCACCTATTAAAGAATAACAGTTTGACAGCAGATATCTTACAAACAAAAAAGAAACCAAAACACCTTGGAATATCTTCAAACATTGTGGGGAATTCCCTAAGTTTAAAATTGTGTTACCAAAAAATAATATTTTAAGATAAGTGAAATAAAGGCTTTTATAATAATAAAAACAACGAATTTATCAGCAAGATATTTTCATTTAACAGAACTTTAAGAAATATACTTCAAGAATCAAGAAATGCAAAAAGAATGGCAAGCAAAGAAGTAGGTAAACGTTTAAATTAAATTTAAATAATAATGGTTTGTATAAAAGTATTTAAAAAAATCTACTTCGTAGTATTCCAAAAATGGACAGATCTAATGCACAGAAAAACAATATGTGTTCTTTAAGAGAGTGTTGTTAGGATTAAAAATCTTATTATGGAGAAGGTAAAAAATATTAACTTTAGATTTTGTTAAAATTCCATTAAAATATGAAGTTATCAAATTATTAAGGGACAGAAAATAGAGTATATAACTTTCAAGCAAGTGGGTTGAAAATATGTAATAAGAGAATAAACAAAACAACTTAAAATCAATGCAAAACAATCAAAAAAGGAGAAGAGAAAATGTATAGAGAAGTATACAACTATAAAAATCGTGACACTATTTTAAATACATGAGAATGGAACAAACTAAAATTACATTGATTGTAGGGGAGGGGCAAGCAATAAATGGAAAATATTGAGGAATGTATTAATATTTGCAATGATATGAGTAGTCTTCTCTTTTTGATATCAGATGGTGGAATATGGGAGGTAATTTTTTTCACATTTTACATATAGGAAATACATGTTTGTACTCCAAAATATAACATATTTGAAAATTTTTTGAAAATCATTTAGCAATATCTATGATTTAAATGAGAAGAAAATACAACTCATATGCTTTTTTTTTCCTGCCTTACTTACATGTACTTAACATAAAAATTTTACTTGCTGCCCTTTAGAGTTAATATATTCTAATCTTTTTGAAAATACAACTCTTTTCCTTGTGCTTTCTTATTTTGTCTGGTTCTGCCTGAAGTGAACTGCTGGAATTTAAATTGATGGCAAATGTGGTTCACTCTATAAAGGCAGGGGCTATCAGTCTCCATTATATCAAATAGCCTCTACTGTCCTGTCATCTGTCTTTTTCAAGTGGACATCAGTAACCAAGACACAGATATATTATAAGGTCATTGATAGTGCTTGTCATCAATTTGATTTGTGATTTCAAATAGATCAAGAGTACCTTGAAAACTAAGCATTGATTTAAATGAGTCAGATCTGCCTGTGTGCTTATAAAAACAACGTAAAGTTCTAAACATTAAATTCTGTGCTACTAGGTCATTACAATACCTAAATGTACTATTCTTCTCATTTGAACAACTCAGCTCACACTCCTTAGCTTCCTGAATTCATTTTCAAAGATATTTCATTTTTCCTTTGTTCAAAAACCTGAAAAAGGAAGCATCTTTCTGCTTGGCCTAAACAATATTTAAACAGATTCTGCTTGAGTAATAATCACATGTAACTGAGGGTTTACTCTTTAATCATTCCAGGTTTACATGTAGAATTTTAAAGAGATACTATGGTTAAACAAAATTTATTTTATGCATAAAAAAATTATCAATTCAGTTCTGGATTTTCAGTGACAAGGAAAACAGCAGTTTATCGTTGCTTAATAAAGATTCAAATATATACATAGAAATATAAAAAATTCACTCAATGGAATGATGGAAAATATGCCATTTCTTAACTCTAAGAAAGCACCAAAGTTTAAATTAATTATTTTAGCTTGAATAGAGTTATTATGCAAAGATACATATCACAATAGTCTTAGAGATTTCTCTGTGTAATTATTTTGATATATCGCATTCTTTATTTTATTATAATAAAATATTTTAAGCACACTAAAAATAAAATAATAAATGGATTCCCAAGTGCCTACTTTCTAGCTTAAGATATAGATCTTCAAATACAATGAAAACATTCTTTATACTATTATTCAATTTCATTCTCTTCTCTCCTTTACTTCCTAGAGGTAACTACTAACCGAAATTTAAGTTTATCATTCCTGTGGATAGTTTAGATTTTTATTAAGTATGTTTGCATCCCAAAATATGTAACTTTGTTTCGTATGTTTTAAAATTTTATATAAAAGTAACATTCTGTAGCTAAACTGTATCTTAATGTATTTTTGAGTTGCATTTATACTGATGCATTTTTCTCTACTTCATTAATTTTCACTATACATCCATTCTTCACTTGATAAATAGCTAAGTATTACACTTTCTCATTGCTGCAAAAATTCAGCAATATATATGCTTGTACATGCCTCCTTGATCTTAAAAAATTGAAATACAAAGGAATAGAATAGAATAATATGGGAGAAGAGACTAGAAGAAAATTTCAGATGTGTCACACATAGATAGTAAAGGTATTGTTTCATGAAACTTTTCATTAAAATCTATATAAATATAAAAATTTGTGATTGCAATATAAAAATTATTTTTTCTGTGAATGATGGTTAGTATATTTTTTAAAGTACTGATGTAATATGTGACTAAATATTGAATTCCTGGGTACTAGGCTACTAGCATCTTTAATGTAATGAATATTCCAAATTCTTCTCCAGAATGGTAGTGTCAATTAAATCCCTCTATCAGTGAGGGAACAGTCTTTTTGCTCCATGTTTTTACCAACAACGCTTGTCAGACTTTTGATTGTTTCTCACAATTTTAATTTGGATTGTCCTCACAAATGATGAGGCAGATTATTTGTTCAAATTCTTATTAATTTTATTTTCAGTGAACTGCCCATCATAGTATTTGCCACCACTCTGTTTTTCTTAACTATTTGAAGTTCGTCTTTATTATTGTATTGTCGGAATTCTTTATATATCCTAAATCCTTGTCTCTTTGATGTCCATCTGGTTAGTAATCATTTTTTTTACAGCCTGTGGTTTGCCTTTTGCCTTTCTAGAGAAGAACAGATATTTATTTGTCAATATAGTTGAATTTACTGATTGCCAATATTTGGTTTCTATCTTAAAAGATATTGTTTTGTAAAAAATCTCTCATTACCCTGTAGTCATGAAGTTATCCTCTTCTATTTAGTTCTAAAGTATTTTAATTTTCCATATTCAGTGTTTTAATGCCTGTGACATTTATTTTTAGTGTAAGATGAAGATCTCAGTTAATTTTTATAAGAATTTATCTCAGAACATTTATTAAATAAGATATTTTACAAAATAATTATATTATTGCTAAAGTAAACATACCTATGTTATTAAAATAATTATAATAATTGCTACTAGTCATTAAGATCAGTCCTCCTATCTTGTTCTTCCACAATTATTTGCTAATTTTGAACATTTGCTGTTCCATATTTAAGAACTAGCTTATATATTCACAAAAATTCTTTCATAAATTTGATATAAATTGCTTTGAATTTATAGACTTATTTTGATACAGTTGGTTTAAAATTTTTTATTTGGGAATAATTTTAGATTTATAGGAAATTTCAAAGGCAGTTCAGAGAATTCCCATACAGCTCACACCCAGTTTTTCCTATAATTAACAGCTTACATTAGTATGTTTGTCAAAATTAATGAACCAACACTGGTATATTATTATCAATTATAACCCATATTTTATTTAGATATCCTTTATTTTTACCCAATCTTCTTTTATCTATTTTAGGATATCACCCAGGATACTATAATTAGTAGTCACATTTTCTTAGGCTCATTTCAGTGTGACAGTTTCTCAGATTTTTCTTGTTTTTGAGGACCTTGAGAGTTTTGAGTAGTATTGGTTAGAAATTTTGTAGATTCTATAATAATAGAGTATGGTGATGGTGAGTTACATTATGCATTTTTCACATCCCAAAGAGTGAACTTAAATATATGTAAAATTTTAATAAAAGCATTTAGAAGATCAAGAGATCCCAGGAAGAAATGTAGAATGTAACAAGAGACTCTAACTGAATTACAAAGGTATGAAACAACCTAACAGAAGGGAGTGGGGGGGAAAAAATGAACTAAGCAATTTTGGAAATGAGTGCAGTCTATAAGAATAAAGGAAGAAATAATAGTACATAAACACTGCACACTAGTTGTTTACCATAGGGGTACATTTAGTCATTCTTAAGCTACTAAACCAACATATTGTAATTAAACTATTAAATAAATATGTGGTTGATGGTGAGAGCCAGGATTTTTTATTATTAGAATTGGAAGCAATAGATAAGGAGAAGGCTAGAATTATCCATACGATAATGGATCAGTGTTGAACAGATCAGTATGAAATCCCTGTTTAGATTAATATAGATATAGATGCCTAACAGGGAAATATAGATATGTGTATATACATATACATATATTTCCTTGCTCTATCAACTAAGAAGGCCTAAAAGCAATGATACTCCAGTTACAATGAGTACATCTAGCTGTCAGATCTCAGTTTTCAATACCATTCTCCAATGAAAAGAATAATAGTTCCTTGGAAAAATGATTAATTCTAAGGGAGCTTATAGTACCATATAGTGCCAGAAAGTAAGGTAATTCTCACTTTCCCCCCACCGCCTCACCTCGCCGCCACACACACACAAAATAATGGAGATATGTCACAGAGATCTGAAAACAAACTGAAAGAGCTTCCAATGGACAAATTGGAATCATTTGAGCAAGAAAAAAAAATAAAGTAGTAATGGGTTAGAATCCAAAGTATAAAATAAATATATATGAGTCCATACTGACATAAATAAATAATTGAATAAATAAGTGGAAAGAATAGATAAATTTTCCATGCAGAAGAATGCCAAATAATTTATGTAGCTATTTTGCCCTCATGGAGTGGAGCAAAACTCTGTACTCCTTAAGTTTTGCTACACAGAATGATTTATTTTCGAAGAAAACATATTGGAAGGAGGAAGGCAATAACTCACTAACTTCACAGTGAAGAAATTTGATAAAGACTACCTTGACCAGGAGATCAGGTCAACATCAACAGTGATGAGTCATGATGATATGTATCCTTGATACAATGTGATGAAAATGTAATAATGTCCATAGACTTTATCTTTCTGGTCTTCTGCCAAAAAACCCACTGCTCTAGTCTATGTCTAGTAAAACACCAGATAATTCCTAACTGAGGGTCATTCTATAAAATACCTGACCAATACTAATTGAAACTCTCAAGGTCATCAAAAACAAGAAAATTTGAGAGACTGTCACATTAAGAGGAGCCTAAAGAGACTACTATATATAAGGTAGGATCTTGGACGGGATCCTGAAAGTTAAAAATAAGGAGATTAGGTAAAAATGAAGGAATCTGGATAACATAGGGGTTGCAGTGTATAATTATTTATCAACTTTTATGCCTGTGTGTGTGTGTGTGTGTGTGTGTGTGTGTGTGTGTGTGTGTGGAGAGAGAGAGAGAGAGAGAGAGAGAGAGAGAGAGAGAGAGAATGGACTATATAAAAAATGTAACACTAATAATGTGAAACATAGTATATATTAGAAAGAAAAGAGAAAAGAGATCTTTAGTACTTGGATGGTATCCAAGTTTAGTTGTTGTTGTTTCTTTTTTCTCTCAAATTGGATTAAAGCACCATAAAACTTCATAATGAACAAAATCCCCTGATATATAATAAAGGCCTCATAATTATTTTATTTTTCTTTCATTTCAGAAGCTCTTTGGAATGAGGAACCGAGTCTTTCATATATTTAAATCGAATGAGCACATTTAAAGATTCTGTTGAACGTGACACTTCCTTATGATTAAGAAAAATTAAGAGAGGCACACTAAGGCCCTGTTGTTTAAGGACACAGTAGATACGTGCAATCTCTGGAAGCAAGTGATTGTGTAATGCAAAATTCCAAGAGGTCCATAGCCTAGAATGGGGTAAAAGGCAGTAAATAAAGCTCTTTCTCTGTTTGGCATCTCTTGCATCTTTATAGCCAGTTTACACATCATATTTTACATAATGTTTTTCTGGTTAATAAGCATACAGCTCATATATTTCAAAACATAGTAAAATAATCTGGGTTCTGGACCGAATGCCAATATGTGGAAAGGCTTTTACCCACACATAACCAAGCAATGCTCAATTAAGACACTATCTACCCAGAGATAGTGTCAGATTCCACAGGTAAAGGGCTCAGTTTCATAAGACCTCCTTCCACTTTAGACATTCATTGCAAGCCCAGGTTGTTACTGATCAGCTGCAAATTGGACGTTCCCATGACCTCCTCCTTGGATTCAATTAATTTTCTAGAGTGGCTCACAGAACTCAGGAAACCTGTTTACTCTGCTAAACTACCGGTTTATTACAAAGGATATTAAAGGATACGAATTAACAGCCAGTTGAAAAATATATAGGATGAGGTTCCAAACAAAAGAGCTTCTGTCCTCATGGAGCTTGAAGCCAGGCACAGTGGTGGCACATGGAAGTGTTCTGGTTCTCCAACCTGGAAGCTCTTTGAACTCTGTCATTTGGGGATTTGATGTAGGCTTCATTATATAGGCATAATTGATTAAATCACTGGCCAAGGTGATTGATTCGACCTCTAACCTTTCTTTCCTCCCTGGAAATCACTACATTGTCATCATGTAATATTCATGTTTGGTTTCCCTGACAACCAGCTCCCAACCTCAGATGCTTTTCAAAAGTCACCTCAATAAATAAACCCAGTTGTGGTTTAAAGGGCCTTGTTATGAATAACAAGACACTTATTTGATCTTTATGGTTCTGAAATGATTTTGAGCAATAAGAGCAATGGGAGCATATTTTGTCATAATATTTGAACTCTTGTCCTTAGTTTCAGAAACTAAGGACAAGAGTTCAAATATTATGACAAAATATGCTCCCATTGCTCTTATTGCTCAGGAAGATTTAAGAGTTTTGAGAGTTGTGAAACAGAAACTACAGACAAAGATCAAATACATATGATTTCTTGCAAATCATAATATTGCACTCTTGCAGGACAAAATATTTCCCAACTAAAAAGCACTAAATTCTATGAAAGTCTGGACTGATGCTAATGTTTTACTTTAGCTAGACTTACCTAACTCTCGAATTCTAATAAAAGTACAGTAGACTAAATATTCTCTTGGAATTCAATAAACCCTTGGGGAAGTCAAACAAACAAACTTGATGTTGAGTATAGCAAACCAGCTGGATATCTTTCAAGTCCATAACTCAAATCAAGTTTCTAAGATTCTAGATTAGGGTTAGCCTTTGAGCTTAGGCATTTAAATGGCCACTAAATTGTTTTGGTTTCACAGTAGAGTTCTTCCTTATATAATCAGTGTTTCATCTTCAGAATCCCAAATCTTTTGACCACTGAGAGAAAACTTTCTATAGTCTGAAGACATTTGCTGTGTGATGAATTTTCTTTTACACTTTTCATTTGTGTTTCATCAAACTAACTTCTCCAGCAGCAGTTGGACAACACCCTCAGCACGTGAGAACATTGGTTTATGACAAATCACCTACCGGAAAACTCAAGGTTGCTGTAAAACATTAATGGGAAGTTTGTGTATTATGTAATCTTGATTTATTCTATACATCACAGGATTTAGCTTCTGAGGAATAATAGATTTTTATTACTCTTATTATAATGCCTAGTTAGAAGCTAAAAGATAAAAGGTGATGATGCCTACTAGTATTTTCTACTTCTTAAATACATTCTAAAGGTTATGAATCTAAATTACATATAATAATGCTAATAGTGTATTATCCAGAATGAGTATAGTTATATACTTGACTTTCACATTATTGTAGTAATGTAGATGGTGACTTTGCATTAACTTCACCCAGATCTCACGAATAATTCTCTTTGTAACCAATGGAGCATGGTTGTGAACTGTGAGTTAAGATTTTGCTGCAATCTTTGGCCATTGCAAAAGCAAAGTTAGAAGTCACAATGGGAATTAATTGCAAGATATGCTTTTAATAACACCAAATTACAACAAATGAAACAAATTAGTAACAGATGCAGAGGTAAAATCATGATACAATGATTCACATTATACCCAGAGGACATTTAAAAATAATAGCAATTGTAGCAGTTGATTTTCCTTCCTTTTTTGGTAAATGTTGTTAATAATAGTTTATACTTGCAATTTTTAAACTTTTTAAAGTGTAATAATAAAGATTCACCCTGACATTTTTAAATATAGAAGTATTTTAGGCTTAAATTAAAGTAAAATAATAAAAATAATTTTATAAAAGAGATATCCAATTCACTAATTTTGACTGTCTAAACTGGATCATCACAGAGTAATACATATGAGATTTCTTTCATTTATAGTAAATTAGCAAACTAAACCATTTTATTATAAAAGTATTCTTGAAAAAAGCGGTATATGACTTCAGTTTGAACGTCTTTCATGTGGAAAAAAGAGACCACTCAGAAGTTAAAAGAAATTGGAAAGATAATTGCATCTTAAAAGTAAGAGAACTTGTTTTCAACTTAAAATACCTAAGGCAATTGAAAAAGTAGAAGTTTAAATCTGACAAAATGGATGATTAAATGGGGGGTTTGAAATGAAAGACACACTCCCTTTTCATTCGAGTAGTTTTTTTTTCTTACTTTATGATGCCCAAACTCATTACAAGTGATACAAGTGCTAGATTTTTTTTTTCCTTTAACATATGTAATGTATGGCTATTACTGGTTGAAGAATTTTATTGTTCTCTTTGTTGTAATATCATGCCTAGTAGATTTTTACCTTACTCAAAGAAACTTCAACCTGATTCTTCTGAA
Organism: Pteropus medius; assembly: GCF_902729225.1. Lineage (NCBI taxonomy): Eukaryota > Metazoa > Chordata > Mammalia > Chiroptera > Pteropodidae > Pteropus > Pteropus medius. The sequence goes on along the minus strand of NW_024352787.1, from coordinate 7,902,288 downwards.
ATGCTCAGCGAGCGTTAATACCCACACTAAATTTTCATTCACTTTTGAGAACTTTCTCAAATGACCTCATAATGACTTTCCTTAGTATTTCTGGTAATTGTAGAAGGATGCACCGCAATTCGACTCTTACGACAGTACCCTTTACCATCTTCTTTTGTGGATCTCAGCATTTCTATGATGAACTATGTTATCACAGATATGTACCACGGTTGTATTTTAAGAAGCCACAGATAGGAAACTTAGAATACATTTTATACATTAAACTACATTTTAATTGGTTGGCATTAACATAGAGTAAAAACATGAATTTTTAGTGGTTACATGGTCATGTTGTTACCATTGGGGCCAGTTTGAACCTCGGCGTTGCCCCAATGGGATAGGGATAGGGGATAATGGTGCAGAAGTGTAATCAACATTTTTCCTAGGTTCTTCCTCATTGATGCAGTGAAGAATCACAAGTCGATGAGATTTAGAAAAGATTTATTAACAGTATCTTTTAGAAAGACAAAACACACCTCAAGAAGGCACTTGGTTTTAGCGAAGAGCTGTAACAGAGCACTATAACAACAACAACCAACAACCAACAACCACAAAGACCCCCAGAAGTGGGAATGTCTGCATTATATTTAGGCCATGGTGGGTGGTTCCAAAGGCATTCCTGGGTGATTGTCACATGAGGTCATTTTGATTGACACTTGGCTGCTATATAACTGTTTACCTAGTGCACATGTGCGTACCCAGAATTCGGTCTGTTATAATTAGATTCATGAACTTTCAGGCATAAATATGGTATTAAAATGAAGCTTAAATTGTGTGTAAATTAGGGTAGTACCTTCTGCCCAGGTGTCTGTAGCCTGATTGGGCCAGCTAAGACTATGACCCTCCTTTTCTTTGTCTCTAGGGATTCAAGAAGGTGTTCTTTGGGCGATCTCTAGGCTGGACCCCTGTTCCTTTGTTCTCCCTCTCATGTCTGACTAGCTACCTAACAATGCAGATACCACTTCATTTGTGATTATTAGTGTACTGATTTTTTCCATACAATGCTGATATGAACTAGAAGGCTTGCCTTCAAGATATTTTCATAATAAAAGCCTCATATTGAGCTGTTCAAAAGACATCTTGAATTATTAAATTGTGTTTTATTCTAGAATGAAAGCCCTTATTCTTTAAGGTAACTTTATAGGTGTATCACTTTTTGTTTCATCAATACGATTTGCAAATAACACAGAAGTGCAGCAATTCTAGGTATTTACTTATGTTTCCAGAGATATGGAGACCACAAACATTCTATGAAGGAGACAAGCTCTTGCCCAGTGGTTCTAAGCATACTGGTTGTGCTCAGCCTCTCTGGTTTAAATTTGTTGAGATATCCTGTCCCTAAATACTCCTTCAGGCAGATATTTGACAGCATAAATTTAGAATCTCCTTTCAAATGCACAGAAATTACATAAAATATATTTTACTTTAATTTTTTTACAAATAATTTTACCTCACTTAACTTGTATATATGTGCATTTTTGAATTAAATTGCCTATTATCTATTGGAGTAATCAAAATTCTATATTAAATAGCATAGAGATGGTATACTTCTAGATTTCAGGTGTTTTACATTGGTGGTACCAATAAATATAATAAACATGTGAGTATTTTATTAAATGCATTCTTTATAAGATAGTAAATATTATATATATTTTTAAGAATCCTCTTTCTTAATCCTAGGGGATAGATACTATTATCTCTATTTTACATGTAGAAAACTGAAAAACAGAAAGCTCAAGTGAATTGTCACCCAGAATAAGGAAGTATTATGGATAGACTGTGAATCCTGTGTCTTTGCTGGATGTGATACTGTGATTTGTAATAAGAAATACACATTGGTCTTCTTGTTTCTAGCACACTGCTTTTAAAACCACTGGAACTTCCTATTTAGTGAGAGAGACACATAGGATTCTTTTGTTATGTTAATGAGGTACCTTTAGAAGTACTCCTTAAGTCACCTAAAAATGGGTGCTGGTTGTCAGGGAAACCAATCTGTGATTGGAGGGTTGCAACTTTCAGTCTTACTTCTCCATCTCTGGGAAGGGGTGTGAGACTGAAGGCTGAAATGTCCAATACTTTAATCATTCATGCCTATGTAAAGAAGCCTCCATAAAAACCCAAAAGAACAGGGTTCCAAGAGCTTCTCATCAGTGAGCACATGGAGATATGGGGAGAATGGCACACCTGCAGAGGACACGAAAGCTCTCTGTCCTTTGTCTATACCTTGCACTATGCATCTCTTCATTGGACTATTTCTGAGTTATGTCCTTTTATAATAATCCAGTGATCTAGTGGGTAAATGGTTTTCCTGAGTTCTGTGAATGACTGTAGCAAATTAATTGAACTCAAGGAAGGGGACATGGAAATCTCTGATTTATAGCCAGTTAGTCAGAAGTATAGGTAACAACCTGGACTTGTGATTGGCATCCTAGTTGGAGTGGGTCTTTGGAACCTCCAACTTGTAGCCGGTTGATCAGAAGTGCTAGTTATAACCTGGGCTTGCAATTAGTGTCTGAGGTGAAGAGTGGTCTTATGGAACTGAGCCCTTTATCTGTGGAATCTGATGCTATCTTTGGGTAGATAGTGTCAGAATTGAGTTGAATCGTAGGACACTCAGCTGATGTCTGGAGCACTGTTTGGTGTTATGGAGGAAACTGCCTCCTCCACATTAGAATTGGGTGCAGAACTCCCAAATACTAGAGCATACTGAATAATAGCCTTGGCATTTTGTTTTAGGTTAAGTTGCCATGTTTTAAAAGTGTTATTAAGGCTTAGATTATTTCTAAATGTGTGAAATACAAAATATGTCATTTATGGGGCTAAGTAGACTTTCGGTTATCTATGGACTTTGCAAGTACTGAGAAGTAATAGGATTGAAAAGGCAATAAAGGCAAATTTCACACACAAGTTTATAGTATGCACTGGCTTTTTCCTCTGCTTCTTTTTAAAAAATATTTTAAAGATATCACATACTGTGGAAATCATAAAGTCAAAATATGGCTGACTTCCTAAAAGATTTGACCTGAAGAGAAATTGAAACTGAGATGACAGTTAATGAAATATGCAATCTGCGATTCATCTGTCTTCCTCTAAATTCTAGAATTACTCTTTCTGTTCATTTTGTTAGCATTCAGAAATCTCAAAGACCTCACGACTTAGCCTAAGACACTAAAAAATGTCACAGATGAAATACTAAGAGATGCACACACCTTTTTCCCATCAGTGATTTACAGGCTATGGTTGTATAAGTGCATTTTTCCAACACAGTAGCTGAAAAGTAGGAAAGTATTTCTCTCTTCTCATCCACTTTCTCTTCTCTATATTCTTTTTCCTTTTTCAACTGTACTATACTTTCTACTGTTTTTCTTTATTATTTTTCTTACCTTTTTTTTCTTTGCCTCTGCACCTTAGAATGCAGATGTTGAGAACTGTATTTTGATGAGTTTGAGAGAATATGCAAGCACAGCTGAAATAGTTTAAGCTTGAGTTTTCACTTTATGCTAATAAAGTGAAATCAGGAAAAAAAAAACTAAGGTGTCTCAGCCATTTAAAAAGAATCTTTGTGGTTCTCTGGACTCTAGAAAGGCCATTTTAGTTAATTGAATATAAAAAGGAATCGTTATAACATGTTGCTTAAGAACACAGATTTTAGACTAAGATAGAGGTTTTATGATGTGTCTTCATCATAAAATCAGTTTCCTTGTCTGTAAAACTGAGACATTATAGTGATGTTATAATTATTAAACTGAGTGGTATGTGTTAATTATCAATTTATTTCATATTCCTGAAAAACTAAACATTATTTCCCCTTTCTTTACCATGAATGCAAATCCAGAAGTTAGCTTGGGGGGTTAAATATAAAGAGGCCTAGTCATTTGTAATTGCTGTCATGAGAAGAGAATATGTCTATATATCTTAAGAAGTCAACTAAAAATACCTTAAGGATTAGAATACTGTATCATTGATCAATTTTTGTTGTTGATTTTTTCTTGTTGTTTTATAAGAAAGTCTCACCAGATGGCTTTTAAAGTCGAGTTTTATTACAAAATGGAGCAGTTTATACAACTGGACAGACCCATGAATCCTGTGGATTGGGTTATATTAACTTTTCTTTACCAGCAGGGCCTTCTTTCACCTGAGCAGTACATGGTTCTTTGCCCCATGTATAGATTGACCCATTGTGGTTTTGCCCATTATGGTGCTGGAAATTGGGGCAACCAGCTGTAGTATATAATTAGGCTTCTTCAATCAAGCATCACCTGTGTGGTTTTATGAGTCCAATTTTCATATCTGAAATATCCCTCTTTGAGCTGAAGCTCACTTGACTTTTAAACATTTTACAAATGTGACTAAAGAATTTTGCATATTACGTGCTTTTCTGATTTCTTAAACAGTAGATTCAGAGATATAGAATTAGCATGTTTGAATGACTCTAACCACACAATATTACAATAAAACTTTCAGTAATTATTGAGGAATGTTACATGGTTATGTGAGAATTCATACATTAACTTTTAATAAACATTCATCTCATCACTCTCACAGTTCAATCTGCCACTACTTGTCGCTATGTATTTTAGATATCTGATGCAGCACCCACATTTATTTTAATTTCTAGGTTTAATGAAATAAAAGACTTTAATGGGATATTATGCAGACATTAGAATGGTTATAGCCAAAAGTGATAGATGGAAAATACCTTTGCTATACAGTGATAAAGGAGAAAGAATACATATTACAAATGTATAGCATTTATTATGAAAGATGTATACATAGATAAAAATGCAGAAATAATCATAAAAGGCTAATAGAAATTTGAAAGGCAATTTAATCTATTGGTGCTTGTTTTTCTATATGTTTAGAATTTTCTTTAATGTATTTAGATTGCTTCAAAAATAAAATATACTAAATTTTAGGAACTTTTTACATTTCTTTGTAGTTGATCTGAAAATGAATGGAATTTGCTTGTAGCATTGTCTGTAAATTAAGAGTCATAGGCTTTAAATATGAGATGAAGGAATATTAATCCTATCTGAGTGTATGCATTTAAGATAATGTACTTTAAGTCTAGATTTTTGCTATTAAAACTTTTTGAATTTATCTCTGGTTACTGGCTGGTTTATGGATAACAGGTTTTAGACAATTTAGAAACAATAAGGAATGGAAATTGTCAACAACGATGATTAGAATAATGATAATATAAAACATTAGAGATATTAAATAATGACGCAAATCCACAGGGCTAACTAGGAGGACTTCTTAGTGAAATATTTTACACATCATTTATTTCTATGATAACGTTGATTTACTTCAGTATTTTAGAGCATTCCTTCTGTCTGGGCTGCTTTGGGTAGATGGTCTCCTTCATTTCGAAAGAGACAGGAGCCTGACAAAAGCCAAGCATCAGTTGCTTTGGTACGTGACTAACAACTTCATTCTGAATTGTGAAATATGACACTGAACAACATCATTTTGACAGACCAGATACATTGACAATGTTTTTTAACATGCATTGTAGGAGGAATGATCACAAGTGTCTTTATTGTAATAGATGAGGCAAGTGCTTTGTAATTCTAATGCTCAGGATGAGTTAGAAAAATAGAATATGTGAAGCCAAGAAATTTAAGATAATGGTGTAGAGATAACACAAATCTCATGAATTAGTTTTCTAGGATTGCTGTAACAAAGTACCAAAAACGGGATGGCTTGAAACAACAGAAAGTTATTGTCTCAAAGTTCTGGAGGCTAGAAATCCAAAATCAAGGTGTTGGCAGGGCCATGCTGGTGTCTCTGATGGCTCCAAAGTAGAATCTGTCCTTACTCATCTAGCTTCTGGCATTCCTTGGCTTGTAGATGCATCTTTCCAGTTGCATGGCTATCTTCTCCCTCTTCCTACGATCTTTCCTCTGTGCTTTTCTGTCTCTTCTTTTATTTCTTTTTTTCATAAGGGCACTGATTAAATTGGATAGGGTCCACCTTAATAACATTATTTTAATGCCGTTCCCTCTGTAAATACTCCATTTCCAAATAAAGTCACATCTGAGATATCAGGGGTTAGAATCACATTTACTTTTAATGCACACATATATAGTTATGAATATATACTGACTCACAAGAAAAGGTCATTTTCATTTTGACAAGGGCATATTTTTAACTTTGTACTTTTTAAAGAAAACTATTATTCTCTTCCTACACTTTCATAGTCATTTTACACTCAAAACAAAAAAAGCGGTAAATAAAACACTTAAGCATTTTAAAGTTCTCTTTATATTATTCAGTGTTATCAGAAGAAAAGAAGCATTTTCCATTACACTGATCTTCATCTTCTTATTGTATATTATGAGCGTTCTGTACTTCAATATACAAATACGTGTTAAAGTAACAAATTTTCACCAGTTTGTATTATAGATTATATTACAGTTTAAATATATCGTACATATTTATAACAATATATGTAATATGGATATAATATATGTAATATATATTTTTTAAACATATAACATACATACATACATAATTTCTGTTAGATGACTAAATGTAGAGCAAGTTGTTTTATTGCTCTTACATAAGAATCTAAACAGGCTGGCCTGGGGATGCCTTTCTTGAATAAGTGACAACTGAACAGAGAATGTAATAAATTGAGGGCATGAGCAATACTATCATAAGTATATATATACTGAGCTTGGTACTAAGCCTCCCTTTCTAGAATTCCAGCTCCATGAGGCAAGATTTTGTTTGTCATTTGTGCTACACTATATCCAGTGCCTAGCCAAGTACCTAGTTAAAGGAACCTGATAAACAGCTATTGAATGAGTGAACAAATAAGTGAAATAAATACAATCTGACTCAATCATCAGTATAATAACAATGTTATAATTCGCCATGAAATATAGATTTCATGACTAAAAAGAATGAAATGTTGAAAATAAACATGGGCATTAAAAATTCAAATGAAGTTTACTAGAGCAATTATAAAATATTCCATGCGTAGAAATAATAAAGCTTCCAGATGTGACCATGCACCATGCTATCTCTTTCCTGACTCTTAAAGTGATTCCATCATTATTGTCCCCTCTGTGTCCTTAACGCCCTGTGGACTTGGTAGCTCCTGTCATAGCATGAATATGACTGGCTCGTGGATGCTTAGGATCAGTTCAACTCTGCAGCAAACGAGCAAGAAACAATAACACTTAGCTGTCTGCCTGCCATGTCCCTAAGAGGCACTGGAGAATGAGAGGCGATTATTACTAGCTATAAAAAAATTAGACTACAGATTACAAAACCCTTAGTTTGGAGAGACTATTAATTCTTTATTAGTAGATTTCCAGTAGAAGGGACATACTGCTAGTTCCCAGATTCTACTTCTCAAAGAGCCATAGGTAGAACAAAGATTCTGGAAGTTTATTCTTAGCCTTTCTCAAACTTGATTACTTGTGTACCTATGTGGAACACAAGTGACAAGTAAAAGTCATCTTTTACTTTAATATTCAAATAATAGTATCTTCACTCATCATAAATGCTAGAATCCAGTTTCTTCTCCAATCTCTAGGACACAGTTATATGTTTCACAAATGATTCCTGGTAGGAGGTCCCTTGCCTCAGCTTCTAATCTACATCTCCCGGCTTTCATTTAACAAAATTTTCTATGATTTAAGGGTAACATAAATGAATCCCGATGCCAAAAAAAGAAACGTAAATAAATATTATATATTTCTGATTCCAGCATCCTTTGGCCACCTCTATTCATAAGTAGAGTTTTCCTTACTGGTTTCTGTCTTGCTGCCATATTACTACAACTCATTTATCCTCACCAAATAAATCACTTTTCTCATGATGTTTAGCCAAGAATTGATACAAATGTCATGGTTCCAGACCTCCATAGGAAAGCTCTAAAATCACATATCATTATAATATTCTGTAATGGGGATATGCCTTGTATACATTTGAAGACATTCTTTTGCATTTCTGTGGCAGCCTTTGTTAGTTGTTAACTTAATCCTTGCCCTTCACTATTTCTTTCTCCTTGATTTTGTTTGTGGCAACAACAGGCTTAACGAAATACAGTTGATTACTTTTATCAACAGATTCCGTATTTATAAATTTTAGGTGAGTGTGTAATATTTAAACCTTTACCTTTGTTCTCATTAGCTCCCAGGCAACTAGAGTATGCTGGGTCCTATTAGTACTCAGAGACAGTTAGGACAGAAGCCAGTCCCTCTAAAAAGCTGTGTTGGACCCTCCCCAGAGGGAAGCTGGGATTTGGAAATTTTCATCCACTTGTTCTGCACTGAGCCTTTGGGAGGAGTATGGCAAGTGAGTGCATACTAGTCCAAACTGTCATGTTTGTTCTCAGTGTCTCCCAACTTGGGGCTCTTTCTTGTCAGCTCTCAGCTTCAAAGAAAACAGATTATCAGTTCCTTGGACAGCCCCATGAAATATCAGAATTTTGGTTGTCTGATACAATCTTATCCTTCTCTGTCTATGCTAAAGTTGAGAGCTGTGGGGTTTTCTCTTGATCAGGTTGTTCTATGCCAAGAGAAAGGATTATGGCAAGAGGATGCCATAAATTTTCCTACCAGTTATGATACATCTGGGTAAGGGTACAGGAGCCTCTCAACTGGTCTCCGAATTTCTCACAAAGGGAAATAGTCTGTGTATTGTTGTTAAATTTGTGTATCCATTGCTGAGGGTTTCCTGTTCTGCCATCTTGCTGATGTCCAGAACCAACTATTTTTTGAATAATACCAATGATCTCACTAAGTGCCCTGTAATATGTGAAACATTTGCTTATTATTAGGCAGGACTGCTGTGGATGTGTATTGGGGATCTCTATTTGCAAACGAAAGTAAACTATGATTAATCACCAACATAGAATTTGTGGAAGGATGAGGAATAGCAAAAGGTATTGAATGAAAATCTGAATAAGGATACTTTAGGAAGAACAAGTAGAAGGCAGCTCTGTAGATCTAAGTTTATGGACTAATAAATAATCTCTTCAAGGTACAGTTCTTGAGATGGGAGAGACCATCAGCTTCAATCGCAGTGTCCTATACAAGATTTAAATTCAAGTAGAACTTCTTCATTTCCTGACTTAGGTTATTTGCCCACCTTACTTGACAGTCATCTCAAAAATGCTTATAATTGAGAAGAGGTAGTTCTAAAGGAAAAAGGAAGCACTTTTAGCAAAGTAAGGAAAAATTCTTTGTGGGCAAAAATATTAGAAGCCTACCAGACATCTTATAGGATCTTATGTAATTTGTCAGTAATGATATCTTCACTTCATTCTTGCATAACTCTCATATCTTTTTTTATTCCAAAATCTTTGTATATTTCAGTAGTTTTTAGAATAAATCTAAACTTCTCAAAATTATATTTGATAATTTCATTAATCCGAACTTAATTTATACTTTCCATCTCATTTCTTGCCTATTTGATTTACTTTCCCCTCCAATGTACTCTTGCCATTATTCACTCTGGTTACATAATCCTACCTGACATTTTTCAAAGATATGAGTTACTTTTATAGTTTTATACATGCTGTTCATTGGCCTGCAATGCCATAAACCCTCTCTCCACCTCAATATCTACTCCAACTCAGAATTTAGAAGCTTGCCTTCTCAGGGAAGAATGAACTTAGAGAACCAAGGAATATCTGCCAAACACCCCAACACAGAAGATTTACTCCCTACCATATGAGCTTTGTACAGCTTGTGGTCTATCAGCTTCAGTGATAGAAAATTTACCACTTCTTGAAGCAACTCATTTCACATTGTGATATATTTGACTTTCGGAAACCCCTGAAAAGACAAGTCAGGGAGAATACAGCTCATTCTTTGTCTAGCTCATATATCATTTCTATGAAACCTTTTCTGACTTATAGAAGAAAAGTAATCACTTACCCATATGTGTTCCCAAAGTATCTTGCTCATACTAATATTATTGCACTTATTACAATCCATTACAGTTAGTTTTGCCTGCCTTTGTTCATGAACCTGATTTTTGAGTTTCTTATAGATGGGCATTAACTGTGCATTAACTTTTGCTTTCTAGTGCCTAGCAGAGGAACAATTAGGAGGCAATCAATAAATTTTTGTTGAAGATAGATTAAATTTTATAATCTAAACAAATCAAAAACTTTTATATTAATAGCTTTATGTGAGAAAATTTGATCAAAATAGGCAATATAGTACAATAGATTTTATAATAGATTTTATAAGCATTGAAGTATAAACTTACTCTCATTTGATCCTCAAGTATTTTACTCACATGAATATTACACTTGATATGATCTATTACAGTTAGCTATGCTTGCCTTTGCTTCCCCAACTACATTGCTTACAATAATTATGTAAAATCTATTGGATTGTATTGTATATTTTATTCAAATTTTCATATATATATGAAAATAAATACACATTCACAGAAGCTTTTGATTTTGTTCCAAACCAGGCTCATTTATCTATTTAAAATTTAGAAACAAATATTTTGCTATGTAACTGTGACTATTTAATATATTAATAGTGTTCAATCTTGTTGTTGGAGCTATAAACTGTAAGAAAATGTTAATTCATTATTTTTACTTATTCTAGTCCATTTACATTTGTTCTGTTTGTGTTAATTGATTGATAAATTGAGTAAAGTTTCAGCTACAATAATGAAGAACAAAATTACAATGGAGTAATCCACATAGAAGTTTATTCCTCTCTTACATACAGTCAGAGCAAAAATATTCCAGGTGTGATATGATGACTGTACAGTGCCAGGGCCCCGGCTTCCTTCTATCTTGTTGGTCTACTATACTCAATGTGCAGCTTCCGAGATAGTTACCTGAATCTGATATTTGCATTCCAGCTAGCAAGACAAAGGCAAAAATGTAGGGCATGACCTCTCACTTTCAGAGCATGGCCTGAAAGTCATCTCATGCTCCATTCTCTAGAACTTAGTCACATGGCTGGTACCTAGATGCAGGAGAGGCTGGGAAATAACATTTTCAGTTGTCATTTATGCATTAAGCTTGATATTAAAAGGTTGAGAAAGGAAATGTGGGATACTAGTAGTGCCTAAGGCAGTTGGGTTTATTCTCATTTTGTTACCATTTGATGTTAAACAGTAAGCTATAAAAAAAGAAATGCTTCTTTTCCCTATCGGAGGAAGAGAACACTAATAATTATTCATATGTAGTACTAATTTTTTTCATTGACTTGTGTAGAATAATAAAAATATAATACAGTTTCATTATAAAATAGACCATTAATACTAGTGTTACCTAAAATTCAAGACTTTTTCTCCTCATCCCTATTTCTGTTTTTCTCTGTATTGATCCTACTACATCGCTATTATTATATTTTAAAAAGATGTCTCATATATAAAAGATCAGCATAAGTTGTAGACGACTTTTAAAAAATCCTATAGAAAACATACCAGTTAACAATTATTATTATACTCATTATAATCAACTGTCACCTTTCATATGTTTTCTAGAAAAAAATAACTCACATAAATTTGTTCTCCAAACTATTAGTAGACAAGGAAAAAATTTTGGGGAGTACACAAAAGACAAGAAAAAACAGTTTAAGAAAACTCGAAAATGTGAAAAAAAAATAAAAAACAAGTATAGCAGAAGATAAGAACTCTTATCTCCCATCCCCAATGGAATAGAATGCTTCTAACTCATTTCCCCATCACATCTTTGTTCTTATATAAACTGTCCTCATATACTTTCCCTCCAAAACCATTTCTCTATCACTGCCTTTCTCTGACTATCTGGAAGAGATTATTACACCTCTCTCTACAATTCAGCATGAAAGAATAAGAATAAGACTACTCAGACAACAAAATATAAACCTATAAAGTAATAATGTAGCTGCACTACATTATTAAAATTAATAAGATTGATCTTCTTAGGGGAAATTGAGAAAGTGGCTTATTAGTATACAGTCTCACCTCATGTGTACATATTTATTTATATCTATTTTTTTCTTATTATAAAAATAATAAGTCTTCAAGGTAAATAAAATTGAATAGTACAAAAATATGTCATAGAAAATGAAAGTTTATTAATATTAATAACGATCTCTGAAAATTGCATCCTATATGTCTAAATAATACAGAACCTTTTTTCACTTAGAGTTGACATTCAACATTATTTTATATTAGATTTAGGTGTACAGCATAGTGGTTAGACATTTATATAATTTACAAAGTGATTCCCCTGATTAGTGTCCACCTGGCACTACATATAGTTATTACAATATAATTGACTATATTCCCTATGCTGTACTTCACGTCCCTGTGACAATTTTGTAACTTCCAATTTGTACTTCTTAATTCTTTCATCTTTTCGCCCAGCCCCTCAACCCCCTCCCTTCCAGTAATCATCAGTTTGTTCTCTGTAACTATGAGTCTGTTTCTATTTTGTTTTTTTTTTTATTTTGTTCCTTAAATTCCACATATAAGTGAAATCATATGGTATTTGTCTTTCTCTGTCTGACTTATTTCACCTTGCGTAATACCCTCTAGGTCCATCCTTATCATTGCAAATGGTAGAATTCATTTTTTTATGGCTGAGTTAATAGTCTGTTGTATATATGTACCACCTCTTCTTTACTCATTTATCCATTGATGGACAGCAAGTTGCTTCCATAAATTGACTATTGTAAATAATGCTGCAATAAACATGTAGATTCACATATCTCTTCAAAGTCATGTTTTGGGTCTCCTCAAATAAATACCCAGAGGTAAGATTACTGAGTCCTTCTTTGTCTCTTATTATAACCTTTGGTTTAAAAGTTATTTTGTCTGGTATTAGTATTACTACCCTAGCTTTTTTGTTTGTTTCCATTTTCATGAAATATCTCTTTCCATCTCTTTACTTCCTGTCTGTCTTTTGATCTTCAGTGAGTCTCTTATAGGCAACATATGTAACAGTCTTGCTTTTTTAATCTATTCAGCCACCCTATCTTTTGATTGGAGCATTTAATTAATTCACATGAAAGTACTTATTGATAGATATGTAGTTATTGCCATTTTATTATTTCATTTTTTATTTTTTTCCCTCTTCTTAAAAAAGTCACTTTAATATTTACTGTAATACTGGTTTGGTGGTGATGAACTCCATCTTTTTCTTGACTTGGAAGCTCTTTATCTTTCTGTTTATTCTAAATGATAACTTAGCTGGGTAGAATGAGTAATTTTGGTTGTAGGTCCTTACTTTTCATCACTTTGAATGTTTTTTGCCAATCCTTTTTGGCCTGCAAAGCTTCTGTTGAGAGATCAATTGACAGTCTTGTGGGAGCTCCCCTGTTGGTAACTAACTGCTTTTCTCTTGCTGCTCTTAAGATTCTCCTTTTGTCTTTAATCTTTGGCATTATAGTTACGATGTGTCTTGGTGTGGACCTCTTTAGGTTCATCTTATTTGGGACTTCGGTGCTTCCTGGACTTGTATGTCTATTTCTTTCTCCAGGTGAGGGAAATTTTTAGTCATTATTTCTTCAAGTAGGTTTTCAGTTCCTTCTTCGCATGCTTCTCCTTCTGGTATCCTTATGATGTGAATGTTGGTACCCTTGATGTTTCAGAAGCCCCCTAAACTATCCTTATTTGGGGGGATTTTATTTTCTTGTTGCTGTTCTGATTGGATTTTTTTCTGCTACCTTATCTTCCAAGTCTCTGATTCAATCCTCTGCTTTAACTAATCTACTATTGATTCCTTCTAATGTGTTCTTTATTTCAGCAATTGCATTCTTCATTACTGTCTGGTTTCTTTTTATGTTTTCTATCTCCATTTTTATGTTTTCTATCTCTTCTTTAAATTCTCACTGAATTATTCTACTCTTCTCTTAAATTCATTGAGCATCTTATAACCAGTATTTTGAACACTGCATCTGGTAGATTACTTGTCTCCATTTGTTTAGTTCTTTTTACCCTCATCTTGGCTGCCTCCCTGTGTTTGCTTCTATTAGGTAGAGCTGCTATGTCTTGGTGGAGTGGCCTTATGTAGTAGGTGTCCTGTGTGGTCCAGCGGCACAGTCTTCCTGGACACCTGAGCCGGCTGCTCCAGGTGTATTTCTTGTCTGAGTTGTGTTTGCCTCCCGTTGTAGTTGAACCTTGGTTGCTGTTTGCATGTCAATGGGAGGGACTGACATGGGTAGATTGGTTGTGAAAACTAACAATAGTAGAGGAGCTATTGTATAGGGACAGACTCTACAGAGCAAGATTTGCTTTCGTGGGGCTCTGGTGCCCGTCTAGTCTGCCCTTTGGGTATCTTTTGTGAAGGTGGTTGAGTGGTGGTCTGGTGTGGTCTGAAGCCAGCAACTAGGTATGTGGGTTCTGGGGCCTCTTGGGAGGGGCTCTGGTGCAGGCCAACATCAGCCGCTGCCTATGCTCTGCCTAGAGTCACTTGGTATGAGATACAAAGTGATCTGCAGATGGTTGCCACTTGTGCTGGGCGTGGAAGTGCCTGGGAGAGGCTAAGCTATGGACTATGGCTGACTGCCACTAGTGACAGTCTTGGGGCTACTTAGCAAGAGGTACAGGGCCTACGGAGGCCAGATGCTGCTTGTTTAGGTTTTATGAACCTTGAAAGATTTTAGGAAAGTCTGCAGCATGAGTTAAAACAAGTCATTCGTATGGCAAAGCCACTGGAAGCAGTTTAGGTGGGCCTGCAAGTTGGGTGGGGCGGTGTCTCAGTGAATGACTAGGGCAGGGAGAACTGTTCTAGCCATGTTGGTGGAGACTCAGATATGGTGGTGACCTGCATCTGTACACTGGGGGGTGGGAGGGAGGAGCTCAATAAAAGAACAATGGCTCCCTCCAGTACCTCTGTCTCGAAGAAAGCTGCCCCTCCAAGCCCTCTTCCTGAAGTCAGACAATTCCATTCCTTTCCATATGTCCCCAGTGCCTTTCAAGCTGCTGTCCCAGCATTGGAGCTAAAAGCAAGTGACTCCATCAGCGAGCAACTCCATTCACGGGCCTTTTAAGATGGATGACTGGGATTATAGCTACTCTCTGTCTCACTCAGCCACAATCTTAGCTGGTTTTCACAGCCAGGAGTTGTGGGAACTTCTCTTTCTAGCACTGGAACACTGGGCTGGGTAGCCTGGTATGGGCCTGGGACTCCTCACTCCTCAGAGACCTCCACAGCCAAGATATTCTTTCCAATTTTTAACTGCCATATGTTAGTGTGGGACCAGCTTCTGCATTTCTTCCCCTCCTACCAGTCTTGTTGTGTCTTCTTCTGTATGACTTTAGTTACAGGACTTCTATTCAGTTGGACTTCAGATGATTCTCAATGATGTTTGTTCTGCAGTTTATTTTGTAATTTTGAGGTGGTCATGAGAGAAGGCAAACACAGTGTTTACTTACTCTGCCATCTTGACCAAAGCCTCCAGAATATTTTAAAAAAATTAACAGTGCTTATTTTTTTGGTTATGTTTCTGTATTTTTCAACATTTTCTAACCTTTTCTTATATCAAAACGAGCCATAGCAATAATATTTATTGTATGTATAGTTCTCCTAAGACCTAGCCCATCCCATTGGGTATTATTATGTTAGACATCTAATGTAATAGAGAATCGAACACACTGATGTCTATGAAACAGAATCATAAGTTACCGCTTTAACTTGTGTACAAAGCTTAGTACATGGGCTTTCCACTAACCAGAAATACAGAAGGCATCATTAATTTTGTGGTCAATGTAAAAAATGCCCCTTGAGTTTGTACAGTGCACAACCTGCATAGCTATATGAATAAGGCTTGCTACAAGACCAAGAAATGATAAGAAAGGAGCATCTAAGGTATCTCTCAATATCCGCATTTGGCCTTGATATTAGAAGGGATAGGTGTTAGTTCATGTTAAGATTCAGTAAACCTTGACCCATAGGCCAAGTTAGCCTACCACATTTGATTAAAAACAAAACAAAACAAAACAGTTTTATTGTAAAACAGAACACTCATTTGTTTATCTCTGTCTATTGCTGTTTTATGATACAACAAAAGAGCTGAATAGTTGTGAGAGTATAGCCTGAAAAGCTGAAAATCTTTACTATGCTTCTCTAGACAGAAAAGATTTGCCAACCCCTGCCCAAAGTATACTCAATTATGAAAACAAATCAACAAAAAAACAATGGAATAAAAATCTCCAAGGATATATCGACATAGTGGTCCCCGATCTCTTTGGCACCAGGCACCAGGGATTCCTATGAGAATGCCTGATGATCTAATGCATGATGATCTGAAGTGGAGCTGAGGCAGTGATGCTAGCGCTGGGGAGCAGCTGCGAATACAGATGAAGTTTCACTTGCTGGACTGCCACTCGTATCCTGCTGTACAGCCTGGTTCATAACATGCCCGGACCGGTACCAGGCCATGGATAGTACTGGTCCATGGCCTGGGAGTTGAGGACCCCTGATGCAATAGATATTACTACTGCCCACCAATATTTCTTGTTCTCTTTTCCAATGAGACATTCAGAAATAGTTTGACCCCTTGAATTTAGGCAAGGCCATAGGATTTGCCTTTGGCAGGAAAATGTGAACAAAAGGGTCACAAATCACTTTCTGGTTGAAGTTTTAAAGGGAAAATGTGTGTATTTTCATACTCTCCTCATTCTGCTGATGTAGTTATTAAAGAGCAAATGATGTAAAGTTGTAACCTGGGATGCTGAACCGAACCACGTAGGTCAACTGCCTTGGAGACAGCTGCCTGGAAAGCTGCCTAAACCCAGCAGAAATTGTATGAGAGAAGAATAAATCTTTAATGCTTTAAGCCATTGAGAATTGGAACTGTTTATTACCATTATGTTTACCCAGCTTCTTAAACTACTTGTAGAGCATGAACATGATAGGTATAGAATGGAATTCCTCAATGGAATTTATGACTACAGTCTTAAATGGAGCTAAAATTTTAATAACTGAAAAAGCATTTACATTCTCACTAATACTCTCAATCAACATATTTTAAAGTGGCAGATCATAATAGAATTAAGACAGTTTGCAAAGAACTGTGGTCATGGGAAGGAAAAATATAATTTAAATTAGATTAATATCAAGAATAAAGATTTGTTATAATACACTTTAAATTATTAGCTGTTTATTTTTAACTCAGGTTTAAAAATCTCTTCTTTTAATAATTCTATAATTTTCATTTTTCACCATTAACATTTATAGTATAGTAAAACAGCAAATTGACTGAGGCCTGTAGCCCATTATTTTAATAATGATGAAGTTCACAACATGTTTGTTCCTTTTGAGATATAACATAAAAGAAAATGGGTTTTAAAAGTTGAAGTTTGAATTAGATGGAATTTCTGTTTTCAAAAGAAAAAAAAAAACTAAAATGCTTAGAATTTTTCCCCTTCTTGAGTTTGCTGGTATCAGGACTGGGTTAATAAAGCTGACAAGCTTGGGCTTTTTATAGCAGTCGTTAATTTTCCATGAGGTTGAAATTGAGATAGTGTGGAAGATTTCCCCATTGTGTCACTGAATGTTTGAATGTAGTTAGACTAAATTTCTCCAGCATATAAACTTATTTCCTCCAAACAGCTAAAGCATTATTTGTGAATCTAGCAAATTTCTCAATCATTTACATTCAAGATTCATACCTTATCATTTCAACTAAGTTTCTAGACTCTCTTGGATCAATGGAAATAGTGAGCTTTGACAAAAGGAAAAAACTTTAAATGCTGACATTTTAAAGTTTAAGTATTTCCTATATCTATTTCCTTGTTTTTTTCGAAAAAGATTATAGCATGCTTTCCATTTAGAAATTATTAAAAACCTTAAATTATATTTTAAAAATTGCAGAAAAAGGAAAATTTATACATGCATATACACAGAAATCTGCAGATAAGGATTGATAATCATTTAAAAATAAGTTTATAGTAATTACATTTTAAAATGAAAGTAGATAAGGGAAATAAATTTGGACAGAGCACACTTTGAAAGAAATAACTTTATCATAAAATTTTTATTATATCTTTGTTAATATTCTCCCTGAACTGTTGTTGCACATTTATTCTATAAAATGAGACACAAAGGATTTTTTTTTTCATACTTAAATTGGTAAAACTATTTGGAGCATGAAAGAAAAGATCAAAAGGGGAAATTGGGAACAAAGCCCAGTGATCAGAATTCAGGATAAGCCACAACACATAATAATTCTAATTATTAACCTTTAATTAAACCATAGGGAGAATTTATGCCCTGAATAAACTTGTTCTCACAGCTTTTTGTGACTTCAAGATAGAATGTTTTGATGTTTCTAAATATCAGCCAAAGAGGAAGCTTATTATTTAATGTCTTATGATCTATAGAAATCTAAAGGCAAGAACATATGTTAATTGTAAAGTTCAAGACAAAATATGGTCTTCAAGGGTGTTGTTGTAAAATATTTGAATTTAGCAAGCAAATTAATTCTGACATAAGTAACAAATTTATGAAAGCCCAAATGATGAATTAAAGAACAGTTTATTGACAATATATTTACTGAATTCATTTAAAAATAACCTGCTATTGCAAAGTAGATTTTCTCTGGAATAAAAAAAACAAGCTAAATTGGTTTATGTGTCTGGGCTATAATATTAAGGTAGGTTAGCCTATACTTGGAGGATAACCTATTCAAAGTACATTTAATAAATTTCATATTTCCTATGTTCTTGGCTACTGGGCTGATAGAATTTTGATGTTTTTCTGAGCTCAAAAGTTCCTTCTTTGAGTCTATGGCCATGCCACCCTGAACAAGCCCAATCCTGTCTGATCTCGGAAGCTAAGCAGGGTCGGGCCTCATTAGTACTTGGATGGGAGACCACCTAGGAAGACCAGATACTGTAGGCATGAAAAATAAAAAATAAGAGATTGTAAGCTTACAAAGTCCTTGTAATCTGTGAGGTCAACCAAGGGTTGCCTCACCTGAAAAAAAGAATGTTCCTTCTTTGAGATCCTATGCTTAAGTATACCACAGTTTAGTCAAGGAGGCAATTGCATGGAGTGATTTTTCCAAAAAGGAAGATCCAATGTTAATTTCCTTCTGTGCTAAACTTAGTCAACATTGTACAATGTTACGGGGTGCCCAATAACTGAAAGTTTCTTCTAAAACAGCTATTTTTTTGTATAAGCATGCTTGATATTTTAGTAGCATTTTAGTTTCAGACTTCATTTTTTTTCCTTTGCTTGAATTTTTCTGATATTTCTAGAAAACTGAATAGTGTAGTATAGAATCCAACAACTCTTTGCTAGGCCTTACCTTCACGCTCACAGAGAGGGGACCCCTGCGTCTTAGTCCATTTGGGCTGATATCATAGATTACCATAGATATCTGTTTTCTCTCTATATCTTCTCAGGGCACAAGGGACAAAGGATTTCTGTGGGATCTCCTTTATAAGGACACTGATCTAATTCATGGGAGCTCCACCCTCATCACCTAATCAATTATCGTAGGCCCCACCTTCAAATATGGTCACATTGAAGACTGTCGACATATGAGCATCTAAGTCTTGTAGGTACCAGTGGCCCCTCCTTTGATACCACTCCACACCTCCACCCGTACCCACATCTTGCACTCTGTACCTGTGATGGGAGAGGCAGCTCTGAAGATCTCCAGAATCACCTTTATATTGTTCTTCAATTGGTTTAGAGAATTGCTCAGGCTTCTCTTGAGATGGCCAATTCATACTAATTTTATCAAAAGGTTGCTTGGCCACATCTTTAGTGTTCTCATGTTCTGCAATAGAGATAGGCTGAGAATTTTCAGATCTTTAAGTTCTGCTTCCTTTTTTTGTTTAATTCTATCTTTAAGTCATTCCTCTCTTCTCTCATTTTCCTATAAATGGGCAGGAGAAGCCAAGCCATATCTTCAACACTGCTTAGAAATGGTTTCAGCGAAATATTCAGTGTCCTCACTTGCAAAATTCTACCTCCCACAAAACACTGAAAACGAAATAATTCAGCCAAGTTTTTTGCAAATTTAGAACAAGGATTGCCTTTTCTCCATTGTCCAATAATGTCTTCCTCTTTTCTTTCTGAGACCTCATCAGAATGGGTCTTACTGTACATATTTTTACCAACATTCTGTTGAGGAAAACTCACATGTTCCCTAAGAAGGTTGAAGCTTTCTCTACAGCTCTCCTCTTTTCTGTTGTAGCTCTCACCAGGATTGACTTTAAAGGTCCATTCATGATAATGTAACCTATTTCCAACATGCTTCTCAAAAGTCTTCCAGCCTCTATTCATTATCTAGTTCCAAAGCTGCTTCTACATTTTTAGGTATTTGGTGCAGCAACACCCCATTACTGGAACCAACTTCTGTCATAGACTTTTTGAGCTGCTATAACAGAACACCATAGAATAGGTGGTTTATACACAACTGATTTTTTTTTTTCTCATTGTTCTGGGGCCTGGGAAGTCCAAGATCAAGGAGTCGGCAGATTCATTGTCTGGTGAGAGCCCATTTTCTGGCTCACAGGCATCTTCTCATTGTGTCTTCACATGGCAGAAGGGGTAATGGAGCTCTCTGGAGTCCCTTTTATAAGAGTACTAATCCTATTCATAAAGGTTCCACTCTCATGACCTAATCACCTTCCAAAGGCCTCCCCTCCAAATGCCATCAATTGAGTGTTAGGTTTCAACATACGAATTGGGGTTGGGACAAAATTCCATCCGTAACATTCTTTCCCCCGCCTCTTTAATTCCCACCCGCCCCCCCAACTTCCACCCCTGACCTATGGATGTTACCGTCCCCCCTTAAGAACTGAATCTCTGAAGGTGGGGCGTCTCCTCCAACGCACTCACGGCATACCCAGGGAACCCGGGGAACCCAGGGAACCCAGCGCACCAGGAGTATGGTCCATGGCTCCACTTGGGGCATGAAACCAGGACCTTCTGCATGTAAAGCAGACATGCTAACCACTACACTATGGAGCCACCCCCAGTCTGTAACATTCTGTAGCTATGTTTATGCTATGTGTTCTTAGTTATTTTTCCTCAGCTTTGGAATGTTGATCTGTGATATGCAAATATTGAGTGGCATTGGGAGGTTAGTCTTACTAGCAATTGAGCTTTTAAGGAGGGGTGGCTACACTCTGCCATCAAAATCTCAGGATCTCTTCTTGGGAGAAAACTTTCTAAAACATTTTTTTTTCTCTCAGATTCTGTGAGACAGGCCAGAGTCCCATATAGAAATAGATTTTTGCTTATTTGTTTGTTTTGTTTAAGTCAGTGCAAAGTAATTTCTGTTCTTTCAAAAAAGTCAATACCAAACTAGTATGAAAGGATTGGCATTGGTCATCCAAAATAAATATCATTAATGTTGAAATTGCCATATATCATTTCAAAACACAAATTAATTTTTTGTTAAACATGAGACACAATGTCTTATCTGAGGAAAACATATGTTTTGCTTTTGATGCTTTTGTCTAAAGAAAGCTTTCTTACCAACATCCCAAATTGTCAATCTATTTTATTTTAAATAATAGTCTTGGAAGAATAACACAGATCAGATTTTAATGAAAATATTATAAGTAGCATATGTAAATACTAGCAGCAATTAGTGATATTTCTTAATATTGTGGTAACATTGTTTTTCTGTGAAACCACGGGAAATTGGCTAAAACTGTGTGACAGATGCTACTGAATTTATTCAGACTGACAATATGTATGAGTAGCTGTCTCTTCTTGTATATAGGAGATATTCAGAAAAGCAGTCTTTTTCATTTTTCCTTCTGAGAACTTGGTGACTTGGCATGTGTCCAAGTATGATTATTTAAAATTATATTCAAATCAGATTACTGTATGTCAGTCTCCCCTGCTACTTATTGATAAGGTAAGAAATAACCAAACTCTGATCTTCTAAGAAACATTAACACATGGGATGCAATAGTCTTACTAAAGAAAATGAAAGTTTGAGCAGAATAGGGCTTATGACTAGTGAACTCTGGGAACATAAAGTACCTTAAAACTAAAAATAGATCTATTATAAAAAATTGAGGCTCTAGTAAAAGAACATCATAATCTACTTCATGTCCAAGAATGTATAATGCATTTTCCTTAGTGAGAGAGACAAGTTATTCTTTATCACCAAGAAACTTCTATTTCTTTTCCAAAAGGATAATAAGATTTTGTTGGATATTGTGTGAACCAAGGATTCTTTACGTAAATAGCGCTTTTAAGAATACCATAAATTTCTGTGAGATACAACTGTAAAGTTAAGAAAATAAAATTAGTTGCTACGCATTTTAGTTTCACTTCTTTTCCTTATTCTTTTAGGACACCAATTGATGACCCCTGATGCTATGAGGGAGAGTTCCTAGAGGTCAGTTATCTTTTAAATATTTATTTGAGTAAAATTTTCCATGAGTATTTTTAAATCATGAATAGTAATTAAAAATTATTTCTTTAGTTGAGGGAGAGTGATCTTGTTGACAAAATGCCAGGCGGGAAGACTCATTAAAATGAATGAACACTCATGTAAGCCTTAAACATTTGAAGAAAAACTCTTAAGGAAGATTGTGTCTTGCTTTGAGAACAAATCTATTAGTGATACCAAAAACAAAAGGAGAGAGAGAAATTAAAAAAATGTCAATTTAATTAAAAGAAAATAATAAATATGGACAAATGAAGAAGTGAATCCTTAATTTATTTAAGTGTCTGATTTTTAAAGTTATTTTGGAGAGATGAGGCACAACCATTAATTTCAGAAGCTCGAGTCAATTACAAACATTCTTATAATTTGCTTCTGTTGTATTATGTTGTCCTGAATATGCTTTATATCCAGCTACTTTTTAGTGGGCCTGATGTCTTTGTTGGAAGGATGCAAACAGGATAAATATTTTATAATGATAGAAGAAAGTCATCAATTCTTGGAGAAAATTAATGGGAGTGATTTGAATGGGGAAAAGATGTTGATAATTCTTATTTATATAGCCTTTGGAAACTATCCTTAATGTACTTTGAGGTTTCTAGCTACTAAAATCAGATCAGAATATTAAAGCTGATATAAAAATATGTCTGAATTTGTAATTATAAGGTAATGAAGAGATGTTTTTAAAGGTTTAATTTTTGAAAGTTGGGCAAAAAGAAGACAACTAAACAAAAGTATAACTGTTATCATAACTGCTAGTAAATGTTTTATAGCAAATACTTCAGGAAAAACAAAATAGTTGTCTAAATTTATTCTGTTACATAAAGGGATACATGTAGACACTAGTTCAATAGGGACAGCATCAAGAGAGGAACATAGCAACAACTAAATGGATAGTTTATAATAAAATAAATTTCTGCATTTAAATTATGCCAACAGTGCTAAAAGAGAATTATTTTTATAGAAGTGTGAAAAAGAGTATGTTTTTGGTAAGAAAAATTACATGAAAAATATATGTACAAATTGTGCTTTTATGCCTTACATGGCAATGGTATAAGGAGATCACCTGATTACATGATTACCTATCTACCGGGAAATTGCTTTTATAATTGTAGAAATGGCAGAAAAATATAAAGGAGTACTTTTCTAAGTTTTTGGTCTCTAGTTAAATCTATTCTAAAGGATTCATAACACTTAGTCTATGTAAGGCTGCTTTGACATGAAAAGGGAAAAAAACTGTACTTTTCTTTTTAGACAACTATTATTACTTCATTTTTCTAATATTTATATTTTCCCTGTTTTATTTTATAAGCATTAACATTAACATGGATGAAAAATCTAATTAATTGGAAACACTTTAAACTTCAACAATTAGTTGATGTTTGAATATATTTACTGGCTCTTCTATAGACAGATCATTCATGGAGAAGGAGAGATAAAAAGGGTTACGCACAATTTCTCCAAGAGGTATTTATAATCATTGGTTAGTATCAAAATTGACAGTTATTTAAATTGGAAACCTTGGTCTTTATTCAGTGGAACCAAATTAAATCTTCGCTGATTCAGGAGAAATGATATGGTTTAATTTTATACATTCTTTCAAATTTAATTTAGTACCACATAAATATACTTTCCCACATTAACTTTCCTGTAAAGAGCAAAAACCATTTTGAAAAAAAGTAAATAGTTCAGTGAACAACTTCAAGAACCTTATTTCTGGTTTGAATTATGGGAAGATAAATCTAAAAGTGATGAATGCTGATTATTATAACTATGCAAGATTAGAGCAGTATTTTTTGAAAATAAAAACTATTGATCAATAATAATTGTGAAAATACCATTGCTAGAGGCAGAATCATTCATATGTATGATGACAAGTAAAAAGAGTTTGAAATTTACCTCTAATTTCTCAAATGAAGTATAATAGGTAGCCAGAAAATTTGTTCTTAATATCTGCAAGTAGGTTTTTAAAGTTTAGATTTGGCATATAATCTTAAATAAAATATTTTCAATTCTTTGCTTTACTTCATGCCGTAAAGTGAAAATGAGACTTTGCACTACCTTAGATAAATTTTAGGACCATTTTATTATAAAATTATTAAAATTGAAAACACTCTATATCTAACATTTCCTTTTAACTGCAGTCTTCTCCTCAATCTTAATCTTAGTATTTATTCATTCATTCACTCATTTATTCATTCAGTCAGTCATTTATTCATTCATCTATTCATCTCTTTGAGTGATCCTTCCCAAGAATATGTTTTATAAGGACATTGTTTGCCTCTTTCACTCTCTATATATCTACTTTTTGGAAATTTTTCTGTTCTCTTAATTGATGTTTGAATACAATTTTTCACACACACACAAAAATTAATTCCTAACTATTGAAGTTTTAACATATAATTTCCTTCTCTCACCTAAGAATCTTACCTGTATTTCTGATTTAGCATCTATAGTATACTGGTCAACTGGTCGATGTTTTTGAACTGACTCTCCAGGAAAAAAAAAGGAAGAAAAAAAGAAAAGAAACACCTTCATATGTAGCATTTGTTGATTTCAATGGTGGAATATTCCCACCATTAATGCTGCCATCAGCTCATAAAATTTCTGAAAATTTAAAAAGTAATTATTTTGAGCTGGTAGTAGCTAACTCCAGTACACCACTCTAGGTATAATAATTTTAAAGGAAAAACATTGTCTTAGGGGAATTTTCCAAGAAACTTCAAAAAGGTAAGAAGATTTTTTTTGCTCTGGAATGCAGAGCTGGAAGAGGTGTTCCTTCAAAAAAGTAAAGTAAACATCATAGTCTTAATTTTTTTCAAACTCACTGGAGAGCTAAGTTTGTTGAGTAACTGACTAGCAGATATATGAGGAGAGCCAGATATTTTCCAAAAAGACGTGCAAGTACTCCTTTCTTGGAGTAGACCCTAGTGGTGGGCTGGAGAGATAGTGTAAGGTCTCCGATGACCACTGAACTTAGGAAAATCTGCACACTCTGGCAGTTTTTTCTTTATGAATTCCACCAAGACCCAGGTACATCCTGCCTGTCTATGATTGAGACTTACGCAGTATGACAGAAAACATTCTCCACCCTTTGTGGAGTGGCGTGGTGAGTAATGGTACAACAAGGTGATTAAAATCATTGCCAATTTTTTATTTGAGAATAAAGTGGTGAAAGAATGTGATGATTGAAAGTTCTTTTATATCATTGGGAAGTCAAGAGAAAAATTGGTAAAATAGATCTACTTGTGTTAGAAAAAGTTAAATTCCTAATATAACTAGAGAAAATTTGATCAAACAAGAAAAAATGTTGAAAAAGAAATATGAATTAACTATGTAAATATAAGCAATATAAAATATAACAGAAGATATATAACAAATAGAATATAAATCAAAGAATATAAATCATGTATAACAGTCAATTCCTTAAATGACAATAGTCTGAGTTCTGTCATAAAAAGATTAGATTAGGTTAAGAAAATAATTCAGCTGTAGGCTCTTAATAAGAAATACATCAAAATCAGAGTGGAAGTATAAGAATAAAGGAATTGATGTTCCTAAATCCACATCAAGCAAATGAAAACAAAAATAAAAAATGTTTGACATTGTTAATATTATAGAAGATAAAATTTAAAATTCAAAGAGCTAAACAAATTAACACTGGCCAATTTCAATGCAATTATATAATAATAAAAGGTAAATTTAGAAAAAGGCTACATCAATCATAATCTGTGTGAACCAACTGGAAGTTGAAAATACAATGTTAAAACATTAAAAAATATTTAGAATTGAAAGGAGAGTAAGGGTAAAGTAAAAATATGGGGTAGTATCTAATATACCTTTTTTACAATCAAACATATTTAGTAGGCAAGCAGAAAAGGATGATTTACAGGGAAAGCATAATTCCATCAACAGGTATAAATTCATACATAAAGAAAAGTTATATTATGCAAAGGGGAAAATAGTTTTATACGTATTTTATTAAGCATATATTTTTTCATGTAATTATTCACAAATAATATCTTGATAGGATCAACAAAAATAGAGACCTTACCAACTATATTTTCTGATTATACCCCAAAAGGTAAATAATGTAAAAGGGTTAAAATTAAGAAGCACATATTTAGACAACCTTGGACTTATAAATTGTGAAATCAGAGTGGATTGCAAAGTTAATATACTACAACTAAATAAAGTCTGTTATTTTACATCAGAAAACTGGTGAATAAAACATTGAAAAAAATAAATGTGCTTACCTCTAAACTATACAAATAGTTTCTCATAAAGCTGTCTCTTTATGTTTACTCTATTGTGCTGGTCTTCTCTTTCTGCCGGGTGAAATTTAGGGAAAGTCTCATGACTTTTCAGGTCCAGTTCAGTGTAATAACAACATTTTTAAATGTCATCCTTTTCTCAACCTGTCTTTCTCATATGTGGACTACTGCAGGACAGCCAGTAGAACAGGATGTGTGCATGACTCCTTCATTTTCCCCATCTTCTACTTTTTCCTCTCCCTACCCGCTGTCTTGTTAACCACGTTTCATCCCTTTACTGCATAGAAGAGGTGGAGGGAGAAATAAAATAGCAAAGATCTGACTTGACTAGCGCTATTATCTGAGGGTAGAACAATCTCTGGATTGGGCTGGTGTTTAAAGGTCACCTTTTTCTTCATAGGACAGAGATTTTATCATTGTTCTGGATATCTTGCCCATTATTCTCTCCATATAGATACTTGCATCTCCTCTGGCTGTTTTCGGGATCCCAGTTGTTCATCTATCTGTATGAATTAAATTATATCTTTAAGTGACTTTAAACAGAATCCAAGATAACCTTCTCCTGCCTTCCTCTTCCTTTCCAAGACACGAAGTTTTTTAATTACAAATTTATGTTCTTTAACAGATGTATTACTATTCAGATCTATTTCTTCCTGAATGAGCTTTACTAGTTTATAATTTTCAAGGAATTTGTCCATATTATCTTCTTCAAATGTGTTGTCATAAACTTTTCAAAATATTTCATTATCATCTTTATCCTCTCTACTTTAGTCTGTAGAAGAGTATGCATTTTTTTTCTTATTACCTTATTACGCCCTCTGTTATAAATTTGAATGCAAGTGGTAAGAACAAGCATGCTAGTCTTGTTCCAGATTTTTGGTAGAGTTTAAACACAGATATTGAGACTCATTTCTCCGTAGCTCCCTCCTTCAACTCACCTTTCAACTGCTCTGGAAGCCCATAACTCTATCTTCTGGTTCCCCACACCAGTAAAACGATAGGGTTCATTTGACTTTCAGCTGTCTTTGCCTTGCGGACTAGTATCATTGGGAAAAAATTTCACATAAACACAAACATCACTAATAGAGGTTTTATCTATTTCAAGGGTCTACACATCTACAATTTCTGCCTGTTTGTGATCACTCATCGGTGCTTCAAGTAGTTGTTTTACATATTTTGTATGGAATTTATAAGTGTTATCAGTGGGAGAGTACGCATTTGTTATCAAAAGAATAATTCCATATATTACTTTTAAAATCTGGAAAATATCACATTAAGAGGGAAAATATAACTACATTTTCATTGTATATTAAGGTACATAGTGTTTGGAGTAATCTATGAATTTAATTACTTAAAGTAAATACTTGTGAAGTTTTCAATTTATGAATGTGATGATTTATAGATCTATTTTAATATTACAAAAAATAAAAAAATTAATTCAGATATATTTATGCTTCCTTTTAATTACTATGATTGACTCAGAAAGGCAAAGAAAGGACATAAAATGAACCCAAATACAAGACAGGCTGCATGCCACTGTGCCCTGCCACAAATACTGGGTCTTTGCATGTAAAGTTATAATATATCTTGTTTTTTATAAGGAAAATAAATGTCCTCATAAGAGAAAGATAACCTCCTCAGCATTAGTTGAAACTATAATCTGAAAATACATATAACTATCGAGGCATATTTTTTTCACAAACTAAGTTGAAGTTAGAAACAAAACAATTTCCAAGTGCTGAATTGTTGTGGTTCAATTATTTGAGTTACTTAATATTAAATGGTTTCTCTGAGGATTTTCATTTCTACAGTTTAGATGGTAAACCAAAGGTACATTGATAACAGTTTTCTCCTGTAGGAGGACAAAGGAGAAATCATCATAACATCCAGAAAGAACTTGATAGTATTCTTAGTAGTTTCCATTTGCCAATTGCATATAACTATTCTGTGCTATTTTTCTGAAGCTTGTAATTTAATTTTTTATATTTTGTAGGTGAATATAATATTGGTGAAATTGAGGGTCTAATAATAAATACAGAACATTTAAGATAATGTGAGGGTCTATGGAGATTTTAAAAATGACTTTTTCCATAGAAGTTGAAGTAAAATATCTTGCTTGCCTTAACATCTGTGGATATCTGAATCATTCACAATAAATGACCAGAGCAAATATTTCAGCTGCAGCATTTCAATAAATCCAATTATTTGTAAAGCTTTATATGTCTATAAATTCTATATCTATATCTATATATATCTATATTTAGAATGGATTACGTTTCTTACCTAGAGCTAACCTAAAACATTTTAAAATAGAATCTTGTTATGAACAGGTAAATATTATTCTCTTCATGCATAACATCCCTTAAATCATTCTTCATGAATTATTACTCTGAATAGAGAATATTTTTCATAATTCAATACAACTATAAGACAGCTAATATTCTTTTAATTTGAACATCATAATGAATTTGTTTTATTTTCACATAGCTGAATATGCAGAAAAGTTCAGATTTTGTGCCAGTTATATGTTATTTGTTTTCCATTTGAATGTCAGCGTTGTGTGTGTGTGTGTGTGTGTGTGTGTGTGTGTTTATAGAAGTGTCATCGAAACAAAGATTTGGCAAAAAGACAAGCTTGAAATTACAAAAAGTGCCTAGTATTGTGCTTAGGACATAGTAGTGACTTAAAAGGACAATAACTGTACAAAGTAATATATTATTTTCAGAATGAGATCTTTGGATTTAAACTTGGATTTCAATATCAATTATTTTTATTTTCTATTATTTTAACATTCAATGTATTGCTTATTTCCTCTTAATCTAGATTTCTTAATCTGTGGAATGAAGTAAGAAATGACTTCACAGCATTATTGTATGATTTAAATGAGATAAATGAGATAAATCATAATGTGGTATAGTGGATAGTACTGAAGCTTGCCCTGTTTTTTTCCCCTTCGATTAATGATATCAGTGGTAAAAACCCGTGTATTTGTGATTCCTGTGTTCCTAGGAAGGATGCATGTAAATGTCATAAATGAGCTGTTTGTAGGTTTATGCTGCTCTTCAGTGTATCCATAAAAACTCAAATTTGTTTAGAGAGAAAAGTCATTTTCATGCATTCTAGAACAATACCTTTGGAATGAATAATGTATAATGTGGTCACATACTTTGATATGTAATCATTTTGTCATTGGATTTAAGGAAAAAAAGATTCTTTTTAAAAAGAATTAATTCAAACTGCTTTTTGTTTTCCCATATTATACAATCACATAGATATATTTCATACATACACACAAACATGCATGCACATACAGGAACTTTCAGAGAACTATAAGAATATATGAATTTTTTAACATAGTCATGATTGAAAAGATAAAATAAATAAAGCATCTGGTATGGACTATATACTCTTTATTATTCAGATATCTCTCTGTAATTATTTTTGTCCTTTTTGGTGTCTAAATATTATTACCTTGAAAGAGAATCCTCAAACCAGATGCCATAATTCACTTAACAATCTCTAGCTTGCTCCAAATCTACATCGTAACTATTTCAAAGAGAAGTATGTTAAACATAGACAACACCCTGCTGAATCAAGCTTGTTCAGCCCAGAATTTTATCTGCAAAGAAAAGTATTCTGATGAAATTCATGTTAAAAGTGTAGAT
This sequence comes from Pteropus medius, assembly GCF_902729225.1. Classification (NCBI taxonomy): domain Eukaryota; kingdom Metazoa; phylum Chordata; class Mammalia; order Chiroptera; family Pteropodidae; genus Pteropus; species Pteropus medius. Next base: position 7,871,961 of record NW_024352787.1, on the reverse strand, counting down.
GGTCCATGGCTTTTTTTTTTAAATTTTCTTTTGAACTTTATGAAGAAAATTGCATAGTTTGTATATTCAGAAAAATATTCATCATTGCTACGCTTACTAAAGGAAACATACCCACTAGATATTTTTATAGGATTTTAAAAAGTTTCACAGAATAAGAATAAAATAAAAAATAAATTGAATTTAACACTAGGAAAATATAATCTTTGTATGGCCTGAAAAGATATTTTAGTTTGTAAGCCTCTCAATTACCAAAAACAAACAAAACAAAACTCAAATTATAAGTCTTTGAGGCACATCTCTATTAGACACTCATGCCTAGAAAGTCGTCAAGACTATGACTCAAAATCATTTGTGTTTTCAGTGTGTAATTTATCGTTCAGTGTATGTCATCAGGTAAAATCGTGGATCCTCTTTATTTGTCTTATGACTCGTTCTTTCATTCTTCTATAATTTGATTAATGTGTGTTTTCCATGTTTTGAACAACTTTCATATTTGAATTATCCTTGACCGTATCTCCTATTCCATCTTTACCTGTTTCAGAAAATTTGTACCTATGAGTATACAAACGAGGCCATTTATTTCTTTAGTTGCTTTATTTACTTTGAAAATGAATTAAAAGACTATGTTGTTCTCTATACTATAGTTCCTATATAAATTCAGGACTGATAATTTAATGAAAGTGCTATGTCTGAATTATTTTAAGTGCATGTTTAATTTTCTTACTATTTATACATTATTCAATAAAATCTTCAAGTTTATTATATCATAGTGATTTATATCATGTGCAATCTGAAGAATTCAAAAAATTTCCAATTTATTTGCTTTATAAATATAGTTATATTTTGTTCGTTCACCACTAGGAGGAGTTCAGCAGAAATTCATATAAGAACATTTTTATCTATTTTTTCTTTTTTTCTTTCTTTTTCAATTACAGTTGACAATATTATATTAGTTTCAGGTATACATCACAGTGGTTAGACATTTATATAACTTACAAAGCGATCGCCCCTATAAATCCAGTACCCATCTGACATTATACGTAGTTTTTACAATATTATTGACTATATTCCCTACTCTGTACTTTACATCCCCATAACTATTTTGTAACTGCCAATTTGTAATTCTTACCATATAAGAAAATGTTTAAGCAACTGAATCTTACTTATCCTTAAACTAGATAAGTTAAGCATAGACTTTCCGTGCTATGTTTCTATCATGTTTGACTTCTTAAAATGTTTTTGTTTTTGTTTTGGTGAAGTAGGAGGATGTTTTCTTCTGACATCTTGACTAGATTATAAATATTTTTAGTTTCGAGATAACAAACTTTCAATAACTGAGATTTGCTAAAATTTGTCTGAACTATCGACAATTAAAACTTTATACTCTGCATCAATGACCAATTATAATTTCAGTAAATTTTATTCGATTCTAAATTTCTCAAAAATTCACATTGTTTATATTTATTTTTATTTATTTATTTTATTATTTTATTATTTTTATATTAGTTTTAAGTATACAGCACAATGATTAGATATTTATGTAATATATGAAGTGATTATTTTTCTTTTGAAACTGTCTTTTTAGAAAAAAATATACTTCAGTGCTTCTCAAAATATCTGACAAAGCATAGCTATAAACTCCTTTACTACAGTTTATAACATTTTTTTATTTTACTAATTATAGAGATATTAATCTGTTGAATGATTTTAAAATTTATATATGTTTATAAGACTCATCTCAGATTTGTCCATTCTATATAAAGCAGGTATCAGTTAAGCTACTATGACTTAAAAGTTAATTAGTTAGTGCTTATGTAAAAATACAGCTACTGAGAAAGAAAGTTGTACAGCTGCTGATAGCTTGTAGCCAGCCTGGCAGCTTACCACTGAGTTGTGGTGTGCTCTGCTGGACATTACTACTTCAGAGAATATTAACATGAGATGAGATGATTCTGTGATCATAATAGAACAAGACAAAAACACCACAAATATGAACAACATAATGACCAAACATCCTGCTCTCTTGGGGAAGATGAATGGCTATTGTTTTTTTCCCAGTGAAGACTCCGGTCCAACTTGAATTCTCACACTTCCTAGATAAAAATTAAGATACGTAAATCACAAATTAGCCTTACGATCTGACGGCACCCAATTCTATACACACCCATACATACTTCCTTAAACTTTGCCCCATATTATTCAACATAAGATCAACTTTGTAATAATCCTATCCTAATTTCCTATTACTTAGACATTCCATAATTTCTATGATGCATGATTTCTCTTACTATAGCAAAAGATATATATTTAAATGTTTTTGACCATCAGTGTGTTTCTGGCAGTCTTTGGGCACTGAGATTTACCATTGCATATTTATATGCAATATGTACCTACTTATGTACATGTATTTAGTTACCTTCAATGACAGGGAGATAGAGATACAGACAGAGATAAAAGAATATGCTAGTTTAGTGACAAGAACCAAACAAATATTTAATAAATACCGAGTGAGTAAAAGACTGAACATCTGAACTAAATTAACAAAGAATAGTAATTTTCTGGCAAACACATTGTAATGTAACTGGGATTAGGTTATTCCCTAAGATTTGAATGAAACAAGGGGAATGAACATTATATTAGTTTTGAATTTTAAGAAAATGAACTTCTATTGCAGGAAAACATCACCCTTTAAATGCTATAAAGTCTTGGTAAAGTATAAGCAGCTGTCAATCTCTGTGGCTCTGCGTTTTAGAAAGACCTGATCTTGAGCCACTAGAGGCTCCACTATAAGTTTGTTCTGCCACTTGTCAATCGGGTCTGTTAAAAACTTTCTACGGTAACTTTAACCTTTGGGTCACACAACGAAGAATTAGACTTCAGACTTTATTTACCACCCACTCATTGTAGCCATTCGGCTCGGTCTTTTAGTCAAGTTCTTCATTTTCCATTAGTTCAGGACTAGCCCAGGACTTTGATCCAGTTTGCTGAGATCCCTGGTCCCATTTCCAATTATTCTCAGCCTTTCTGCTTCTGTCAGTTTGATTTTCCATACTGACATCTGGTGGATTAGATGTTCTGCTCCCAATAGCTTTATTACGAGGCTCTACTCATTGATCCAGAGTGGGAGTGATTTGATGAAGTGTTAGAGATTTTAACTCTGGTTTTCTTTCCCATTCTCCACTCCCTTACCAATTTTAACTAGTTTCCTTCAACCTCTTGAAGCTGTTAAATTTTCTCAAAACTAGGGTCATATAGACAATGTAGATTTCTATGTCAGCAGTATATATAAACCCACTTAGATTGTGCCTATATGCAGATATCAATTTTAATTATTCGATTAATTTTACTGGTTCAGCTACTCCAAGTGGACTTTATGAACAAATGTAATCTCATTTAGAGGAAATGTTCGATATCTTCTTCAAAAGGTGAAGAAAATTGAAACTTAAAAAAGAAGTTTTTCTAACTAGTGGAAAGTATATGCTTATAGCACAAATTTTGTTTTTGAGCCCACATGTCTGTAGCAAAAATTTCAAAAGCACACACATTTTTCCTGATAAATTCAATGAGCAACCCATTGGTTCTCAATTAAATAATCCACAATAAATGAAAGGATATAAATTATTTTTAAATTCTGATGGATTCTGAATTAGTACTTATCTTTGTAATTATCTCTCAAGTTAAAGATTTAGGCATCAGTAAATGAAGCCCGATAAAATGTCTGTGCAGAACACTGGCAGAAGACCAGTGGCATGGGGGCAGGGTGGGGGGTGGTAGGGATCTTCTCCAGGAAATGTATTTAATTAGATTCTATAAAAAAATAGCATATCCTGTGAGATTTATAATGCATATTAAATAAACCATTTAAGGGAAGTCGCCTTCACTGTTTACTTAATATGCAATAAAAATATGGGAGAATAAAAAAAAAACAGCTTAGACTTGAGAGTTTTTGATTGCTAAATAAAATAAAAGGTAACAGAATTATTTTTGGGACATAGAGAAAACAAATTTAGATATTCTGATAATAAAGGCAATATTACAGTATGCTTGAGGCACAGGGAATTCTTTAGTTGATTTTAAATTCTGCATTTTTATTTTCTCTATCCACAGTTTTAAGTAATATTAGACAAAATATACAATGGGTTCATTAACTATAGTAACTGTACCAACAAAAGATCCTATCGAAATCAGCATTTTTATAGATAGCAGATTAAAGGGGGGAAAAAGCAAAACAATTTTTCTATGTTACAGATTTTCCTGACTCACATCGTTAGTTAAAATTGATACCATTCTTATTTAATGAATTTCTTCAAATCCCTCTGTTAGAGACTACGAGAACATGCTAAAAATTAAATAAACAATTTTATAATTTCATTTTGAAGTACCATTAAACTTTAAGTAAACTTGCAGCGGCATCACTTTAGAATCCATACCTACAGTGTTCAGCTTGCCTCAATTAACAAGTGACCGATGCCGAAGAAGAAAAATTAATTCTAATTTGAGAAGACTTCCTAGTACAGATAACAAGAGATTTGACCAAATTCTAACACTTCCATAAACACTTAGTCATTTAAAAATTTTACTTAGGTTGCACAGTGTTGCAAAATAGGCCAATTTAGATACTTGTTTCACCGTCTCATATTTATATTCATATAAATGTTTATAATATTTATATAAAATTTTATATATTCAAAATACTATTTATATGTAATCTAATAAGGAAAATTGAAAACTCAGAACAGAAAGGAGATAAAACTATCCACTAAATAATTGTTGTGCAGTCTTCCTGAAAATAATGATTACATTGAATTCTTTCTGACTATTATATTCCTGGAAAACCCTCCCCTAAGGGTTTCTTAGCCAGCTAACGGCACTAGTTAACTACTCATCCCAGTCATCATCATCTCCCATCTTAATTTTAGATCCTGTGACCTATTGGCCAGTGTAATTGGCTTGTCTATAATTTTGTTGGTTTGTCTGAATATTAATACTAATAAATGTAAGTGAATTTACACTGTATCTAATATAAATGTACATTAAAATTCTCAAGAAAATATGTAAAATAAACCCAAACAAACAGATACCTAGGCACCATGCCTAGAGAGTGTATGTAATACATTAGGTCTGGAGATACCCAGGTGCCTCCAGACCCAGGGGTATTTTAGTATGTACCCCAGGTGATTGTGATATAGTTCCACAGGCAAAATTTTAGGGACACTGTGAATAATTAGTAAATATAAAAAGGAGTTTTGCAAATAAAATAAGTTAGATAGTGTGTTGTTTCATAGTCAGTGTTTCCCAAACTTTATAGTAAAGATTTGCTCTGTTCATCAACTGGAACACCACAGTTAATAGAAATCTGAACGTTTAGTGTAGCTACAATTGAGAGAAAGAAGGACCCTCATTGTTTTCACTGATAATTCGACCTGGGAGTCTTAGAGGGATGTAAAGGGCAAAAGAGTTTAGTGCCTCTCATCAGCTTCTGATTGGCATGTTAGAATTGGTACAATAGGCCATTAATCTTAGTTGAGTGAGAACTTTGCCAGACAAAAATCTTTTCCACTTTGGTTCATTAGTATCTGTGCACAGCCAGATCAGGAATTGCAAGAACAGCATCACGGACTGCTGATAAGGAGTGACTTCAGTCGCCTTATAAGAAACTAGAGGTGTTAATATATACTATTAACTAATCAAGATTGATATGCTAAAATTTGCTTTTCCAGAATATTTTGAGGTGTGAAACAAAAAGGCCAAGGTCTTTGAAAGCAATTCAATTTAGGATTAAATTGTAGTTTTATATGTTGCTAGTACTCAGACCTCAAATGGTTTATTCTCAAAGTCTCAATTCACCTGTAAAATGGAAATAATAATGCTTATCATGTAAGACTGCTGTGAGGATTAAAAGAGGTAAAAAAAATGAATAATTATTAGCAGAGTGTCTGGAAAAATGCATGAATACATGTATGTGTTTTTTCTTTCCTGGCTTCAATTTGTTTGCTATGATCACATCTTGAATCTCTTTTCTCAATTTCAGCTTGTGTGTTTAAATCTCCTTTTCACTTTCTTTCGAAAAGAAAAGAAAAATTTGTAGTTTTCACAAAGTGATAAAGAATAATCAGAATTTTTTTAAAAAGCAGATTTTTTATACTTTTTTTTCAATTAATAGTACTTATTTCCCCTTTTGAACACTTTTGAGCAAACATTCAAGTAAATCCAGGTATCTTTTAAAACTATTATTGTTAATTTTACTTGGATTTTATTATAAAATCATAACATACACTTAAACATAATTTTGTGCATTTTTTCACTGAAAAAATATTTACCTTTTATTATGAAAATGGGATATATAAGAAAATAGATAATTTTCTAGATACATATTTTTCTATGAGATAAAGCCCTATTCTCACTAATTAAATTTGTTTTTAGATTCTTAGAGCTTTCTGCTATGTAGTGCACAGAGTTATTTAATAATCACTATAGAGAATGACATGAAAAACCACCAAGAATCATCGCATACTAGGAAGTTCAAATTTAAAAACTAAATTATTGTTTACAGAATTTTATAATATGAAAGTAAAACTTTATTCTATACCATACTTTAAGAAACAATATTTAAGGTGTAGCAAGTTTATTTTAAATCCTTTTCAAATGAATTTGTTTGCTAACATGGAGAAAGACTTTCTTTGAAAGACGTTTTAGTTTCTGACGTTGTTCCGTAAAATTGACTTCACATTGTTGCTGTGATGACCTTCTAGTATATTTTTAATACAATGGAGACTTTGAAAGAGAAACATCTGATAAGGTAAAATGTAAAAACTGCAGATATGAATGTACAAATACAATTATAAGCTGCCTTGGAGGTCTGGAATTACTTTTTAACTCTTTAATGTCGTTTAAATACTTTAAATTTAAAATAAAACATCTTTTAAAATGAACGCATATGTTAGAATATTCTAGTCAAAATCTATAATGAAAAGAGCCAAACTACACCATTAAAATGGTAATTTTTAATCTATCTTCAGAATGCATTTACTATAATAACAGAATAGCTGTCATAAAAATTACAAAAATACCAAGAAAGCGAAGAAATCAAAATTTAAATACAACACTTTAAAGTGTAAAATCAGAGTGCACAGAAAATCAAAAGTAAACTGTGGTATTATAAAAATATCTCTGGTTTTTCTTAATCTGGAAGCAATTTTTGTTATCATGTATCATTTGATCAATTGTAGGCAGTTGCTTCACAGACCCTTATGATTCCGGAAGCATTACATCTTTTGTGATTGGCGTTTATGGAAAAGACACAGAAAGCACAAAGATCAACACTGATTAACCACTGACCACTTGCTTTACGTTCTGACCATCCGCTACACATCCACACCTACCACTCCTGGACACCTGTGCCATGCCATTAGCTATGACTCCATGTCTAAAACCTATTCCTGATGCAATGATTGCTCACAGTGCTTGATGACTCCAATGTGATTCCTGGCCCTGACTCCAGCTCTGAGTTGGCTTATGACCCACTGGCAGAGATGTCTGATTGCACCTGAGCCTTGCTAGTGCCAATATATCTGACATGTTTGGAGCCAGTTTCTGGCTGGTAAATTTGCTATTCAAATAGCAGGCTTTTGTACACATTATGAAATTAAACAGAGGACTTGCCAGCAGTGTTGCTTCATTTAAAATAAAATATGACAATAAAAAGTATGTGAAATTTGGGTAGACTCAAGTGGGTAGAAGACCTTATCTGTATAGCAACTTATTTTAAGCAAATAGATATGCATTTATTATATTTAGATTCTCTATAATAAATTCTCTGGTCTCTAAGTTTAAAAAATATTCATAGCGAAGGGCATTAACCTTCAAAACACTATTAAGAATAATGTTTTCTAATTTTTCTGTTCACGTCACCAGTTTGTAAAATGTATATGCACAATTTGTCAAACTATTGTAAAGAGTTCTGTACTTCTTGCCATCTTATGAATTGTACAGATGGAGAGATAGCTAGTGACCAAAAATGGTTTTCTTTGTTAGTATGGTCTCTTTTTTAACTTTTAATCTGGGAAATTAATAATTTCCTTTAAAATAAATGTGACTATGTACGCTTTGTTAGTTATCTAGTTCAGCTATTTATAAATATTTTAGCATACATGTTCATTTTCAGTATTTATGCATGCAAGATTATAAATATATGTACTCAGTCAATTCTGCTATATCCTGTATAATATTTGTGTGAGACTGTTAGGCAAATGTAAACTATAGTTTATTTAATGTCCAAATGTAACACTTGACTAAAAATTATTTTAAAATATTTACCATTCTTTCCTGAATATAAATGTAACATTAAAATATATGTAAATTAACAGAAAAACATAGAATAAAGTTAAAAGAATGTAGGTGTTATCTAAAATAGTCAAATGGTTTCATGTAAGCTTCAGAGACTATATTATATATTTACATTTTCTTCATTTTAATAGAACTTTATTTAATTTGGTTGAATGAACATAAGACCTCAGGGATATCATTTTAGTGTCACTTTATGTCAAGCCAAAGCATTAAAACCAGTGCTGTAAATATTCTAGCCCATTTAAGCAAAAAACATTCACTAAAGTAAAAGCCAATGTAGTTGTACTGTAGAGTAGTTTCAAAGTAACAACTATCCAGTGGTTAGCCATGTGAGTATCTAGAACAAATGAAAAAGTAATGAAATGGAAACATGAAGAGAAACAGAACTCTGACTATGCTTAAATGTGTTCAAAATAATGGTCAATTTGTAAATAACACAGCTCATATATCAGTCAACAACAAAAACTTTTAGTTGGTAGAAAAAAGCAAGTGAAGTCCTAATATAAAAATCATTTCTTTGGGGTCTTTTTGTTTTGTTTTAAATTTCTTTCCTAGATTTGTTTTTGTGGAAAGAAGATGAGTGACTCTACTGAACATCTGTAATACCCAGCTGCACATTGGCATTTGGGTAAGAGATGATTGATGGTGTACTTGAATGTAGATTTACAAATGTGGCCCAAGGCCAGTTTCCTCTTATTTCGACAATGAAACACTATAAGTCTTAATATTAAGTGTTTGCTGGAATGGGGAACAAAAAGGCAGTTTCTAGTAACACGCAGAGAAGGAGAATTGGTAAATTAATCAGTATTACTACCCATCAATAGGTTCCAAAGCTTATAACAGACATTCCACTCATAAAATTGTAGCTACTCATTACTGTGGAAAAATTGCCTTAATACAACCCACTAGTGGTGTTACACTGCTGCTGCCAGTTGGATACTCTCAAAAGTTCTGTTTTATCTATTAATCCCATGTGTTCCTTCCTCCTCTCCCCCCGCCTCTTGGAAATTTAGCTTCCCTCTTTGTTAAACTTAAAAACACATGTTAAGGTATAAGACTATATATAACATGGTGTCATTAGACACTCCTAAAATGGCACATCCCAAGGCTTATGGTCTGGAAAATGTTTCTGAGCCTCAGAATTGCTACAAAGTAATTAACGGATTATTATTATTTTTTTAACATTGCCTGAAATTTGTACATTTGTCTACATTAAAAAGGATAGAAAACCCCATGAATTCTATTTTCAGACCTGTTTGAAATTAATTGTAGAAATCACAAATAATATGTTGTACTTTTCACAAGTTTGAAAGGATGGCTAAACTTTACCATGAGGGCTTACACATTATTGTCATCGACAGATATGGAAAGATGAAGTTCATTTTAACTTTCTGGAATCACTGAAATTTTCAGAAATATGCCTTTACTTTAGTCATGGAAAGCTTTGCCTCTCTATGCAGCAAAATTCTCATTATATAATTTTTTTTTTTTTTTTAAAGATCAGCTTACCAGGACTGTTTATTTCACAGGAAAAAAAAAGTGTTATAAACTTTCAACTATACTTGCGTTAAAAATAGCCCATATTTTTCATCATTATTTTGGTTTGTATCCTAATAGTGTCAAGGATACCTCTTAGTCCTCACAAAAAAAAAAGACTCGTTTTTTCCTTGCATGCACTCTATGCCAGTTTACTTTATTGAACATATTTTGCTATTCATATTTCTCGCTTATCTTGACTTTTTTGCTTTTTTTTTGGTTTCATGATATAGATTATAATAATATAATGTCATAGTTGCATAGTTATTTTGATTGAATAAATCATACTTTAGAGATTATTTAAAATCACCATCATAGCACTTACATAAAATATACAGGATTAGAATTTTTATTCAAATTAGCTTTATAAATGGATCAAGTTTACAAGCTAAATAATATGTAATAACAGAGCTGAGATTGTAATCTTAAGGTCATAACTCCAAACTTAGAGGGTTTTCCATGCTGACTTTCACTATCACTTCAAAAACATACTTCATATTCCTTCTCTACTCACAGTATATTATATAAATTTAGTGAATATAGACTAGAGATTATTATATCATTAAATCTGATCAGAGAAATGAAACAACGAAAATTTTGATGAAATGAGAATCTGTCTAACAATCTTTGTCCAGCAACATAAATATACATAAACTCCTAAAACCTATAGTATAATTATTGCTGCTGTTATTAAAAAGTAAAAAAAAAAAGAAAGAAAATACATGGGATTATTTAATTCTTTTACTTCAAATTCTAACTGGCAGTATGAATAACTTTTAGATTTTAAAGGGAAAGATATAAAATGCCAATAATTATTTAGGGAAAATAAAGTTGAATAGCAAAATCCCAGTATGCTCTATCAGATAAAGGCATTAAACAAAATAGTGGTAATATACACTCATAAACAGAGAGCATTTAATAAAACCTATTTGGGAGACTCCCCAAAAGCAAGTAGAATGAAAGTGAATGATGTTAATGCTGACACTTAACTATTTATTCTGTTTGGTAGTCCAATAAAACATTGACTTTTAAAAGTAACAATAATTATGAATTAAGGTGAATAATAGAAGTAGAATAAGTAAACTAATATTTGCTGAATTTATTGTTTATGAAGTTATTCTAACTTGTTCTCACAGAGAAAGGGAAACAAAAACATCTGGAATAATATAGCTGCGTGGGCCTTGAAAAAAATAAAATTTGTTTAGTAGTAAAAACAAACATGTGTTAAGTAAAGGTAAAAAAAAAAAAAGATCACATGCTGAGATAGAATACTTTCCATTCCTGCACTTTAGAAATACCAGAATTATTTTATTGCAATTACTTTTTGTAAGCCCATTGCTTTCACATTGCAGTTGTTATGAAAATGTTAATGGTGTAACATCTATCATAAATTTAAAAGGGCAAACGCCATGATCCATTTGAAAAGGAGAGTTTAAAAATAAAACAAAACATAAAAACTTGAAGTCTAGTCAAGGCTTATGCAGAATTCTTAACCTTTTTAATCACAAAAATATTAATTTCCTCGATCTGAAAAAATAAAAATACAGAATTTTATGTTGTTTCCAATTAAATTTTCAAAATTTTGAAAGGCATCTTTATTTTTAAAACACTAAATAATTATAAATGACTGAGACATTTTGCATTTGCAATATTAACTGTTTACATATTTTTAAATTATGTATAGATGAGTTAAATTTTACTTTCTGATTCAAAAATGCTTCTAAGTAGCCCACATCAGTCAAAACAATCAAGAAAGTTAATTTATTAATGATATCATTTAAAAATAACATTAGTTTTCTCTTCTTAATCCTATTAAAAGTTTCAAGATCTACCATCGGATAGAACAATGTCACTGATAATTATTTGCAATAAGAAAATTTATACATGCAAAACCATCGGAATCTAAAACAAAGTTGAAAGAGGAGGAAAATGGGAAGGAGGAGAAGAAATAAGAGGAAAAGAAGAAGGAAGAGAATAATGATTAACAGCTAAATGAGGACAGAAAATATATGGTCAACTGACTTGAATACAAGTAAATTCCTATGCTATTGATTTATTCATTTATAAACATAATTATGAACTATGTTTAAATTTTGGCAAGAATGTAGTTGTAATGAACAACAAACCATTTTAACATTATTAATTAAATTAATTCAATGACCATCCTCTCTTTTTTTAAGTCATTATGTGTTTTTATTTTTCCTACTTGGGAACCTAGATCGTTTGGGACTAAAAGGCACATTTTTTTCCTCCATCATCACTGAAAAAGTCAGAATTCAAGCCATTGTTGAGAAACTGGGTTATTCTCATTCATATTACAAAGCAAAGTATCCATGCAATTAGCAAAACCGCTCCCATCAGACAAAAAGAAATGGCACTTCCTCATACTTCATAGACTACAAGAATACAAACATTATTTAACTGTTCAAATATATTCACATAACACAACGGAAAAAGCATTCAGTTGACTGACCAGTTTCTTTAAAAGTTTAAAGTTGATAGTGTTATAGTACAACAAAAGAGTCACCTGTTAAATACATAAATATTTTGTACAATTACCAATCTTTTAAAGTTGTTGTAATTTTATTAATAAAAAAATAGCAAAAAGTAACTTTTGTAACATTTAAATGATAAACTTAAGCGTGTTTGAAATGTTATTCTAAACAAGAGTGTCAGTATTTGAACGAATGACCTATGTTATTTTGTTCGATTGTCAGCTGTGATGGAATAGATGATCCATTTTCAGTGGTGAACAATTAACTCATCTTGTTTAGAGCTTTGGCTCCTTTCCATAATGCACAGAAAAAAATGCTAGGGGAAATAATGCTGTGAAACAAAATCATCCAGAGCTAAAGTTAAGAGATTCCTTAAGTTTTTTAAAAAATAAATATCTTGGATATCTGGGTTGAGGTCTAAGCTTAGCTCAGAGATGCAATACTCTTTGGCCTGTTTTTGAGAACTTGTGTGGCATTTTTCTTAGGATCTCACATTCAGAATTCCTAAATCCACTAAAGTTATCATTTGAGTTCTCTGGCTGCAGAGCATCATCCAACTTCTAACACAAGAAAGATGATTATAGGACCTTTGTAATGCTTAACTTGTTTCATACTCATGTAGAAAAAATTAGGCCTTATGATAGAGAGCTGGTAGTTAGCATTATAACATAATTTTTCTTCTTTTTTTTTCTCCATGGGAAATGTCTATTCCATGACTGTTTAACATGACATTATAAATAGTAATCAATAGGAACATAACTGAGCTATGTAGTTACTATTTTCTTTTGAAAAGTATTATTAACATTCTCTCCTGGTATATATACCTTTCCCTCATTCTCAAAGAAAATCAATAACAACTATTTCTAAATATTATCACACATTTAAATAGAAGTTGGCTGTTAAATGCCAAATAATATACATTTTATATACATTTGCTTTAATTATAATTGCTTTGGAAAAGTTTCATATACACAAAAAAGTGTTTGAAAGCTGCTGTACCACATAGTATCCAAGTTATACTTACCTAATATCACTATCTATTACCTATTTCTTGAAACTTTGAAATAAAATCTTGCCTATCTTCTTTCCCTTTCTCTTCTCTCTCATCTTCCCTTCCTTCTTTTATTTCTTCCATTAAATGTTTTCCTATCATTTCTTGTTTCCTGTGCTAAAAAGATCATTAAAGAATCTTGCTCTCTTTCTCACTAAATGTTATCTTTCAGGAGTTACTTGAATCCATATGTGACAAATATATTGTTTCTGTACATTTTAACATACAATCTTTTAGGTACTATATGAAGGGGTGGAGAAAGACAAGGTACTGGTCTGATTTTTTTCACTACTCCTCAGTTTACCATCAACAGCATTGATCAAGCACCATATTTAACCACTTTCTGAAATCCAAAGACTTTATTTTCAGAAAAAAAAGATTTTACTATCTCTGTATAATTATTTTGCTCTTTGAAATACTTGAATTACTTTCTAAGTAGTGGTATCTTTAGTATGACTATAACCCAAAAATAGAACCTGGGCTGTACAGTATGTATTAGGTAAAGGAAGTGGCTTTGTTTTCATATTCTATGTCTAGAAAGAAAACAAAGCCTTAAGCAAGAATCCTGTTTTGTGGGTGTCAGTACTTTGAAAGCCAAACTGGTTATAAGCTATTTATAAGCTTTAAACCTATCATCAATGTCTTTCCCAAAGCTCCGGTCAGCCACTATCTGCAGAGTTACACTAAAGGGACTTAGTACAGGGATTGCGCATTCACAAGTAAAAAAAAAAAAAATGTTCTTGTTCAGTTTCCAATAAATAGAGAATTGAAAATAGCTTAGTATGCTACCAGAAAAAAGAACTGCTAGGTATTAGTCACAGCTATGATAGTAACTAATTATATAATAGGGCACAGGTCCCTTAACTTCTCGGGCTCTCGCTTTACTCTTTTGCAAAATTACAGATTTTCTTCTTGACTAAAATGTACCAAATTGAAATTTTAGAAGCAGAAAGCCATTTTTCTTTCTTCTATGACTGAATTTGAAATAAACTGGGGTTTGTCACCACACTGTTATTTAACCACTACCACCACTCCACTTCTCTAACTACCACCAAAGCTGTTATAAAATTTGTTTGTATGGGTGATTTCTTCTCACTTTGAGACTTTCAGTTTCTGACCATAACCGAGTGGATCACGGATGGATAGCTAGCCCAAAAGCAGGCAACCCACAGCCCGGGCAGTGGCCCAAGTGGCCTGGAGAGGAAAGATAAGCTATACGGATTGAATTTTTTTCTAAGAACATAGCAAGAGAGTAGCATAATTAGAAATTACTGAAGCCGAAAGGATGTGAGAAGGATAATGAGGTGATTGGGCCCAAATTTATCAAGAAACCCCAAACAGGAATAAAATTATGAAGCAGCAACTCTGATAGATAAACCTATGAGGTATGGAGAAAGGTAGAAAGTGCATTGTAAAACAAATGATTTGTAGTAATGGAGAGTAGAAAAAAAATAAAGATAAGAAAGTGTGCAGAATAAACACCATGTACCTCTACTGGGCTCCTTCTCTGAGCTTCTCTTCCTGTGTAGCAGTTCTGCATTTTCTGAGATTCTCTTTGTGGATACTCAGAATAAATCCTGTATTACTTGAGCCTTCTAAAGTTACAGTCTTTCAACCCTAAGACTTTATTTTAAAAGAATCATTACATGATGTATAAATGACCAAATGGTTTTCTATTATCATATGGTATTCACATTTTAAAAGAGAATTCCCCCCACCCATCCACCTACCCCTCAATGGGCAATGGAATAGTAAATTCTCTGAGTACTTGACCTCATGGTTAGAGTAGTAGGAGGGATGTTAACAGGAGAAAGCCCAAAGTGCATTGTGTCAAGGATTCGAGATTCCCAGCCCTAATTTGCAATATTCAAATACAGTGAGTCTTTATTGAGCATATGTTATGTGACTAGTCAGATTCATGTAAGCATGAAGATGAAATGTGCTACACTTTCTTCAAAATTACTCATCGTACCCATACGACAGCTGAATTTTTAGCTAGTGATTCGTCACAAATCGCCTTGCCAAAAGTAGCATCTAATAAGGTTATGTGAAAAAAATGGGTTTCTATTTTTTTGGCTAGGGTGTATGGTTTTAGCAGTAATTGCATAAAGGAAAAAGAATGCTATTCTTATTAAAAACAACCTTGGCTCTGCAAACCATATAAAGAGAATCTTATTAATATCAAGATGTTTATAACTAAGGAATATTTAGAAAATATTTTAAAAAATAGAACATCACATTAGCCCAGTTCCCTGTTTCTCATATCGTTTATAATAGCAACAAACTTGACAGGAAATCCTCTTCACAATGCTACTCATCAACCAAAACAATATGACATTTATATTATGTTTTTTAGAGCTTTGTTGGTTTGATGTATACATCTCCATGTAGTTCCATCAATCCAAGCATGAATATGTACTCCTTAAACTTCATCTTCAAGATCAAGAAGCTACATATTATAAAAAAAGAAAAAAAAATTTCCATTTTTACCATGTCTGAATTTTAAATTAAATTTACCCAGATGAGGGTATAAATCAAAGGAAGTCCATAAGATTTTAGTTAAGAAGCTTTTTTAAATGTAATTTTTACTATTCTTTAAAAAAGAAAGCCACGTTTTCTGCACTCTACTACATCAGGGCATTAATAATTAATGAAGATGTTTGACAAACAATGTTGAATTCACTTTCTTTTTGGAAAAATAGGAACATATACAAGATAACATGAGAGAACAGAATTTTTAAAAAGCCTGTTGATTCAAATGAGAAAAAAATTTATCAGTGTAGACGTCATTATATATGCAACAACATAAAAGGTAGAGATGACAGCAGGGTGCAGAGTTTGCTTGGAGAACACTCTTAACCTTGTTCAGCCTCCACCAATACCCTCTGCCCTAAATCAAAATATACAGAATCTTCTTTTTTATATGCAGACAACTTCAATACAAGAAGTCTAATTTTCACTCAACACTTTGTTGCTATATTTTCCTTCCTAAAGAGAAAACAGAACTTGCCACCACCCAGACAGAAAACATGCCTGAGAATCACTCAGGAACTGCTCTGGATCACACTTTAAAGAAGATGAGATTGTTTCAGCGGTCCTCTTTGCCCTTTTTGTTTTCATCTCCCTAACCTCTAGTACTGCTGCCTCCCAAGTTTCTGTCCAAGATGCCGCCATCTTTCCTAGTCCTTTCTTTCTTGTTGCTATTGTTATAATCTTTCCTTCATCCACCTCTTTTCCACCACTTAGACATGTGGTTGCCAAATTTTTCCCAATGAAATAACCTCTGCTATATAGAATCAGTTCCTAAAGTGTCAGTTAATTGGTCATATAAATAAATACAAGCTACTGCTCTCTCAAATTTTCATTGGTCAGATCCATTCACAACGCTACCATAAAGGATTGTGATGTTTCAAATCCTACAGAATTTTCAAGTCATATCTTCTGTTCACTAACATACTTTAAACATAAATAGTTATCCCCAAAAGAAACACCCTATTGTATGAGTTTTAAAATTTAAGATTCAAATGGAATCATATTCTTTAGACAATCCCATTCCTGGACAGCTTTGTCCTCAAATCTATTTCTAAAAATTTCTATGTCCGCTGTGTATCACAGGAAAGATAATTACTGCAGATTGTGTTTCTTAGGCTCCACATCAGCTGGTTTCCAGTGGGGTTTGGTCAATGGCAGGCACAGGCAGGAGAGTAGTGAGTGCAAGGGAGAATCCACGATATGTGCCTCCATCTCTGTCTGTCTAAAGTGGTGTCTTCCACAAAACTTTCTTCCAAGCTTCCATCTCCCTCCAGAAAGGCATTCTATGCTTCCAGCTTTCCACAGCTGACTCTGATCTCTGAACTATGGTGATACTACCTTTTCCTTTCATCACTCAGGCCTTGGGGTGGTAATGGTTTTATGCTTATTAATCTATGAGTCACCTCACAGATTTTCTCTTCTGTGTCTCAGTTCTTTCATTACCTGTGTAACCAATTTCTTGCATTATTTACCCTCTAATTATAATCTCATAGTGGTTTTCCTGATCAGATTCCTCACAGGATGTGAAGTTCTAGAAATGAAAATATATAGTATTCCACATACTTTCCTAAAAAGCTATTTATTCCATACCTCCGAAGATATTTGGTGTTCAGTTCTAGACTACTGCAATAAAGTAAATATCATAATAAAGTGAGACACACAATTTTTTGGTTTCCCAGTGCATATAAAAGTTATGTTTACACTATTAAGTGTGCAATAGTGGTATGCCTAAAAAAAAAATGTATGTACCTTAATTAAAAATATTTTATTGCTAAAATATGCTAACCATCATCTGAACATTCAATAAGTTGTAATCTTTTTGCTGTTGATGAAAATGCAATATCTGGGAAGTGCAATAAAGCAAAGCGCAATATCCCTGTAGCCTTTAGCAGTATTGTGCTTAAGAATAGAATAATGAGTAAGATATAAAACTTGCCCTAACAAGACTTCATTCTAGTAAAAGAGACATATGTTTAAGCAAATAAATATTAAATAATTAGTAATTAGGACAAAATGGGAAAAAACGCAAGTTGTGGATATAGACCAGAGAAGGCAATACTGACTTTTGATGATGAATTTTTAGAGATATATATCTGGAAAGGTTTTCTAAAGAAGTAAGGTGATAGTTAAATTTATGTATCAACTTGACTGGATCACAGGATGTCACAGGATGTCCTGAACATTATTTCTGGGCGTGTCTGTGAAGTGTTTCTGGAAGAGATTAGCCTTTGAACTGGTAACCTGAACAAAGCAGATGGCCCTCCCAAGTGCGGGTGGGTATTATCCAATCCCTTGAGGGCCCGAATAGAAAAAAAAGGGTAGAGGAAGACAGGGTTCTCTGCCTTGCTGTCCCACTGTAGAGCTGGAACATTGAATTTTGCCTGCCCACAGAGTTCCTGGTTCTTCAACCTTCAGAATGGGACTGGGATCTATGTCATTGGCTCAAATAAATAATAAATAAAAGTAGATAAATGGAAGGAAAGACAGGTACTTAGAAACATATTATTAGAAACAGAAAAGAACCAAAAGAATATGTACACCTATGTATTATTGAACATATATATATGTATATATATATTCCTCTTTTTTTCTGAACAATCCTGACTGATACAAGAAATATCTAAGAACCAATATCATTAATATCATTAACCAATATCACGCCAATATCATTCCAAGCCAGGAGCCATTTAAAGAACTAGGTGAGAGCAAAATAATAAAAGGATTTTTGTACCCATATAAGGAGTCTTGGTTTCGATACATACTGAAAGGTCATCAAGAGTTATAAAAATGAGTTAACATGATAGAACAAATGCTTTTGCAATAAGGAAATATGGAGAGCGTGAAACTAGTTAAGAAATTGATATAATTTGAACATATTCTCTTAACTAAGAGCCTTATAAACTAAGGTGATAGTGCTGGAAATTGGGAAGAAATGATGTGTTCAAGAAATATTTGGAAACTAGAGTTGACATTATATTGTGACTGCTTTGATGTCGTGTAAGACAATGAAGAAAACTGCTTAGATGATATCGACTTATTAAAGTATTTAAAAATCTATCATTAGATAAGAAATGCCCTTGAATGGAAGTCAAATGGAAATTAAAAGTCTATAATAAGCTTGACACGGATGAATTGTTTTTAGCTTTACCAAATTGTTCATTGAGGCAGCAAATAAATTGATAAAGGGTTTCTGGAGCCAGATTCTCTGGCTTTGAATTCAGAGTCTGCCAGAAAATAGTAAAAGCTATATGTTGAATAAAGAAATGAAGGAATGAGTAGGCAAATAAATAAACAATTAATAAAAGTAAGTAAATTGGAAAAAAGGTGGGTTCAGAAACATATAGACATTGGAAATCTTAGGTAACATTTCTGTAAGTCAGCTTCTTTATCTGTGAAGTGGGGATAGGTATAGGACCCACTTGTCATGTTTGATAATGTAACTGGAGTATAGAATAAAGTCTAACAAGATATTATCATTATAATTATGCCTAGAATGTTTTCACTAGAACATCTCAGAGAATATCATTTTCAAGAAAGTAAGAATTTTTTTAACTAAAAATTCTGAGGTGCCAGAATAGTATCTGGCAAATAGCAGATGCTTGATACATATTTATTGAATGAATGAGAGAATACCTCTAATAAACACATATAATTTTTATTTCTTCTTTAGCAAGCATATAGTGCTTAATATATGACATGCATTGTTCTAAGCATTTTATATTAGTCCACACATTTAAACCTCATAACCTTATGACACAGTCTTATTTATAAACTCCCTTTTTGTGGATGAGGAGGACACTAAGGCACAAAGGATTGTCATTACCTATTGTTTAGGTAGTCAGTTTAGGATGCTATAACAGAATATCATAGATTGAGTGGCTTGTAAACAACAGAAATTTATTTCTCACATTTCTGGAGACTGGGAAATCCAAGATTAAGTCACCAGTAGATTTGGTGTCTGGTGAGAGCCCATTTTCTGGTTCAAAGATGGCCTACTTCTTGCTGTGTCATTACATGGCAAAAGGAGCAAAGGAGCAATCTGGGGTCTCTTGAATAAGGGCACCAATCTCATTTATAAAGAATCACCTTCATGACCTAATCACCTTCTAAAAGCCCCACCTCCAAATACCATCACATTGAGGATGAAATCTTAACACATGAATTTTAGGGGGATACAAACATTCAGTCTAGAGTACTTATCAAAGGTCACACAGGGAGTAAATAGAAAGATTAGTATATGAACCTAGACACTATGGCTCTAGAATTGTATGCTGTTGTTCATAATATCCTAAAAATTGGCTCTAGGGGCTACAGAGATAGATTATAATGGAGTTTCCTAAGGAGAGTGTGTCTTTTTGATTTAGGCAGAGTATCCCAACTGTGCTTACTAAAGGATCAAAACGATTCAAAATGACAGTCAGCAAGAATTTTATGATCTCTCCAGCTGGAATGTTTGTTTCATAACTTGAGAAAAATAGCTCTCCTGGTTGTAGCTGTTACTCAGGGGACAGCAAATGTCTCAGCATCCTGCTATTGCCAAACTCAAAAAAGCTTTGGTAGGCTTAAATAAAAGTCTAAGATTCCCTAATTTTTTATTTATGTCACATTTTACTCCTTTTCTCCTTTTTATTTCTTACAACTTATTCTTCCTGTTTGTAAATTCTATTCTGTATTATGTTCTACTATTTTTGTTATTTCATCGTTCTATACTCTTTCCTTTCTGCTCATTCACTCTTCCACAATCAGACTTCACCTTTACTGTCAAGATTCTTGTTTTTAAGTCTTCTTGTAGTCATTTTTATGATATTCTTTTGTTTGCTTTTCCAGTTTTGGTTCTACATGATAGAGATTATTTATAAACCCCTAATGGTTTCTTCACATTGCTTACACGTTGGCAATTTCTCCAGTTCTCTACCTAGGATATTTCTGAATCATCTTTTAAAGTATTGCCCTGCATAAGAAAAATTGAATATCAAAATTCTGGACCACTCTTTCTTTATATGAAAGATACACTTTGATTTGATGGTCTTTTTCAAGACAAAAATGTACAATTCTTGTGTTACTATAATACCAGTTTCCAGGCCTGAAATTTCTATCAGCAAGTGTTTCATTTAGAATAGACTATTATAACAAACTGATATAAAAAGAAAACCATTTAAAAGTTCATAAGTTCTAACTTTAGCTATTGATCTAGTGTTCTCCAGCCTTCTTCCATTAGAGTATTGAATTAATGATCAATTTCCCTTAACATTCATTATTGGTGAATTAGAGAGCTTGTCTCTAAAGAGACTATTTTATTCCCTAAAGGGAACTTATTCCTATTTAAAATAAGAGGAGTTAAGCTTTGAAGTTATAGTATCTTTGTAGTTATACATACATACATAACTAGACATACTCTCACATACTCACATATGCATATCATACATATATATGTATATGTATATATAACTTTGGCAGAGTAAATAATGAGCTATATATTGCTATAGTCATATTATAAATATTATTTAATACATCATATGAACATTTTTAATTCCAAATTCTTATGCAAAGCATAATCATAAACTTTCTTCAATGTGCTTCAATTTCTATAGCTAATAAGTTGTAAAGCAAGGATGTAAATTTGTTCTTATCATAGTTAACTCCAAATAAAATTGTTCTTATCAAAGTTAACTCCAAATAAAATTTCTGTCTCATCATTCTTATCTTCTGATGAGAAAGAACTAAGCTTATAAAAACCCAACCTGTATGGAGGATTTCTTTTTTTCCTGGGGTAGAAAACATAAGGGAGAGCAAAAGCAACTCATTTCTTATCCATTATGATCAACAGCCCATGTTAATGGCATTCATTAAGCTAAATGAGCAGGAGAATGAGGACTCAAGCTTTCTAATTGAGGCAGATTTATTTTTAGGATGAAATTTTCCCAAAATACATTTTCTTTTTTAAAACACCAAATGCTACTTTAAGAAATATAATTTAAACAACTGATCATGGATGGAATGTGCTTTAACCCTTCTGAAAGTGTGAAATTATACAAGCATGCAAATCATTATTATCATTTTTATAGTTTTATTATGACTATTACTTATTACATGAGTGGATAAAATATTTAAAAAGGAAAGAAAAAGATGTTATTCATTAAAGTTAATGACTCATCTTAGCAATTTCTATATTGAGTTAACTATTTAAGTTCTCTTCTGCCCTAGATCTTCTCATGAGTGAGAACATCAGTCATGTCTAATAAAGACATCTTCGCAAACATAGTAACACCTTAAAATAGAATACTTGAAAATATATTTTACATATGCTGAGCTCTACTGTATTTGGAAGAAAAAATATAGAAACAACACACTCTCTGTAGTATATATGAAGGTTAACAAGCCTAACATAACATAGATTCTAATGCATTTTATATACAGTAAATTCTATAAATTGCAAGAACTTTGTATGAAAAATATCTATAACACTTGAGTTATAACTAAAAGATGATTGGACTTATTAAAAGATACACATTTAAATTATACTTCTGCTAGTTATTACTTCTGTACAATGAGTGAATCTCTATCAAAAAAAGGATAATAAATGTGAACTCAAATAGTAATTTTCATAATTTTAGTTCTGACAACAATATAACTTGTCTCAAATAAATCCTCCCATAAAAATTATAAATTCTTGACAAAATATGTAAAACAATTCTTTGAAAGCATCGGAGAGAAACCAATTCAGGCAGAATTTAAGAATCTATAACCTTAAAGAAAATGAAAGCAAAATGAGTTCCACATTCACCCAGTCTTTTCTTTTAAGATATTTTCCAATTCACTGCACAGTGGAGCAGAACTCAAACAGAAAGTTTGAAAGACAATGGCAGGAGTCAAAGCAGCCAAATTGGATGAGACTTTAGAAGCAAAATCCTTGAAATGAGAGAACTACAAGAGTGAATTTAAAAATCTGCAGACAAATCTCCCTCAAATTCTTGGTCAGTTCCTAGATCTTGCATGTGAAAGATGAGACTCCAAAAAAATGAAACGAACAAAAAGTAAAACTAAAACTAAAGCCCAGCCATAAAAGGTAACTAGAAGCAAAAGAAATAAGCAGAAATTTCATCAGTAACTTAGTTTTGGGAAGACAGAAGTTGAAGGTCAAGCCCTAGAAAGTTGGAAGCATTCTAAACACTTCAAATTTTCTGTTGAATCCAGAAAAGCCATACCATAGAATTAATGCCACTTCTTAGGTAGAAGGAACATACTTTAAGAGTAAGCACTGCAATGTAAAAGTAACTGCAGATGATACAGAACTGCCCTACAGAGCTTAAAATCAGCACGCAACAGAATCGACACTGAGAAGACTTGATTCACTGCTGATATCTGCTGTCAAAGAAAATCTAACCCTCTAATGTGAAGTAACATTTTCAAGAATCATTATAGTTATTTTATCCAAAATGTTCAACATCATTTGAAAATAACCAGGCATGTCAAATACTTTTTACCCAGATTCACCAATTTTTAACATTTTGTTGCATTTGCCTTATTTTTAATATATCGTATTTTTCTTAACAACTTGTAATGAGGTTGTATACATCTTTCCCCATTTACCACTAAATACTTTAATATGATTTCAATAGGAACAAAGAACTTCTCTTATATAACCATGGTAAAATGATCAAATTTGTGAAATTCAACATTATGATATTTTTTATTTACATTTCACATTCCATTTTCTTCAATTGTTCCAATAATATCCTTTCTAGTTATTTTTACCGCTATGGAATCATATCCAGATTGTGTATGCATTTATTCAATATAGATCTTAAATTTCCTTTAATGTTGAAAGAGTAAATCTAAAATTTTTTAAATCATTACTTTGTCTTCCAGGACACTGGCTTTATTTATTTATTGTTAGTTTGTTTGTTTGTTTGTTTTCTAGTAAAATGTGTCATCTTCATATTGGTTTTGCTGGTTTTTCATGCTTAGATTCAGGTTATGCATTTTGGGGCTGGAAAACTATTAGTAATGCTATGTCCTCAGGGTTGCACATCTAGACACACATGATGTTTATCAAAAATGATAAATATGATTATCAAAAATGGTAATTTTGATCAGTTCATTAAAGTGTTTGCTTTTTACTGTAAAGTTACTATTTTCTCTTTTGTAATTAATATGTTGTTTTGAGGGTGATAATTTAAGGCTAAATATCTTATTATTCATTAAATTTTTCACCTCTAAATGTAGCAATTATTTATTTTGCTTGCATCACTCTTTAATGTGATGGTGCAAGATAGTAAATTTCTAACTCTATTGTCTCTATTGTCTTTCTATATCTATATTTATTGTCCTATATTTATATTGCCCTATATTGTAAGGAAGAGTTTTTCTATTCTTCTTAATTCATCTGTTTACATATTTTTGATAGTATGCACTCATGGGTTCTTATTTTATTTAATAGATTATAATTTATTACTGTCCTTATTTAATTAGAGATTAAAATTGTTCCAGATTTGGCACACACACACAAAATTCTAGGTTCTTCTTAACCTCATCTGTTTCAGCCCTGGAATTAGCTATTTCTCCAAGATCCCTCTGTCTTTGAGTAGGGAATGGTATTTAGAAAAAAAGATCTGCTTTTCTCAATGTCTAGTCTTTTCATTGCTAATGGAATGTCATTGTTTTAAGGCCCTTTAAAAGACTGAGCTGGTAAGGGTGGGGTGGAAGATGGATAGATAGATGATAGATGATAGATAGATAGATGATAGATAGATAGATAGATAGATAGATAGATAGATAGATAGATAGATAGATAGATAGATATTCCCAAAAGGTATTTATTTTCCTTTTCCAATCTATATTCGTATTTCTTTCTTTCTTTCACAGTGAGAAAAATGGATCCCAACAATATCAATATATTTACCCTTTTGCTCAATATTATAACATACACAAATAGTCACAATTGTTAAACCCATTAAAAATAAAAAACATCTATTAAGAAAATCTCGAGATATGTTTGAAGTTCCTTTTCTTTTTTTGCTTTTTTAGTCTGACGATACTTAGTCGAGAGCTTGCATTATAAATTTAACTGGGTTATTGTTTTTGTTACATTTTTTTCCTTTAATGGAGTTTTTATTCCTAGATATACAGTTGGTTTATTTATGATTGTTTGCATTAAGTAAGAATTTTATTTTTCCATTCTTTTAAAAATTTTATTTTGAATATGTAAAATGTTAATATAATTGAAAATTTTAAAACTATAGAAAATATTGTACCCAAAGGGATGTTACTTTCTTACATTTTCACTCTTTTCTCTTTCACACTGTGGATAATCAATATAATTGTTCTTTTATATATTTTTGTTATGTTTCTTATTGTAATAGCAAATATTTGGATATTTTCTGATTTCCCCCTTCAGTCTTCTATGGAAAGAAAATGCTATATATATTCTGGACTCTTCCGTTATTTGCTTTTTTTAAACTTTGCATTATAGTCTGGAAATTACTCCATATCAACTTTTACATACCTGTATAGAATTCCAGTGTGCATATATGTCATAGTTAATTCAATCAATTTCTCATGTCTAGGTATTTACATAATTTAATTTTTTGCAGTTACAAATAATGTTACTACAAATAATCTTGTGAATATATATTTTTGTATTATCAAAACTGTGTCTTCGTGGTAAATTCATAGATGTGAGATGGCTGGGCCAAAAGACAAGTGCACAGGTAATTCTACTAAAAATTGCCAAATTCCCTTCCATATGAGTTGTGCCATTTTGAATTTCCCACACAATATATAAAAGTGTCTTCACAGCTTCATCAATAGGGTAAATTTCAAGTTTCTAAATTTTTGCTAAGTTATCATGTGAGAAATTATATCTAAATATTTTAATTTATGCAACTCTAACCTATATATAAACTTAAATATAAATATATTCTCATATTTAAAGCTATCTTTATATCCTTTATGCAAACGTATTTTCTAATCTTTTGCCTATTTTGAAAGGAATTTTGGGAAATTTCTTAATTTAAAAAAGACTTCTTTTTATATATATATTTTGGCTTGGTTTATGGTTATTTCATTTTTATTTTTTGTTTGGTTTAGTTTGCCATGCAAAGTATTTTAAAATTTCTATGTGGACCAGTTTGTCAATTATTTTTTATTGCATCAGATCTCAAGTTCTAATTATAAAGCTTTCTTCAAATCCAGGTTATAGAAATTTTCACTTAATTTTTTTTTCTTGCTACTTGGATAGTTTTTTGTTTTATGTTTAGATTTCTGATCCTTTTAGAGTTAATTTTTGCATATGTGTAAGAAATAAAATTAATGTTATAGTTTTGCAAATGGCAAACAAGCTCCACCAGGACCATTTAAACAGATCCTTTTTGCCTGAAGTATTTGGATAACAGCTTTTAGTATACTAAATGTCTTCATATATTTGGTTTTATTTCTGTATTTTCTATTAAAGTTTATCGTTCTCTCTGTCTCTTCATGTACTAGCACTGCATTATTTCAATTATAGATATTTTTTAGTGTATGTTATAATTTAGTCTAGGTCTAGTCATTCTCTCCATCTATATTTTTTTCCATAAAATGTTTGCTATCAACATGTCCAGCTTTAGAAAAAAATGAACTTAATAGTGTTTCCATTGTCAGAATTCAACAATACAAGTATTTTTTAACAATGACCCAGTTACAATCAACTACTTCTGTCTAAGAAAGGTAGCTGTCTCATTTCTACTTGCATTAATTATTGAGAATACAGACTAATTTCAATTGGAGGAAATTCTTTCACTTGCTCACTAATCATTAAAATATTAAAACCAAATACCAATAAAATAGTAAAATACCTCATTTAAAACTGGAATATGAAGTCTGTGAAAGATAGATGTGAATCCAGGGACCACAGTCTCCCTGAAACAGTTTTCATAAACTGCCAAATAATGGACCATATTTAATTCTTATCTCTACTTTTTCACAACTAGGAAAAGGAAAGCTTGTGTTGAACCTATAATTTAATTTTTCAAATTGCTTCTCACACTTGATATTTTAATAATGTTTGTATTTCAAAGAAGATGTTCAAAATGCCATATATTTTCTTAATTGATTTCATTGTAGTGGATGTTAATTTTAATTTTAACTCATTCTAACCCTTTCTTGTCAATAGAAAGTGACATGTTTGTATAATACCAGATTTTCTTAAAGCATGGAAATATTTTTAGGTATTACACTTATGAAATGACAAAATTATTCATTAGTGGCCCTGTAATATAGTGGGAAATTATAAAAGTAACAAGAGACCTGGGATTCTAATCTGAAGTTCTGTTTTGTCATCTGTGAAATGTGGGAATTATACTTAATAGTGCTTTCTAATCATTATTAATTTAGTATTGATTGTACTCAAATAGTTTGTTATAGATTATATTACATGTTGGAACAATAATTTTTATGACCTTGAAAAAGAGGGATATTTGTTCATTACCCACTTAACAAGCTGTTCAATTTGATAAAGTCTGTGTCCCTTACTAAGCTATAAAGGCAGGCTATATGCAATTGCTCAATATTTTGGATACTAGTATTGTGTCTTTCATATAGTTAGTTCTCAATAGATATGTATTGACTGGGAAGCATGCAGAGCAGCTATAATTCTTCATACATTGCTAGTAGGCAGTTTCTTTTAGGGTTGAAAAATGAATAACTGTAATAAATGAATGTTCATAATGCATTATTTGTAATAGCTACAATCTTAAAATAACTCAAATGTTTTTCCACTTGGTAGATATATAAACTGTAATATGTTAATGTAGGATAATACTACTCACAACAAAAAGAAGTGAACTTTTTATACATGCAACAACTTGAATGGATCTCAAGACATTATGCTGACTGGAAAAAAAGAACAAAACTATTCTAGTCACGTACTATAAGATTCCATTCATATAACATTCTTTAAGTGACAAAATAATAAGGATAGAGAAAAAAGTGATTTTCAGTGTTTAGGCATGGGGAACAGTGTGAGTATTAAGGAGTAACACAAGGCACTTTCTTTGTGGTGTGGGAATAGTTCTATGTCCTGATTGTGGTGATGGTTAATCTCTAATTGTGATAAACTTTTGTAGAACTACACACATACATGCACGCAAAGGATTGTATGTAAAACCTGGTGAAATCTGAATAACGTCTGTATTTTAGTTAATAGTATTTTACTAATGTCAATTTTCTATTCATGACAAGGTATTATGGTTGTATAAATATAATTTTTTTAAAAGTATATCTTGGTGGGAACACTATTATTTATATAGCTTCTTGTGAAATTTAATCCATTTTAAAAGAAAAATTAAAATATGTTAAATGAGTTAATGAATTATCAGGGCAACACCGCTGACATTGTCTTGACTAGGGTATACTTAAGCAAATTGGACTCTAGCAGACAGTCCGGAATTACAATCTTAAGTACCTATGCTTCTTCAGGTTATCTGAAGTACAATTATTTTATTACTAATTATTTCCACTTTTTTTTGCCCATTCAGAAAATAGCTCCAAGTCTAGGTCAAATCAGTTGGTACTTTTTTGCTGTTGCTACTAGGCATTCACTTTTAAGATCCAATTTTTGACTATTTACTTCAACTCATTCAGATTCCTGGAAAAGCAATATACTTTCATGCTTGGATTGAAGGTACTCTCAACCTTCAGTTTACATCTCTTCTTATAGCCACTAAACAAAATTCATCTAGAATTAATGAAAATTCCATTAATATACTATATTTTGTTTTGAACACATAATGTTATGCTCAGCTAGGAGTAGACTAGTTTTTATCGTTCCATATTATGCTATTTCAAAATTTTACTTCTCAATAAGATCTCCTTTATGGAAATTCAGAACCTCCAAAATTTAACAGTATTTATTATTATTAGTTTATTATTATTATTATTAATTTTAGTTTCAAGTATACAGCACATTGATTTATAAAACAATCCCCTCAATTGTTCCCTCCCTCCTCTGACCTTCCACCTACCCAACATATTAATACTAACTGCATTCCCTATGCCCTGTTCATCTCCGTGACCAACTATCAACTACTAATTTGTACTCCTTTAACCCTTTTCCCCATTCTCCCAACCTCCCAACACCCTCCCCTCTATCCGTCACCAAATTGTTCACTATATTTCTGAATTCATTTTTGATTAGTTTGTTCTTTTTATTCCTTAGGTTCTGCATATAAGTGAAATCATATAGTGTTTACCTTTCTCTGTCTGACTTAAATACCTTCTAGGTTCATCAGGGCAATATCTTTTTCCATCTCTTTCCTTTTAGGCTGTGTATGTCTTTTAATCTGAAGTTAGTCTCTTGTAGGTAGCATCTGTAGGAGTCTTGTTTTCTTATCCATTCAGCAACTCTACTTTTTGGTTGGAGCACTTAATTCTTTTCCATATGAGGTACTTATTGATAGGAATGTAGTTGTTACCACTCTTTATTCCTGTTTTTGATACATGTTTTTTTTTCTTCTTAAGGAAGTCCCTCCAAAATGTCCTGTAATCCTGGCTTGGTGGTGATAAATTCCTTTAGCTTATTTTTGTCTGAGAAGCTCTTTATCTGTCCTTCAACTCTAAATGATAGCTTTGCTGGATAAAATATTCTTGGTTGTAAATCCTGGGTCTTCATCACATTGAATATTTTGTGCCAAATCCTTCTGTCCTGAAGAGTTTCTTTTGAGAAATCAACTACCAGTATAATGGGTGTTCCCTTGTAGGTAACTATCAGCTTTTCTCTTGCCGGTTTTAAGATTTTTTCTTTGTATTTAATCTTTGGCATTTTAATTATGATGTGTCTTGGTGTGGGCCTCTTTGGATTCCTGGTTTTTGGGGTTCTCTGAGCTTCCTGGGGTTGTATGTCCATTTCCTTCACCAGGTTAGGGAAGTTTTCCATCATTATTTCTTCAAATAGCTGTTCAACATCTTGTTTTCCTTCAGGTATACCGATCAGATGGATATTTTGACCTTTAATAGTGCTCTATATACTCTTTAAAGTATTTTTATAGTCTTGGCATCTTTATTCTTGCCATGCTGATTGAGTGTCGTTGGCTTTCCTAAGTTCTAGATAGGTCATTTGATCTTCTTCTTTATTCGCTTTATTCATTCCTTTGTTTATTCCATTTAATATATTTCTCATCTCAGATAATGTGTTCTTCATTTCAGACTGGCTCCCTTTTATAATTTTCATTTCCATTTTTATGTTTTTTATCTCGTTGTTGAAGTTCTCACTGAATTCATTTACACTTCCCAAAAGTTCATTGAGCATCTTTATAACCAGTGTTTTGAATTCTGCATCTGTTAGATTACTTGACTCCATTATATCTGGATCTCTCTTCTGTTCTCTCATATGGTTTCTGCTTCTTTGTCTTCCCATTTTGGCTGCCTCTCCATGACTGTTTCTATGTACTAAGCAAAGCTCCTAAGTCTCCCCGTCTTATTAGTGTGGATTTGTGAAGTATGTGTCCAGTAGCTCAGTCCTGAGAAGGGTTCAGCTGCAGGCCAAATTTATTCAAGCGACTCTGCCCCTCTGGGTCCCCCCTGTTAAGATTCAGCCAGCAATCCACAGATGCTATACTTATAGTTGCTTCAAAAGGCCACACCATAAACCAAGGTCAGCTGCCTCCAGTGTGAGTCTAGGTGCTGCTCAGCAAGAAGCACCTGACTCGCTGAGGCTATACCAGGATGTGGCTTGGGTGGAGCTGTGAGTTGGGGGAGGTGGGGTTTCAGAGAATCCTCTGGGCAGAGCGACCTCTGTTATCCAGTTTGATGATGTCTTGGCTATGGCGGTGCTGTGTCCACACACTAGGACAGGGGAGGGCTCAACAGGAAACAATGGCTACCACTGGCACTTCTGTAAGACCCTGGTGCCCCCTGAGTGCAGCTGAACATGCACTGGTGCTCAGAGCGAGCTGGTCTGTCACCGCGAAAATCCACTCGCAGACGCGGCCCCTTTAAGAGGCTTCTGCCACTGCCACAGTCTCACTCAGCTGCTCAAGGCCAGGAAGACCCGTGTCCTCGCCCCATCCTATCTTCTGCCATTGTAGAGAGCTTTCTTGGATTTCTTCCTAGGTGTATGGCTTGTTCATCTAGATCCCAGGTGATTTTTCTTTGCTGTTTGCTCCTTGTTTCCATCACAACTTTGATTTGGTCGCCAGAGGAATGAATAGAGCCTCTATCATCTATGCCATTTTTTTTTCCTCCCTAGCAATATTATTTAGGTGCATCTGAAATCCATCATTTCTATAATAAATTATAATTTAATAATGCTGGCTTTATAAAGAATAGGTAACAAAGCAAAAGTTCAAAGATTTCCAAGGAGAAAATAATTTTTCTTTTATTTGTTTTTGTTTTATTCTACTATAGGCAAATTTGGGAATACTAGCATAAAACAGTCTCTAAAATTATTTCCTAAAATCTGACAGAAACTTCTTCAGATATGTATCTAATATCAAATTATTCTACCTAACTTGAATTAGGGCCAATATACTAATAGCATTTCAATTTAGATGGATCTTTTCTTTCTTTTGAGAAAATGTCCTGTACATCATTTTTACTATCATTTTCATTATCATTCTCCTGTAAAATGACAATTACACAATGTTATTATTTCTGAGGTCTGCTTCATTTCTCTGAATAAACAATTTTGTGAAGGAAATCAAAGGATATTTTCTGTAACCTTTGGTTATTCATTTATTTGTTCACTTCAGCAGTTACCAAATGCCTATTATACGCATTCTGCTCTCGTAAGAACCAAGAATGCACTGGGGAATAAGGTGAATAAAGTCATCTTTTTTGTAATGTATTGCATTTCACTGTTTACTTATTTTGTTTTTAGCTGGACTAGAGTTTTGCATTTTTAATCTTACCTTTTTTATGTATCACCAAAAGTTTCTTATACTTTATACATGGAATTTAAAGATCTCTGGTGAAGAAACTTGCTTTATATGAATGTATTTTCTTCAGAATCAAGATTTGCCACCATTATCATTGAGATGCTGGAAATGTAGACTAATTTTCCAAGAGACCAAAGACCTTTAGAATAGATCTTTATGTATAATTAAAAATAAGTAGGTAGGTATAGTAAATAGCTATAACTTTTATCTAAACAGGAAGTTAAGGCTGCAAATGTATTCTTTTAAAAATAAACTAACTAAAATAAGCCACTGAGATTATTAATATTAAATTACAGTTTGTGTGCCTATACATAAACATGTGTCCCATACATATTCTCGTTGCTATTTTTTAAACATGCATCTCTGTGGCTACTATGCTGTTCGGGGGTCAAAGTTAATCATTTTAAGGCAGAATTTTACACTTTTGTTTAGTTAAATTTACAGTGAGCATCTCTCTTTATATTTTCTTATTTCATGCTTTGGCCTAGTACTTCACTTGGTGTGGTAAATAGCCAAAGGTTGGCAAGTCATTTAAAAATGTCTTTCTCTGTGCTGGAGCATAGAAAGTCTTGCAGTGAGACTCAAGATTGGCCACGGAATAAGAATCATCTTTTAATCCCCAAAGAAATTTAAGTAACATTGATAGAATATCATGGGGGAAACTTGCATTGGTAATGCTTCCTTGCCACTTTGAACTTTTACAGAATCAAATGTTTTAACTTTCTATAGCTGTCATGTTTAATCCTAATTGAAAAAAAATTTTCAGAGGGATCAAAAATGTAATTCACTAACTGTGCTCTAGGGTGCTAGCTAAAACTCCTGGGGAATGTAGAGTGTGCTTTACAATGTGCTCTTAAACTAATCTTGGACTCTATCCTGCTCCAGACAAGTCATCTTCCTACATGGCAAAGTGATATCAGAACAAGATACCAAAGCAGATCTACATTTCCCTGACTTCTTCTTCTTCTCTAACATTGACTGCATAGGTTTAGTTAGAGCATATCAGAGGTTTTTGCCCCATACAAAAGTCATTACCAGAGCATTCTTTAAAAAATTATCATATAGAAATTCCCTTAGAGTGTAAACATGTTTTTTGGTGCTCATTTATTCCTTAGCTTTTACACAGTAGCAGTAAAACTTACTAGATTCTACACACAGGTTATTAAGAAGACTAGTACTTATTAAATTCTCTAAGCTGCAAGGTTGTAAACCACCAAAAGTCTATAAAGTACCCTTCCTTTTCCTTCTGGTACATTCTGTCAAACCAACATTCTCTCAGACTACATGTTAGAAAAAATGTGCTATTTATTATTTTTTTGACATATAATAAGAAAAAAAGAATAATATTGATTATCTTAACCAGCATTCCAAATTCTATATAAGTCCACAAAAATATTTTGTATTCCTGGAAATTTTATTTTCAAGTCCCTATAAGAGTAGACTACTAATTTTATTATAAGTACAAAAAGTACTTTTGCTTTCTAACAAATTTTATATTTATCTCTTTTTTAAAAAATATGTATTTGTGCTTAAGTATATCTGACAATATATTAATGAAATAGAAAAAATATTTACTTCCTATTTACAACTTGTAACTGAATGACTTTTTTCTCTATTTTCTAATGATCCAATTCTAATTATCTTTATAATATAATATAATATAACTACAGCCCCTGAAAGATATTCATGTCCTAATCCTGGAAACCTGTGACATTTGCTTATATTAAAAAAAAAAAAAGGACTTTTAACAGATATGATTAAATTAAGGAATTTGAGGTGAGGTGATTTCCTGGATTATCAGGATGCATCCTAAATGCAATCCCTAGATGTATCTTTATAAGAGAGGAACAGAGAGAGATTTCACTATAAGGGTACAAGAGGAAAAAGCAATGTCACCATAGGTGCAAAGATTTGCTGATGTGACTACAACCAAAGGATTATGGCAGTCACTAGAAGCTGGAGAGGCAAGGAATGAATTATCCCCTAGAGCTTCCAGAGGGAGTTCAAAACTGTCTACACTTTCATTTTGGTCCGGTGATACTGATTTAGGACTTCAGGCTTCCAGAAGAATGAGATAACGTGTATTTGTTGTTTCAAGCCACCAAATTCATGATAATTTGTTACTATAGCAGCCACAGGAAACTAATACAAAGGCCATTGATTTTTTATTTAGTATTCAACACTGTACATTTACTGATAGCATAAAAGAAGTCCAAAAACATATTTACTGTTTTTAGTTAGAATATGCAGGAATATTATTGGGCGAAATGATATTTCATGGGCTCTGAGCATCTCATGTGTTCTTGCTATATATTCCAGGAACTCAAGGTCCTCGCCACTCTTTACCCAAGCCATTTCTCAGGATGTATTTTCAGTGAGCAACCTTGAAAAATGAGGTAATTTGTTTCTCCAACACCAAAAGAAGGAAGGCTATAAAAGAGTGGATTCTCCAAGATAGAGTAATCCTCAGCTGCAACCCACTGCATGCAGCAGCCATCCAAGATCCTCTGCATCAACCCTGTTGAACCTGAAGATCAAGAGGAACTGACAAAAGCATGATACTCATGCTGTCTTCTATGCTGTTAGTAAGAAAATCTTTTGTCCCTGACCCAGAAATCTCATGTTTTCTTATAGTATTTATAAGTAACAGACTGGCCTAGTAGCTTGTAATTAGGTATATTGGGGGTCCCCATAACTTGGAGATTTGCCAGGATGACTTACGGGACTCAGCATATAGTTGTACTCATGATTAAGGCTTACTACAGTGAAACAATACACAACATGATCAGAAAGGGGAAGAGAATCAGAGTCTGGAGAAATCTATGCACATGCTTCCTTATTCTCTCTCTCCTGTGAAGAAGCACATTTGAGCATGTTTCTTTATCCAGTAATAAAAATGCAGCAGCATATGCAATGG
The DNA here is from genome assembly GCF_902729225.1 of Pteropus medius. NCBI lineage: Eukaryota > Metazoa > Chordata > Mammalia > Chiroptera > Pteropodidae > Pteropus > Pteropus medius. The sequence continues at coordinate 7,837,173 of NW_024352787.1, read as the reverse complement.
TTCTTGCCAAGGAAACCCAGTAGCAAATCAGCACCTAAGTTTTGTATGGGGACTGATAACTTTGGCAACCCATGCCTGCCATGTGCTTAAATTCTAGACTCTTAGAATGAAAGCAGGTATGCACCATAAATCATGATGTTTATACAAACCATCTATGCACAACGAGACACTCTTTATCAGTAAGGATCAAGTGCCAAATTCCCTGATGCTAGCCGGAGGCCAAACTCACAAGCAAGTTGTTCTAAAGACAGCTGCCTCTGGCCTGCTATGTTAATCATTTCTGCACAGGCAATCAAATTAAACTTTTGACCACGAGAAGTTTATTCATGAAACAAATAATATGCATAACGACATATCTTAAACTTCTAATCAATGCACAAATTACTACTTCCAAATGCATATAAATAAGAGAGATATAAATATGATCAGGGGCATTTTTAGTGGAGGATCTGGAATTTAATTTGAACATTGAAAGATAGAAAAATAGGTAGAAGTACAAAACCTGTATTTCATATTATTTGCTGCAATTGCAAAAATCAGTTTTGAAGTAAAATCATGCTAATTCTTCTATAATAAGAATTAGAAATAAAAATATTTCTATTGAGAGAAAGGACTTGTCCCACATCAGTCACAAATGAGATGAAATCTAAATTAGAATGACTCAGAGAATAGTGGCATTTTTCCAAAGTGGAGGAAAGTACTGTTTTAGAAGTATAATCTCCTATCTCAAAACATTTGCAGTAAGTATGCACTGGATGACAAATTAAAATTATAATGGCATATTATACTTTTTAAACAAAATGTTGAATATAGACTACACATAGAAAAAAATATCAACTCTTAGAAAGGAAAATAAAATTTCTATTTAAATTCCTGGTGAGAATCTAAAGTCGGAAAAATATATCATTAAGGTTAAGTATATTTTAACAACTTAAGTATACTAAACTACTAGTGAGGACTGGAACCACTTTATATACACTAGGTATAATTTGTTACAGAATTTTAGAAGTCTCTATGCTACAAAAATATATGCCAAAAATATATGGCAAAGCTATTACTGTTGTTATTATTATTACGATCATTTTAGTATTTGGTTTACATTACGTCTATTAATTCAGACAGTCTTTTCATTATTAATGCTTATGATGTGCCAAGCACTGTGTTAGGCAATGAGTCCCAAACTAAAAACACAACCCCTTCCTACAAGGGGCTCGTATTATAAATGCTAATGTAACACAAAGTCATAAATACTTTTCTAAAAGTGAGATTCAAGAATTTAGAGAAAACATTCACACACCCGAAAACATATACCTTTAAGTGCATATGTACAAAATGACATATGTATATTCACTGGAAAGGTTTATCCTTAACTCGTTTTATTCTTCTGTTCCTATTTTCCTAGTGAAACCCTGACTGGGACAGTATTAACAGCTTTACAATGCTTATTACAATCGACCTAATAATACATCATCTAGTAATGGATCTGAAGAATGAAAACTGAGGTACACACAAAAACATATGCATTAAAACATTTATAAAGCATTGTTTACTCTTATAAAAGCAACATATTTACAGCCATTCGTTGTCATTATGTTCCATAAAAATATTTACTAAAATTCGATCTTAATATACTGATACATTTAAAAGATTATAAAACAAGAGACACACCATCATTTCACTTTGTGAAAATAAAGCATATTTATTTATAAAGATTAAATAAAGTTTATATTTTTATGCATAAAAATTAGTGTAAATATATGCCTCAGAATAGTAATAGAAATTACTTTACATGAGGCTTTTGTCTATTCCCTTATTTTTTATTTTTTTCCTTTTAATAGTCTATCATACACAATTTTTTTGTAACCATAAAATAAAGAACTAAAATTAAAATTAAATTAAAGACTTTTTTTATGGAGCAAAAAAGATATCGTCACCATACATTATTAGTAGGGATCATAGAGCAAACACAGGTAAAGAAATAATAAAATAATGTACTAAATTCTGGAGGAGAACAAGAACTTAAATATGTTAAATATTTAACATGTGTATCATGGAAAAGAAAAAAATGTTTTAAAATGTAAATACTTAGCATATCTTGTTGGTTAGAAACTACTGATATAATCAATCATTTTAATGTTTTTGTTTTACAATTTTCTCTTTTGATATAGTTTAAATATTCAAACATATGTTGTAATAAATTTTGTAGGTATTAAATAGCATAATAAATGTGAAAATGAATTGAATGGTTCAATCTACTGTAAGTACATTAACAGTTATTAAAATTACTCTAAAATTCTCACTTTGATCATCCAAATGTGTTTTTTATGTCTCTAATGAAAACATAAATATTTTTGCATTAAAAAGATTCTTTAGAAAGCACCAAAACTAATAGAAATTAATGAAACAAATATCTATGTAACAAGGATTTTCATGCTGCTCGCCAGAGTTCTAGGATAAGGAGACTTCTCTGGAGAGAAAAGGGATTGGGAATTCTTTCCCTTGCAGCTTGAGCTAAAATTGTTAGATCTGAATCTATTTCAAGTATTGTGCTTTCATAATAATAAAAAAACTTAAGTTCCATGCTATATCCGGTTTGAAAATTCATGTAGAAAATTATCAGTTCAACATGAAATCATATGTTTCAATAGTACCTAGATTGCAAATGCTTATAAGATATTACAAATATAAAGATGACAACACATCCTGTTTACAAATGGTTCACCATTTTTGCAAAGGATATACATTTCAACATATTCAGAACTAAAAAAAATATGACAGTGAATTGATAGCAATATTTACAGAATATTATGGGAACAAGGAGAAAGAAAACTGAAGCCTGGGGGTGGGAATGCCCCAGAAGAAGTTGTACACAAGTGGCTAAATGTTGAAATTAATATTTAACATAGATATATATCTGTAAAGAATAAGTAAATTGGTTTTATTAGAAACATGAGGATGATTAAGATCAATGATGGAAGATTTTAGAGTGACAATAGCAGAGAACAAGTACTATGAGAGAAAACAACCTGTAAGTGATGAGTAAAGCAAGAAGATTCAACAAAAGAGAAAGTGAAAGTTTTGATGAGATAAGAGAAAAACACTGAGAGTATAATATCACATAAGACAATGTATTACAAGTTTTTGAGTAGCGTCAGCAGTGTTAAATCAGCGGAATTTTCAATAACGAACTAACACAATGTCCAAGGGGATGTTACTGATAACTCAAGAGAATGTTAAAGATGGAACCAGATTCTAGTTCATTGAGAAATAAGTTAGAGGTGTGAATGAGGAGACAAACAAATGAAGACAACTCAAGTTAACATGAGAATGGAGGAGAAAGAAAAGATGGTAATTAAACAATACATAAGATCAAAGTAGCATTGTCCTGGTTAGTCCTATGGGAGACATTTGAGCCAGTGTAATAACTCAGAGAGAGAAGAAAAAATTATGAGTGACAGGATAACTGGCAAGAGAAGGGTGGAGACAAGAGAATTTATAAATAGATTGGCTTAAAACAGGAAGATATAAAGTAGATAGGTTTGCAGGTGTGTCTGGAGTGGGGCGGGGTTAGGAATAAAGGAGACGATGCCTGCCAGGCAGGAGTGAATGGAAACTAAGGATATCTGGGAAATTAGCAGGCTAGTTGAGTATGATCTAGAGGTATGGAGGGGATTGATAGCATGAGGAAATAAAATGATTAAGAAACTTAATGGTCTATGGCCATGCTACCCTGAACAAGCAGGATCCCGTCTGATCTCGGAAGCTAAGCAGGGTCAGGACTGGTTAATACTTGGATGGGAGAGCACCAAGGAAGACCAGGTGCTGTAGGAGTAGAAAATAAAAAAAAGAAGGGCTTATAAGCTGACAAGGTCCTTGCGATCTGTGAGGTCAACCAAGGGTTGCCTTGCCTGAAAAAATAAATAAATAAATAAACAATGTTCCCATAGCTCCTGATAACTTTCTCTTCCACATTCGTCCTGAAGGAACATTTTCCACTCCTGGTATTTATGTTTTCTCCTCTTGGTGAACGGTTATGATTATACATCTTCAAAGATAGATACTGAATTCTTTACAAATATTTACATTATAATTCTTATATTAAAAAATTAAATCTTAATATTTTTCTCTTGCCAAATCAGTTAGAAACTCTGTTTAGTTTTTTCATATAAAATAACTTTTTTGCCTTAGAATTATCTAAGGTTTTTTCGTACTAAAATTTAGCTGGTTTTTCTTTTTTCCTCTGAGTATTTAGCCTTTATTCCTAACCATTTTTCTTATGTTAATCATATTAAATATTCTTCTTTAATAAGTGCAATATAAAGGTCTTTTACTTGTATCATTATTAAAGTCTCATACTTGTCTCTGAGCTCTTATACTTTGTACTCAACACTGCAACCAAAGTAATTTTTATTTGCAAGTCAGATAAAGTTGCTCCTCTGATCAATGACTTTCAGTGACTTCTCATTTCATAAGAAATAGATCCTTATGTGGACTATTAGGACCAATATGATCTGAGTCCTGTTACTTTTCTTAGCTCATTGCCTTCTACTCTCTAGCCCTTGCTCTGTTTCCAGCAGCACTGGAACTGTAGGACATTCCAGGCACTCTCCCTCTCACCTCACTATTCCTTTGACTTATTCTACATATCTGAATTGAGGAGGCTGCTTAAACTGTACTTGAACAAGGAGGCCCTCTTGATCAAAATTTCTAGAAGAGTAACACTTCTCTCACTGTCTTCATAAGAATTTATGAATTACCCTATAGTCGAATCACCCCACTATTTTTCTCTTCTAAGAAATGTAAGTTTTTTATGTATCTCATTAGAACGTAAGCTTGATAGCTTGATAAGAGGAAGAGTTTTGTGTTTGTTTTCTGCTTTACTGCTAGTGCCTGGGAGAATGATTGGTACATGGTAGGCATCAATATATATGAACAAATGAATGAATGAATGAATGAGATCAAAATTTATCTTTCAATATGTCTTGAGCTTCTTCTTTGATAAACCTCTTTCAACCTCTTATTTTTCTTACATTTTTTCATCATTCTTTACATTATATTCCCTTTGCTTTTTTTATTTCTCCTAGAACTATATATATCTATATTTGAGTCTCATTTTCTTTGAAATCTGCTACCTTAATTTTTCTAAATTATTTTTAATTATTTTCTAACTATTCCTCTTATATTTTCCACAGGGATCTCAATTTGTTCTGAACAAAATTGTCTATTTTTATTTCTCAGCATTCAACAAATATGTTAAATGTAGTTAGGTACATTCACTTTGCCAGCTATGCTTAAGAATTCAAAGGCAAACAATTACCAGTCTTCTAGGGAACTTTTAACACCTAACAACATCTTGCAGTGCTTCTATGGTTAAAATGATAGATATTCTGTCCTGAACTTCAGTGCATAATAAATAACATATTGATTAACTTGTGAGCATAAAATGAGATGTCATTTGCCATGAATTGTGATAGTATTGCATTCATTTTTCATTTGGCTCTGTTTTACCCAGTTTATTCCCAGCTGGTATGCCAACTTTTCTGTAAAAGATTAAATTGTAATTTAAATAATTTATCTGAGATTGCAGAAAAATTATGTTGAGTTAATGCTGTTTTTGCCTTAATGAAAAACATTTAGTACATTTTTTATTGAAATATATGGGTTTTTTTTTTGATAGTTTGTTACAGAACTTTGAAATGATATAACATGATTGAAAAGACACTGGAAACATGAAAGAAGGAAAAAAGAGCAGGTGATACTTAAAATGTCTTGACTTACCACAAGTCTTTAACATCCCAGGGCTGACTACAATGATCAGATTCTAAAAACATTTAAGTCATTTTATTTAAAATTTTATATAAAAAGGCATTAATCAGATTTAAACTCCAAATTGGGTATTAAAACCCATAAGAAATAACATCTTTATTGTCAATAATACTTATTCACTTCAATAGTCTCAATTCCTTTGATTTATTTAGTATTTTGTAGGTCAGGCAATTGTACTACACTATGTTTCTAATGGTTGGGTTGTTTTGGGAAAATGAACTGTCTCTTATTTTTTCTGTTATTGAGGTTTTAGAAATTAAAATTAGGCCAATGGCATTGCTTTTTGAGGGGATAAAAGAATGCTTAGCAGGTATTATTTATTAATGTTTTGGTTGGAAGTTTTTTGTTTTATTTGACATTTAATCACTAAAGAAGCATAAAAAATAACTTTATCAAAAAATTGTCTTTACTAAAGTAAAACAAAACTGAATACTATTTTATACATTGCACTGTTTTCTTTCAGGGTAGACCTTGTAGACTGGATTTACCTTTCACATAAACTTTATTGGAATTCTAAGTTCCTATAAAAGTGACAGCCAGACTTCTCAGTTTGTTAGTTTATCATTCTTGTGGTAAACCAGCATACTCAGATTTAATTTTAAGTTGGCTAAATTAATTCACACAAAATATAAAGATATTACCAAGTAAACTTTAGAAATTAACTAAATTGAGTGCCAAACTCATCTATACCCTCACTTTGTCTCCTCTCTTCCCAATTTCATACAGATAATAAAACACTTTCAAACGACATTAAATATAATTTTTTATTACTGGTTGAATGAGAGATTTTCCTGTTTCTTTCTTGATTTCTCAGACAGCAAATAGATAAATTTAGGAAGAATATTCATTGAGAACATTTAATAAAATTATAAAATGGTAGGGTTTTGCATCTGAAGCATATTTTATTAGTACATGCTTGAACATAAAATATTGAAAACTGAATCAGAAAAAAAATTACCTAATGTAATTTGGTAACTGTTATTTTTACTAGCCATTGTACTCTCCTAAAATATTAAAAGAGATAAATTCAATAATTATGATATCTGAAATCGACTGTGCATAAGGAAGCAGCTCTTACTCCTGACATTTCAGCTAAATTCTTAACTAGTTTTAGTAGATCTCCTCTCTTATTCTCTTATGTGGACTTGTTCATTATTAAGAATTTGTCAACAAACTTGGTCTATGTATTTATAAATAAATTTTTATTTGGATAATACCTTCAAATAAGGCTTCTGTGTAATTATACATCACTATGTTCCTTTTCAAAGTATATAATTTTTAAGTTCTTAATGTTTCTAAATTATAACTATGACGGTTTATAGAAGTGGTTAACTCTGCTTGTTAAATTTAGGAATCTTGACTATTTTGAGGAATTCAACCAAATATTAAATAGCAGGCTTTCAGCAGTACACAATCAGAAGAGATTATAGGGAGAATTAGGAAATATATGCACTTGAAAACTAGGAGAGCTCTAACAGAAATATTAACTCACCTATGAATTTAGGAGTAATTTTTTTATTACAGTTACAGCTGCACTTCTTTTCTTTCCTATTCTTCCTTTAACCATTTTCCTCTCTCTTTTTATCTTTCTCCTCTCCTTATAAATATACATTTAGCAATCATCCAAAAATAGATTTTAGTTATAAATAAAAAGGGAAAAAGACCTTGGATTTAGTGTGAGGATTAAAAATAGTGTGAAAATACAGAGAGGCAATTCTTTAAGTCCTCAAAAATTTACAAGATGTGTGACCAAGGCAAGATATTTACCTTTTCATAGCCTCAGTCCTCTTATTTGTAAATTGGGAAAATAATTTCTTAGAAGGGACACTGTACCTTCTGTCCCTACATCCCAACCTAATGAGAACTACCATGGCTAAATCCTCATCTGAGAAAAGAGAAGAATTTAATTGGGGATGGGGAGGTGGGTGTCACATGAGTCAATTAACCTTTATTCTCCAACAGCTGTTTGAATCATGTCTGGGCAAACTACCTAAAATTAGCCAATTCTAACCCAGCCAACGACCTTCAGTTTGGAGCTGGAACAAAGATATTCTTACTGAAATTTGAACCAAAAAATAACAAGTGGCCGACCCAGTTAGTTAGCTGGTAGTTTAGTAACTAAAAAGGTCTAATAAGTTATGACATTGAGGAGAGCCACAATAAATTAAAGTTGCGTGCATACCAAAATTTTGGAAAAATACATTATAGATACATTATAAGAGATTAGAGTTAATCATCCGATAATATGGAAGAAAAAGTTTACAAGAAGACATTTGTATTGGAATAGTAAAAAATAAAGTTTCATAAATCCCTGTTGCTAAAATCTATGAAGTTTCTTTCCTTGGATATAGAATTAGTCTCAAGCTCTAAAGACAATGGATTCATTTTTATTATGTTTCCTGTTCCTAGAATTCCATGAAATATAATGTTCTCTTTTGCAATCCCTTCTCCAGTGCACTCTACTGCTTTTCATTTTAGTTTGCCTAGAAGAGGGCTTTTTTCTAGATTTTCATTAAGAGTTTGTTTAAAATCAACTGTTTAGAAGATGATTAAAATAACTTTTAACTGATTTTGAAATACAAAACTGTTGTTTGCTATTAAGTGATAGTTTCACATATCTAAGTCATGATGTGGTTTACTCATTGCCATTATCTTTTCAAGGAATTGGAAGTATGACTATAAATTCATTCATACATTTAATAAATATTGAGGATTTATTAGTCCCAGATTATTCCCAGAACTAAAAATAGAGTAGTGAACAAACAAGGTCTTTGATGTTGAGGAATTTGCATTATAATCAAATGAAAAAAAATTAGATAGTGTCCTTGATTTGAACAATGACTAGAACTATAAAATACCATGTTAAAAAAGTGAAGTGGATGATCTCATAGAATTACATTTTTAGTATCCTTATAATTTTTCTTTCACCATAGGAAAAGAGGTGTGTATATTCCATTCATATCTCAGTGAAGTAAAAATTCACAAATTTTATTAAGATATTAATGAATTTAAAAGGTTTATTCATGGTACAGATATATTGATATTATGTAATATTGATATATGGCTTATCAATTTTTTTTTAGTAATAGTTGTATAGATTCTAGAACAGAAGTTATGAGCACTAATTTCTGTCACTAACCAACATTGTGACTTTGGTTTCTTTATTGTAAAATGAGAAGTTGGAGTAATAAAGCTAAGATAGCGTCTAGATCTGGCACTCTAAACTTATCAAATATAGAAAATTTTTCTATTGTCATATTTTTTATTTCTTATATTTTTCTATTCTTGGTGGTAGAACTGCACTTATTTATTCATGTTCTTCTCCAAAAGCTCCATGAAAACAGAGACTCTAATTTGTCTCATCATCTCTTTTATATATTATGGGTCTGATATCCTCACTGAGTTACCATCATTTCAAGGAACAAACTTTTTTAAGGTCTTATTAAAATTCTATGTTTTCTCAAAAATAATTTTTTGAAAAATTAAATAAATACCATTACATCTGACTATAAATCAAATTCTCATGTAATAAAATAAACAAAATGAAGTAGATATAATAATCTGATTCAGAGTACATGCAAATTTGTAAAGATTTATCTAATTAATCTATTAGAATAATACATACCCATAATAGAAAATAATTTAAAATATAACAATATTGTTAGAGCAGTTTATATTTTAATACTGACATTTTGATATCAATTAATGTTTACCAAGTAAAATCTGTATTACTCAGGATTCTCCAGAGAAGCAGAACCAAGAGGATATATGTGTGCGTCTGTGTATGAGTGCAAGCACGTGCATGTACATTCGCTTGTTCATTCATTTAAAGTAATTGGCTCATGAAGTTATGGAGGCTGAAAAGTACAAAGTCTGCAGGGTGGGCCATAGACTGGAGATGTAGGAAAGATCTCATGCTGTAGTTTAAGTCTGATGGTCATCAGACTGAAAACCCACGACAAAGCTGACATTGCAGTTAGAGTCTAAAGGCTGTCTGCTGCAGAATCCTCTTTTGCTCCAGGGAGGTCAATCTTCTCTTCAGACCTTCAACCTATTGGATGAGGCTCAACCAAATGTTAAGAGCAATTTGCTTTACTCAAAGTCTATTGATTTAAATGTTAATTTCATTCAAAAACACCCTCATAAGAAATATCCAGAATAATGTTTGACTATATATCTGGGTACCATGAATCAGCCAAGTTGACACATAAAATTGACTATCTATAGGCTATCTAATATATTATATATATTAGATATATTATATAACATAATATTCACTATATTATTAAATTCTTGCATTGTCCCTGGGAGTTTGGTGCCATTGCTAGAAGTCAGCAAGTGGTAGAGCCAGAAATCAACTCAAGTTCTTTGGGCTCAACTGTGTGGGTTATTAGTCCCAACATTATATGGCTTCAATATTTACTCTTATTTCAATTTTGATGGCAATAATCACCATTTATTTTCTTAATTGAATTTGTAATAATTTTATCACATAACACTCACCAAAATTTTTGACTTTAAGATTTTACATTAAATTTATTCTTTTATCTGAGAACAAAACAGTGTCAGGTTTGAGTCAACCTATCATTCTAATGTCTCCAACATTTTTAATAATCAATGCTGAAGTAGCCCCGAATAATAGCCCCTAGATTATCAGTGCCAAGGTATTAGAAATGTGTATATCTCTGCTATCAACCTGTTCTTATGATCCTACTTGCTTGATACTGTTACCCGGGCTTCAGTTCCATAGCCTGTTACCTGATTTTTATTTCTCTTCTGTTTCTTTTCACTGATAATTTATTTGGACTAACTCTTTTCTCTTTGGCCCTTTATTTCTGAATGTGGCCTTTGGAATATTTAATTCCTTGCTCCATGAACATGAACCAGCTCTGCTTTATTCTCATAGCTCAGCTCCAAAAACACCATCCTGGTTCATATCCACTAGGCATCACTGATTTGACTCAGAAGAGAAGGATATTGAAAGATTGCTGAAACCTTTAATACCCCTCATCAGTATCTAATTAAGTAGTATACAGTTGGTCATTTTTAAGGCAATATTATACTGAGTCTTGTCATATTATACAAATCTGTGAATAATTTCTAAAAGTAATATGCATGTTTTTGGTCATAAGTGTTTCTCATGCTTGAGTATTTAAGCATTCTCAGGTTGATTTTATCATCGAAAAATTTTTTTAAATCATTCAAAGTATAAATGTTAAGTGACACAAGATAAGCCAAGTAAAAGGAGCAGAAATAGGAAACATTATACAAATCGTGGTTTAATTTCCCTACTGCATTCTGAATAGGGTATAATTTTACTTACTGGACACAACTATAATAGGTTTAAACCTACACTAGTCTTCATATTAAAATATAGATGTCTGTAATATTTAAACACACGATTAAAATTAATAAGATGGTGATGGCTGGTTGGAAAATGAAATGTTAGAGAGCAACATGAGGGTCTAAAGTTTGGTTTTGTAAAAAAAAAAAACTGAAGTTAAAGTATTTATAATATCTCTTAAATGCATGAAGTGATATTATTAAAGAAATAATTTATTATCTCTGCTGAGTTTTAAATCATTGAATAAGAGAAAACATACCTAAGCTGAACCTGGTTTTATTTCAAATTCATATATAAATGAAGACTGTCAAACTTTGAAAGAATTCCCAGAGTTTTTGGCTCAGGAGAAATGAACAAACACACAATATTGAGGACTTAGCCCTTGACTAGCCTCAACTGTTTATTATAAGACAAAAGTGTGCAAATTCCAAATTTTGTTACAGATAAGGAAGGAGATGGAGAGAATAGCTCTAGAAGCAAGAAAAGTTAAATAGAGAAATATTGTTATACACAGCAAAAAAGTTTTTTACATAATAAAAATAAAATCAGATAAAAGAAAATCAGATGTGATTCAGAAGAATTCAGACTTTGATATTTCACAGTTGCCCATGGTTTCATACTTACTAAAGCAAGGTGTTAGCCCTATAGATCTCAGTCCATTGATGGCATTCTGGTTCCTAAGTTCAAAAGCCTCCTAACTTTCATTACTTCCTATCTACATCTGAGACTGCTTCTCCTCCTTTGACTTCATGCTCTTTGTGTTGATTCTTCCACACTTGTGATTGCTCCTTCACTATCACTTTAACTGTCTATTTTCATTTCTCTTCCACTTAAAGATAAGCATTATCTTTAGCTTCTCCTCTGTTTTTCAGGCCTACTTTCTCTGGATAATTTCCACCACCTCCATGGCTGAAACTACTATCACAAAACAGAAATGTAAAGGTTTCTTCGGATCTTCATATCCTCATTTTTTATTGCCTGTGCACGTTTCTCCCAATGTTTTGCTATAAATGTAAGTGTAACTCTAAAACCTCACAAGTTTTTCTCTCCAATCTGTATCATACTCCAAAATTTAAAATTGCTTTCAAATTAACATTATGTTTTTAAACCCACAAAGAGAAAAACAAATGGATTCACTTTTTTTTTCAGTGATCTTCTCAAATCTAGATAAATTACCTAACAAATTACCTATTAATTCTTCTACTGTAACATTTCTGACAAATATTCTTTAATGGCCTTCCTCACTGTCAATAACCTTCCTTGCTTTGCATCAGTATTCCTGCATTAGACTTCAAGTTAGCTTCTTTATTTCCAGGTTCTGCAGCTAACTTTCTGTTCTGTGATGCTATTCAAAGTATGGTCTGGGAAATGGTAGTACTGTCATCATCTGGAAACTCTTTGGAAAAGCAAAATTTTAGGCTGTACTTGGCAACTTCTGAATTCAAATTTGCATTTTAGAAGGATCCCCAAGTGATTGGTGTGCACACTAAACTTTGAGAAGCCCTGTTGGGCATAATCATGTTATTTCTCTACTCACAAAGCCTTCAAAAAATTATTGAAAAATAGAATAAATTAAATTTAAAAGTATTACATTCTCTCTCTCAAAATATAATTCTCACTAATCACCTATACAAATCCTATATAGTACTTGGTTCTCTCACTAATTCTTGATCGACTAAGTACATCCCAACCCCTGTGTTTGGCTCATGTGGTTTACTTGTTAAAAATGTCCCTATTCACTTGTTTGTTTATACAAAGCTAATCTGTTTTGAAGAACCAGTTCAAGATCCAACTTTTTAAAACATATTTTATTAGTACCTAGTATACATATAATGATAAAAATAATTTTATTAATAGTGTCTATAAAATGTTTTTTGTATTATTTATGTTTATTTTAAATTTATAACTCATGTTTCCAATTAGATGGCAAATCTTTTATAAGCTTGTATCTTGGCATCTAGAAAAGATCTTGCACACCATTGGGACCAGATGATTTCTAAAAATAGGTCTTTCTAGATGTGCTGAAACATAAATGATTTATTTTTAATTTATAGCATTATTTGTACATCAAAATTGTACAAATTCTACAAGATGATACACAAAAATTTGTTTAAATATAACTCACTGCTGTTTTCTTTATCCATGTAAGAAAACAATAACAATATAAATGTCAAAACATTTAAATAGTCAAGGACCTAATTATATGAGTATCTGTAGCATTTTTACTTCCTATATTTAAAATAATGTCATATAATACAATAGGTGTTTGGATATATTGTAACATTTCAAAAGGAAATAATATTCTTAACAAAGATACAAAGAAATACATCTACATAAGCAGCTAAGATGTTTAGTAGAAATTAAGCTTTATAATTAATGTTCCTGTTAATTAACATATGTTATTAACCATAGTGGTTCAACAATTTGTATTAGTCACAAGTAAATTACTTAGTATTTTAAACAAAAACCTCCTTAGTGTTTGAAACTAAGTACTCCTATAAAAAAACAAAATTTACCTTCATTTTAAAAATCAAAAGGAAATAGCAAAACAATATACTTCTTTCTCACAAAAAGATTCTTCATTGTAATAGTTTTTAATATTTTTTCAAATAGTTATTTAGCAAAATATCATAATGTGATCTATAGTTTTTATAATTATTTTCAAAGTAAATATATATATGCAAAGTATCTTTTTGATACTTTCTATGTTTGATGCTTTCCTATTTTAAGTATTAAGTCTAAGTTTTAAGGGATAATAAAAACAATTTAAAAGTAATAAAGAATTGTATATCTCTTATAGTTTATAAAGTCTTTGCTTTGGAATGTTCAAGTCCTAGAATTCCTTTTGTTTTAATGGAACTTAGAATTTACTTTGTTACAAATTCCATTTTAAGCATGCCGTTGCTCTTCTTTGTCATGTTATTTTAGGTTGAGTAAGGGTATTTCACACTAATTTGCTTGTTGTTCATAAGAGGAGACTTTGTTCAGACATCCAGAAGAATATGGCCACAGTTTTAGCTTGAAAATATGACTGGTGATGAGACTTCCAATGGTGCAACATCTAGAAATGATTGAAGAGTTGACCATGCAAGCCAATGAAAGACTAAGTTAGACCTATCAGTTCTGTAACTGGTCCTGGAATTTAGATCATGAGTCTTCATTCAATCTTTCTGAACTTTCCTTTCCTCCCTAAAGATCACTACCAGTCAAATCCTCTCAGTATGTTCTTTAGTTCCTAGGCATTGAGATGTGATGGGGCTAATGTCAGGATGGATATTCCATGCCCAAGACATGATATATCTGTGAAGGAAATTTCTTTCTCTTAGAGAAGGTAAAACACAAGCACAAAGAACAAAACTATAGGACAACATGATAAGTTTTATTTTAGATTAAGATTCCTAGTGGTTGCTAACCACTAAGTAAAGAAACATCATTGCTGCTGGGTGACTAAGCAAGGTTTCATGAAAAAGTTAACATTTGACCTAAACTTTAATAAAAAAATTTTGACATTCAGATGAATATGGGATGAAATCCAGCCGTAAGAAAAGAAAATACAATAGAGAATAGTTAAAGAAATGGCATAGAATGCATCCACATTTGCAATTGAAACTAATCATTAACTAATATATAGGCCACATAAGGGTGAGAGGAGCAATAACGGTGGGATCTACACCATATGGGAACTTTGAGTGTTTGTGAATTTTGAGCATAGATCATGAAAAGACTAAAAATGGTTTCTAAATGTATTTTTAACAATAATGTTAATTGCTTGCTATTTCTTTTTGAATTTAAGAATAAAATCGATATCTTTTTAGGGCCACTATTCACCCACTACAAGACATCATAGCAATCTTTAATAAATATAGACATATAAATATTTGTATAAGGATACTAACTTGGCAATTCTTTTATTCATGTTCTTATTCTTAGAACATTTTGCCTCATATATTTCTTATGATAACAGATCAAAACTTATAATAGGTGATTTTTAATAATAAAAATTAAAATGTTCTTATTTCTACAACCAAACTAGCATAATTTTCTTTGATAGTATTTTTTCATGAATAAGCTGAGTAATCTTACAAATTATATATATAAATCAAATGAATAATTTATTTTAATGAGAGATATGAAGTACATTCAAGTTTAAGTGAGAAAAAGTCAGGCATTGACTCAGTCACCTAATGCATCAAATATTATCTTTTAAGCATTTTGTGATATCTTGAAAATGCGAAAATGAACACTGCTGAACCAGAAACTTAGAATATTGTAGCTGGCATTAACAAGCATGCAACTTCAAAAACTAAAGTTAAATTATGTCCAGTAAAAGAAGCAGCCAATAAAAAGAAACATTGGAGAAAAAATAGTAAATAGGCTTTTAACTTATTTAAGATTCACTGCAAAGAGCATTCCAATAAGAACCACTCCCACCAACCCCCAACCTCAATCAGTTTCTAAACCTATTCTACCAATTTCTTTCTGTGAGAAATCTAAGAAGGCAAGGAATCATCCAATTTTCTGCTAAGACTCCTGAGAGAGAAAAATAGAAAAAGTGTCAAAGAGGTGAGATAACTAAATATAGGCCTTGAAATTGGGTAAAATTTCAATAGAGAGACAGGGGCATTGAGAAAGAGCATAAACAAAGAAATAGTTCTAAGGAAGCTGAAAGTGTATCCAGAGACTGGTATAGAGTCCAATTCCATGCTCATAAGCCACCAGTTCAGTTCAGGTTGCTATCTGGGTTACTGCCATATATGATTATGACCTAATGTTTCCCCATACAGTACATTCAACACAGTGCAACCAAAATAATATTCCTGTCTGATTACGTAACTCACTTGCTCATAAGAAGTCAGGAAACTTCCAGTATTCTTCTCAGTATTGGGGTTGTTATACATAGGTTTCAAATACTCTGATAAAATGTAAACTCATTTAGAAAAAATAACTATATGAACAAATGAATAGACAGGCGAAATATATTCAAAATATATTGGTGATGGAAAGTTTTTGCTGACATAAAACCTCTTTATGACATCAGAGCACGATTGTGGCACAGGTGAGATTGATAAACACTTTTAAAATATACAAATTTTTATAGTAGACATATAAACAATCAACTAATATTTTTAATTTGATAATTAAATACTCAATGATATTTAAGTCTTTAACTTAAATGTTCTTCCCTTTTTTGGTTTAAGTTGGAGATGATTTGAGGGAAGATAAGGGAAAGAGATCAAAAGAGGACAAAATAAGATAGAGAGGTAAGAAAGATGTAGAGAGGAAAAGGAAAGGTGTCCTTAGAAAAGAAATAGATATATTAAGAGAGAAAGACACCATATGGAGACAGATATAGAAATGTATATAATGAAACAAGAAGAAGGAAGAAAACACAGAATTTTGTATAGAAGGAAAGGAAGCATGACATAAGGATCTATACAGAATTAAATAAACCAAGAAGTTATGAGATTATAGTCAGTCAAGGTGAACTTTCATTTTCACGTATTGCCTTTCCTCAGATCTTGGTGCTTTGATAGTCTAATTAACCAAACAAGAAAAATGATATTTATTTTAAACTAAGAAGAATTTCAAAAATAAATGTAATATAACTGACAAGAAAAATGGAGCATGATTACTAAAATTGTGAAAATGTTTTTTTCTTAGCAGTTTAAGAACAAAGAACAGTAATAACTTTCATCACCACTGCTTGCAAAATATTGGAAGGTCATTATCTGCTCAGAGTGTGTGTTCCTATCATTCTATCTTAACCAACTTCTTTCCTAATTCCTCTACTGGGAACAAATACTGCACTGTCTATCCAACTTTTACGTTGCCTGGTAACTAGCCTTTTATTCTTTGCTTTTACATCTTCTTTTTTTTTCTAATATTAGTCCACTCACAAGAATGCCTTCTCCTGGGGTATTCTGCAGCTCTCATTTTAAAGAGAAAATCAAGAAGAGATAATATACCAAGAAGTAACAGATAAGAATTTTCCAGAAATTAGAAAACGTATAAATCCACAAATATAGGAAGCAAAATAACTATTATTATAAAAATAAGAATAAATTGAGACATTGTTTCAATAAGAACTTTGCAGGTTTTAGCATTATTAGAACCTATCTAAAGTAACTTCAAAATACATGTTTCAAGAAGATAGAAAAATGATTACTGAAGGAAAAGTGTGAGGTGCAAGATGAAATCGTGATCAAAGAAAATACTAAACATGAAAGTAAGTCTGAACAGTGATTTACACTAAGAACTATAGTTCCTCATTTATAAGATTAAAAGTAGAAATCAGAACTAAATATTGGATAATTAATTGCATGAACAAGCACAATTTCTGTTACTTAGAAAGTTCTAGAAATGCTAATTGAGCTAAATGAAATAAGTAAAGGTTAAAAACATCAATATACAAAATAAATGCAAGCTTCTGGAGACAAATCCTCATATCTACAATTGTGTTATAATTACTCTGGTATGAGATTTTTCATGAATAACTTTAGGTGCCAGATAACCATGGAACAGTGGGCTCAAAGTTATTAGGGGAAATGACTTTGAATGTAGGATGTTGTCTTTAGGCAAATGATAAGCAAATGTGAAGGCGGAATATGGACATTTTTTTGAATTAACTGACTTAGAAATTTAACTCATCTCACAACTGTTAGTAGACATTACTTGGAGATGAGCTCCTATAAAACAAAGAGAAAATTAAGGGTGAGAAAAAAAAACAAAGATCTCAAATCCAAGAAATTAGATGCCGATGCAGGAAGGCAGAGACAGAAATTTATAGGAAGGTATCTCTTTCGTAGGAGTGGAAAGATCTGCAGAGAAAAAAGGGCTTCAGGAGTCTTATTGCTGGAGAAAAATAGGTCTATAGACATGAAATAAGTATTTCTTAACATTCTTCATGTTATATTAAATGTAGGAAATATTTGTATTTATACAACCTGGTAAGATAACCTGGGGACACTGCTCAGAGGGATGAGGTTATCTCTGTACACCAATATCTGTTTGTCACATATGCTGTACATGGGACATTGGAAAGGTTTTCAATAGATTTGGAAAATGAATAGACTTGAGGCTATATTATCTTATCATTAAAAAAAAAGTGGGAGAGAAACAAAAAAATTCTAGGAAAAGCTTAGCACTCTACAAAAATTTTATGATTCAAATGTGAAGTGTACAAACATGATTCAAATACAGGCATAATTTAAAACAACTGATAGACTGACATAAAAAAACTAACAGTTAATATGGTCTTAACATTGACTGTATTATACTTTGAGTGATCCAGAGGTCATGATATTGAAACATTAAGAAAGAGGGCTCTGATTGTAGTTAATGCTTTATAAAATCATGATACAAATAAAGTTTATGAGTTTTCTACTTTTGGATGACGGAACAGAATATAAATTGCTTACTTTTAACCATATCAAAATAAAGTGCTAAAGACAGAAGTGATAGGTATAATGAGAAAAGAGAAAAAGTGAAAAGATTAGGAGCACGATATTCTCATCTGATCTAGAGGGGAATATATGATAATTGATAGAGTATGAAATAAATATGTAAATATATTATGTAAACATACAAGTAATAAATATGTAAATATATTATATAAACGTACAAGTAATTTAAGTAATCATCACATTTTCAAAATATTGAGAGAAGGGAAAGATAAGAAGTGAAGGATAAATTAAATTTTCTAAGTCTTTAGCATCCATGGTGGAGGGTTAATAGGTAACATTTACATTCCATAAACCAAGAAATTGGAGAATATGTATGAAGATAACTTAAAATGAGAAATGATTAAAAGATTATATCTCTTTACACTGGAATAGGGATTAAGTGGTGGTAAGGGTGTAAGGATTAGTAGTTTTCATGATGTCCACTGTACTATATAAATAAACAACATCATTATTTTGATTAAAGTACTTAATATTAATCTGAAAAATTATACCAGTAAAATTATTTTTAAGATTAAATTTCTGTCTCATGATACACTGAGAAATTCAAAGACACCTAATGCTGAGAACAGTGGAGAAAAAAAAATTATAAGTTTATATTATTCTTCAAGAGAACTACCAACCAACCAAAGTAGATAATCAATGTAAAGTTCAAAGCTTTTCAAATGTATCTCAATACATATTAATGTGCATTGGTTTCAATCTTACTTAAATACTTACTTTTAAGAGGGAATGCGTGAGGGAGTTCTGCAAACTTTAATGTTCTTCATAGTTTATGTGAAATTATTATACAAAATTCATGTGTTAATCTCTACAAAGGAAAGAAAGAAAATCTAAATTTTTTCTCATTATAAATTTTGGTATGTAGAAAACCAGAAGATTGAGAATATGATTATTATTCTACCAAATATATTTTTGTGTCCTCACTCCTTATCTTCTCTGATATTTTTTTCATCGATATATGAACACGAAACATGAGAAGTTAGTATACAAACAAAAATTTCTAGGATCCACTCATTTTTAACTTTGAAATTCCACAACTTTGCAAAGAATTTTTAAAGACTATTTTTTTTTCTGTTTAACTTTCGAATACTATTTTTAAAGTTGCAAGGTAAGAACTACTTTCGTAGCACCCTCTCAAGTGGATTTTTTTTTTTCAGGTGAGGCAACCCCTAGTTGACCTCACAGATTGCAAGGACCTTGTCAGCTTACAGTCCTTTATTTTTTATTTTTTATTTATTTTTTACGCCTACAGCACCTGGTCTTCCTACGTGGTCTCCCATTTTAGTACTAACCAGGCCCAACCCTGCTTAGCTTTCGAGATCAGACAAGATTGGACTTGTTCAGGGTGGCATGTCCGTAGACCTGGATTTTTAATGTAACCCTCCACAATTCTTTCTTGTCTCTGGGATACTGATACAACCTCTTCTGTGACAAAATATAGTTGTGCGATGTTTCCTTTTTTTTTTTCTCTTTCTCTCTCTCTTTTCTTTTTTGATAATAAATTAACATTTTTAAAATGTATTTTAAAAATGTTTATTTACTATTTCTAATATATACTATGGTCATCATTAATTCACTGGAAATCAAAAACAGTGTATGTCAAGGGAACTAAATTAGCATGTTCAATTTTAATGGGTCTCCAAACATTTGCTATAGCATACTGGGCTTATGGGAAAAGGTGTACCAACTAAAGGTTTATTATTCAGAAGAATGCAAAGGAAAGCCGGATTTTATTAACACCTTTTCCTAAACACTAGCCTCAAGATGTTAGAATAAAATAACAACGTATGAGTTTAAATGTTGAAAACTGTGCTGGGTTGCTGGTAAAGAAATATATCTGACAAAATATTTCCCCTTTGAAATAATATTAATTTCCCCCAGGAAACCAGCTGGTGAGTAAGGCAATATTCTACTTTGTTACCAAATTACAGAATTCATTTATATCCTGTGGGCAAAGTAAATACATAATAATCACAGCTCAAAATATTCTTATTCAAGAAATGCCTATCAAGCACCCTAATGATGTCTTGATTATCTTGATGGTTTGTTTTTCTCCAACACATTTGAAATATTTTACCATTCAGCTGATTCTGGCAGTTTCTAAGCATATTCCCAGTCTCAGAGGTGAACTTCCCTGGCCTTCTTCAGAGCTGGTTGGCAAAAGCAGTGTCCTGGCCTGCAGCCAGGTGCTTCTCTCTGGTGTGGTCCCTGTATTTCTCATTAGGCTAGCGAGCATTGGGCGCTGCAAACCCAAAAGCAAATTAGACTGCAAGAGTATCATCAGGGGAATGTTATTCTAGAATAAGAATAGTGTAAAGCCTTGTTGGCTGTTGGTGATTGGTTGTCCTTAGCATTTTAATTTCATAACTTTGAGGCATTTATTGGTTTGCTTACATAGGCCACCATGGCAACAGAGCCACATCAGTCTTATGGCCTTCTTGTTTAATTAATTGAATAAATTAAAATAAATTCTGTGTTTATCTAACAGTACTCTTTTCCTCCATCATATTTAAAATATTATTTAGGCAGTTGGTGCTTTGATAAGATTTGATGAAGATCAAAATATTTTGTAAAAGTAAAAATTAGTTTTAGATATGGAAGTCTTTTTAACAAATTATTGTTGGTATAATGTAATAAAATTGATTTTTTGGAACTATTTTAAATATTTTTTTCTCAAGTTTAAAAGCAAATTAAATCTAGAACCTTAACACAGAGTAATGAAATAAGATAATGGGTAATGTTTGAAATAATAATTACCTCAAAAGATTTCATAACGGAAGTTTTCATTATGCTCTCCCATAAAAAAATTCTTTCAAACTACTGTCAGAAGTAAAATGAACTGTAAGTCTAATATACAACAATATTTCTTTTGTTACTACGCAATAAAATTTGAATTGGAAAATGTAACTATATGCTTCGATATACTCGTGTAGCCATGTATCATCAATGAAAATGAGGCCGTAAATTTAATAATAGGTATATTTACTATACATACATAAAATATTTTAAATAACTTTTATAATTTTGAATAACAATCATTGAAATATATTTTATTACCATAAGTGTTAGAAATGGATTTTCTCTCATTTGATGAAAGTTTGTGTAGGAATCTGGATTTATTATCTAAATGATTCACAACATTCTGAAGTTAAAATTTTATCTGAGCACTCAGCCTCAAAAAATTAATTTTGAGATGAACTAATAATTATATCTATTTTAGTAAGTGAGGTAAATGAAAGAATAGAAACATAAGGTAACTTTTCACAGTTATAATATTTCAAATGGAAACCAATTTTATTGTATTGCATGCTGCTCAGTTATGGAATTCTTGATCAACTACCTTATATGTGACTTCAGACATCTTTTGATATCCCGACATGCCTAACTCAGGATGAATTGCCTAAAAGACCTAACTATCAGTATCATCCAACAAGTAGAGTTTCACTGTTAAAAATACAAACAAACTAAAGACATTTATATTTCTCTTAGTTTTAAAAGTGATAGAATAGGGGAAAAGTCAACAGAGAGTATTATAAGGAGTATTATAAGGAGTTTGACATGTAACTTACCCATACTTGATTTTCAAAGTAAATACAAATTTTAATTGCAATTTGTGGATCAAAATTCTGAACATATATCCTATCAGAATTTTGATTTTGCGAGAATAAAATAATTTATCCGCAGCTATAGAATATAATTTTCATTGAAAAGAACCAGTCTTGTTGATTCAGTTCTTAGGACTAGATGTGCATATGATATACAATATTAAATTATTGATTAAAAGGAATTCATGGACCACCATCATAGCCAGCTTTATTTGTAAAACAAGGAAATAAAGGCTTACTTCTCTTAAAAGAAAAAATAATAATAATAGGAATTCATGGGGAGCAACTTTAACTGAGGAGGAAGTTCTGTTTGTACATATTATCCATGATGAGAAATTAGATTCTTGAAGCCATGTGTTCAGACAGACTGCCTCTCTCTTTGCCTACCTCAAAGACAGACAATTTATAGAGTGTGCCATCTGGAAGGGGTACAGGCAACAACCAAAACAAAATCCAGTTCAAAACTCTAGAAGCTATATATTCAGTTGGGAAAAAAATATTAATGCTGCCTTAGGCATTTTTAAGATTTTGCCTAATACTGCTCTTTTGATTCATTGGTGTAATTCTTTGTATTTTGATGCATACTTTGTGGAAATTTTGTTTTTGATAAGTGCATAATCTCTCAGATAATCTTTTTACACAGTAACATATGTTTTGGAATCTATCCAAGAGAAATATTGCTGCCTTCTGAGAAAAGGATTAAATGGTTCTACCCTGAGGAGTTCCTCTTCAAGTATGACAAAATAAGCTTCTAAAAAATGAATCATCTCAAAGATAACAATCGTAAAATCAAAATAAACTTTAAAGAAACCTGAAATTGAGAAAAGCCTGTAATTTTTTGCAGAGGATATAAAACTTGGAAGATGGTTACAGCATGGAGTAATTCCCATT
This sequence comes from Pteropus medius, assembly GCF_902729225.1. Lineage (NCBI taxonomy): Eukaryota > Metazoa > Chordata > Mammalia > Chiroptera > Pteropodidae > Pteropus > Pteropus medius. The sequence goes on along the minus strand of NW_024352787.1, from coordinate 7,814,044 downwards.
TTTATGAAATTATTTGAAGGCAGGCCACAGTCCCAGGTGAACCAGGGTGGTTAAGACTCTGATAGAAACTCACATTCTTTCTGGTCTAAAGAATCAGAAGATAAAACCAGGCAATCACATGCCTACAAAGTGAGGAACACATTCTAGAAAGGAGAGAGCCACAGAAGAGAGCCCCAATTTCTGTATATAAACTATGCTTAAATCGCTGGCTGACCACTGAATCATGCAAGCTTAGGGAATACTTAAACTATGTTTCAGCTAAGACAAAAAGGAGAAAACTGAGATTTGAGGTGCTGCTCCAAACAAGCAAGAAAAGTTTGCAATTTGATTATAAGTAGGGTAATTTTTTGCTTTAAAAAGAAAAACATCACTTATAAGACTATAACAGAATGGAGAGCCTCAACAAACAATACAATTCTAACAGAATTAGCTTGTAAGTTTCTTAAAAATCTAACATTACTTAAATAAAAAGAACCAAGAAAATGTGATTCATTGTTTTTAAATAAAAATAAAAAAAAGATCAGTTTTAAGATGTTCTTGATTTAGGTTGTCAGACAAGAACAGTTCTTATAATGATAATCAATAAGGCAGAGGAAAATCCACTTAGAACAAAAGGATAAAACAGAAAATCTCATCAGAGAAATAGATAACATAGGATAGTAATAGAAAATGATAAATAAAATACAAAATAGCAAATGGAAACTATAGAAATTAGAAACAAAATATTTGAAATAAAAAGTATATCGGATGGAATTAATAGTAAAATGGAACTGACAGAGGAAAGAGAAACTGGACTTTAAAATTGTTCAATGGAAATTATCTAAGCTGAAGTATAGAGAGAATATTATATTAAAAGAAAAAGCAAGACGAGCCCCCAAAAGTACAAGGTAATAGCAAAAAAGTCTAACATGTATATAATTGGAGTTCCAGAAGCAGAGGAAAGAAGGTGGAAATATATTTGAAGAAATAATGCCCAAATACTTTCCAAATTTGGTGAAATACATTAACTTAATTATGGAAGACATGCAGCAAAATTAAAACAATAAATACAATGAATATTCTCTGCTTAAGTATATCGTATCCAACTGCGGAAATTCAAAGGTTCAAAGAAAATATTGAAAGAAGCCAAAAAAATAGCACATTTTATACAGGGAACAGTGATTCAAATGATATTGGTCTTCTCATCAGAAACTATAAAGGCAGAAATAAGTGGAATAACATCATTAAAGTAAATAACTAACAGAATTCCCTATATAGTGGTAATATCCTTCAAGAAAGAAAGCAAAACGAGATATTTTCAGATGAAAGAAAACTAGGAGAAAGAAAACTGGTCACAGGAAGATATGCACTAAAAGCAACAATAAAGGAGATGCTTCAGGGTGAAATATTCAGGGTGAAAGTCAACGATAGCAGAAGGAAATTCAGAGAATCAGGAAGTAATGCATACACGAGAAAGTTATATATAAATATATGTATATGTATATATAGATATAGATATATAGATGTATTCTTCATTTAATTAAAATACATGAATATTTCAAGCAAAAGTTATACTTTCTTGTAGGTTTTATAATTTATGCTGATATAATACACATAACAATTCTAGAATAAGGGATATCAAGGGAGGTAAATGAATCTAGATGATTACAAGGCCTCTATATTTTACATAAATGTTTACAATATTAATTCTAATTAGAATGTGAAAACTTAAGAATATATAGTATATCTTTAGAGAAACCATAAAAAATACTCAGTTATATGTACAAACCAAGTATATAAACTATTCAAATTATCATAATGAAAGAACAGAGCAACACAAGAATAAAATGGACAAAAAGAAAACACAGAGTAAAATCAAACATATCAGTATCACATTAAATATTAATGTGCTAAGCACTCCATGTATATGGCACAGATCTTCAGAAAAAAATTTAAAAAACAAACACCTAAAAATATGCTATAAAAAAGACTCACTGTCAATATACAAACACAGATAAGTTGAAAGTAAATAGATGGAAAGAGATATATAATTTCAAGTGTAAACATAGTAAATGTAATAAAATCAGGGGGGAAAAGATTCCTCAAGACAAAAGATACTTCCATAATAATGACAAAATGCTTTTATTAATAAAATAAAGGACAAAAATCACAAGATTATATCAATAGATACAGAAAAAGCATTTGACAAAATTCAACATCTATTTAGGATACAAATATCCAGTAATGTTCAATAAAGGGTTAGTATAAAGGAACTTTTTCAGTCTGATTGAAAAGCATCTATATATAAAAGACCCTATAGCTAATTTTATATATGATGATAAAAATATTTAATATAATCCCTCTAAATAAGAACAACATAGAAGGACCTTGAAATAATCATACTAAGTGAAATAAGCCAGACAGAAAAAGTTGAAAATCACATGATATCACTTATATGTGAGATATAAACCTAAAAGCAACAAATGAACAGGACAAATAAACAGTCTCATGGACATGGTCAATGAACTAGTGGTTACCAGAGGGTAGGGGTAGGGAGAAGGGGAGAGGTAGATGGAGAAAAAAAATTTTAAATTATTTCTTCAATTAAATAAATAAATAAAAATGTAGAATTTTTAAAAAATAAAATAAAATAAGAAAGAAGGAATGGATGGCTACTCCTAACACTTCTATTTAAGATTGCAATGGAGGACCTAGAAATTGGAATGAAGCATAAAAAAAAACAAAAGTTACAGGGATTGAAGAAATAGCAATAAAGTTGTCTCTATCTGCTGATGGCATGATTGTTTATGTAGAAAATCTCAAGAAGTATACAAAGCAACAACTATAATTTAATATATTTAGAAGGTCAGTACATCATCAATATATATAAATCAATTTGACTTTATATACTGACCATCATTAATTGAAGCATGATTTTTTAGAATTCCATTTACAATAGTATGAAAACACGTTAAATTTGTTACCTAATACAATTGATAAAACATTTTATTTAGGTCACAAACTAATAAAATATGTACAATATCTCAACACTGACAGTTACACATCTCTGAGAGAATTAAAGAAGACTTAAGTAGAGATATATGTCATGTACTTGGATTGAAAGATGTGATATTGCTGAGAATTTTTAAATATATACATTTTAATATAATACCAATCAAATCAGCAGTCATTTAAGAAGCTTACAAGCTAATTCTAAAATTTATATGGAAATACAAATGATCTAGAATAGCCAAAAACATTTTTTAAAAGGAACAAAATTTGAAGATTCATACTACTTTATTTAAAGACCTACTAAAGGGCTAAAGTAATTAAGATAGTGTTATATAATTGAAAAACTAGATATATAGATAAATGGAACAGAATGGAGAGTACAGCAATTGACCAATTTATATATGATCACTTGATTTTTGATAAAGTTTTCAAGACCATTTAGTAGAGGAAAAGTAAAATATCTTTAACAAATGGTGCTGGAGCAACTAGTTATTTATAAGGAATGAAAAGGAACATCAATCTTTACTTCATGTCATATACCAAAATTAACTTGAAATGGGACATAGTTCTGTATGTAAAATTCAAAACTATAACACTATTAGAAGAAAACATATTGTTTGTGTAAACTTGGAGTGCCTAGGCAAAGATTATTTTAGATAGAATATGAAAAATGAAACAAACAAAATAATCTATCAATTTGAGTTCATCGAAATTACTCATTTTATTCTTCAAAAGACACTATTAAAAATGAAAAGGCAAGCTGTAGAGTGGGAGAAAATATTCACACTACATGTAACTGACAAAAGACTTATATGCAGAATATGTTAGAATTCCTACCACCCAATGAAAGAAGATAAAACTGAACAATGTTTAAATTAAATCTATTAAAGACTGTACAAATATTTCAACATATACTTCACCAAAAAGATATATATATAAACATATATATTTAGAAGATAAGCACATGAAAATAAGTCAACATTTTTAGTTGTCAGGGAAATTACAATCGAAACAAAAAAGTTACCACTGCATACCCATTAAGAGAGCTAACAGTAAAGGCTGAAAAATTCACATGTTTGTGAAGATGTAGAGCAACTGGAACTTTCAATCACTGCTAGTGGGAATGTAAAATAGTACAACCACTTTGGAAAAACTGTTTGTCAGTTTTTTAAAACATTAAAAATCCATACACCAAGTCTACGGCCATGCCACTCTGAACACGCCTGATTTCGTCTGATCTCAGAAGCTAAGCAGGGTCAGGCCTGGTTAGTACTTGGATAAGAGACCACCTAGGTATATCAGGTGCTATAGGCTTTTGAAAAAAAATAGATATACCAAATAATCCAGCTATTCTATTCTAGGTATTTACTCAAGATAATTGATAATATATCCAAAGGACTTACATGCAAATATTGAGAGAACATTTATGCAAGATAAAACTTCAAATAACTCCAATGTCCATCGACAAATGTGTGAATAAACAAAATTTGATGTATCTTTACAATTAGATACTGCTCAAAAATAAAAATGAATAAAACTGTTGATATGCACAATAATATGTATAAATTTTTAAGTCATTGTGCTGAGAGGAGACTGTTACAAAAGAGTTCATATCATTTTATTCCATTTGTATAAATATCTAGAAAATGCAAATTAATCTATGGTGACCAAAAATGTATCTGTAATTGCCTGGGGCAGATGCAGAGGGAGAGAAGGACTGTAAAGGGGCTTAAGAAATCTTTTGGAGGTGATGGAAATGTTGCGTATTTTAATTTAGTCAATAGTTTTAGTAATACATCCATCACAATTTAAAAAATTATATACTATAAATGAATACAGTTTTTAAAATGTAAATATAAAATTGTGAAAAGTAACACCACAGATAAAAAAAACAATTTTGTCAATAGAACTGTAATTTACACCATTTTAATTTCTTTTTTAGATAGTCTCAATAAATATTATAATCATCTTATAGAAATATTTTTATTGTATGTATACATATACATAAATTATACATTACTTTAGAATATCCAAAATCAGTAACATTTTTGTCTTTTTGCTCTTTTTATGGCATGTGAACTTTGCTAAGTATAAAATCAATTAAGAAAATAAAAGGCCAATTTCCCAGAGAAGTTTGAAAATATTAAAGATAAAACAGTTAAACCCAAAGTGATGTATTTTATAACATCTCCTCATTGAACTGAAAAGATGTTTTAAATTTATGTAAATATATCTATTTTGGGGTACATACTGCTAAATGATATAATTTTATGTTTAACTATTTTTGTGTATTTCTTGTACTTATATTTTATCCTAACCTCAATACATATTAATAACAAAAAATCATCATCCCGTAACTGTAGCATAGAAATATTAATGTCATCAGTCATATAAACAAAGATGGATGATGAAAACCCAGCACCATACTTTTTCATGTCTAAGAAATCACTTCTTAATCTGTACCTGTTGTGTCCAGAATAATCAGACCTAACTTGAGTGCTCTTAACCAGGAGACAGTTTATTAGCCGGCGGCTGTCCTTGCAAAGGAGCAGCCCCGAATTGCCAAGATACAAGGTTTTTAAGCCCCAAATCCCATTCCTCATTCTGTCTTAAACACAAAGGTCCATCTTTCTCCTATTCACTACCTGTCAACCCACTGGTCAGGTGTGCAAGCAGGAAGTACAGAAGCAGAAAGCTTGTTGTTAGAATGTTATGTTCCTATGGGTGATTGCCTATGTTCCCATGGGCAATAGCCAGTGTTCCCATGGGCGATGGCCAAACAGTAATTTTCAGCTTATATACAATTGATTATTTTTCATGCCACTCAAGCAAGCAGGGTTACACAGGCTAAAATTGGCAGTTAGCATATGAGCTCATTGTTACAAGTTTCATGATTAACAGAATGTGGTTAGGGGTTCCAGAAACTAGGCCTAAGTTATAGACTTCCTTTGTCCAGTTTCAGGTTTTAATTATTCTTTAACCCTTTCACATTTCAGCGGGCTATTACATACCTTAAAAATCAGAAACATGTTAGTTACATATTCCCATTTCAAACCATGAGTTTTCATTTTTTATTAAAAGTCAGCAGCATATTTCCTCTTCTTTGATATAGTAAGTCTTTGAACTTAGTAAAGTTGAATTTAAAAAGAAAAAATATATACTTATATTTGCTTTTGGGTTAGATCAAAGAGCAGTGCATCCATGATCTCACCTGAGTTCAAAGGCCAGCTCTCAGTGATTGCACCTTTGTGAAATGAAAACAATCCCTATCTCAGAGGGCTGCTCTCAGGAACACAGAACATAAAGAAATCATAAGATGTATATTAAAGATCTTGCTTTTTTGAGCGAAATGCACCTAGAGTTAAAACTTGTTTTCTCAAATTAGTATTGATACAGTGTAGGCCACAATACTTAGTCTCTCTGTTGGTTTTACTCAATAAAATGGAACTAATAATACCTACTTCACAGTGTCGAGGTGAGAGTTAGGGATTGTGTAGTGTGAAACCTAAGCATAGTGGTGGGAACATAATAGGCATCAATTCTGTTTACATAAGCAGCGGGTTAAGATAGTGATAATTGGCAGTACCTCATAAGCTTTTCCCAAATCACTTTTAAATGGCCATGCTAACAGACAGAAAAGAGAATTACAGATAGCGCAAGAAACTACAGAGCTGTGTCTTCGAATTATTCAGATGTTGCTCCAGAGAACCATCCCTGTCTGCCACTTCCACTGTTGCCCATGAATACTGTAACTGCTAGTCAACATTCTTCTTTCTCCCATCAATTAACACTTCTAGGGACAAATTCACCTTCAATGTGCAAAAGATCAGGGAACAGAAGGAAATAGCCTTAATGCATGGAACATTTTTGCTAAAAGACAGTTTAAATAGATTTCAACTAAAGTGTTCACTCTACATTTTTGCTAGTCAATTTCTTAGATCTAAAGCTTTGGGGAAAGGTACGGATCTTCAGTGTGGCTGTCAGTGCAGTTCATTTAACAAAACTCCTCCAATTTCTGCCATATAGAATAAGTTTATTTAGTGCAACTTGGCAGTATTTCTATAGATATTTCTCTTGACCCATTTTTTTAAAGAAAATAAGGTGGTCTTGGAAGGTCTAAGGAAATTTATGCTTTCTCTTTCTTTATCAGGCAGATATAATATTTTATTTCTTCAGCTAGATGTTGATTACACGGACAGGTTCAGTTTGTTAAAAGTCATTGACCTTTATGTGTATGACATATGCAGAACTCTGTAGTTATACCTAAGGTAAAAAGTTAAATGCATTAATAATAATAACAGTGAAAAATCATATCTCTTCGCATTTTATAACATAAAAATTATATAACCTTCTCTGGATAGGAAAAAGGAAAATAAATTGTGAAAATTTAGAATGATTACAACTCCCAAACAATATTTCACAGTTAGTGTCATGTAGAAAAGTAGTTCTTACATAAAGAAGCTTGGGAGATGGGGTATATACTATACTCCAATTGAAGATGCCTGCCTCACAGTAGCAAATGAACCCTGAAAAAGTTTACCACAAATGTACCCATTGAGCTTTATTTAGCATAGCCTTTACAAAACTTAGATGTGTTCTGTAGAACGATAATTTTTCTGCATATTAACATGTGATATAGGAAAGCAAAAAATTCTGAGGTCAAATATTGAATATTAAAGTGTTAAAAAAAATTACAATTTACTACAGTATTTCTTAAACTGAAATTTACTATCTTTTCCAGAATGTTATATTTCTGGATATGAATGAACACAATATTAACTATTTTAGAGACATATTATTTTCTCTGTCATCATCTAAAAGGAACTGAAAAAAAATTACATTACAAAGTAAAGTTTCAACCACTAAGTTAAATTGTGCCAAAGGGACAGATACTTCCCCGTTCTTCCAGAGTTCCACTGCAGACATTTGTAGCCACTTTGAATTATGCAGCAGAACTTTTCAGGATGAGGATTTCTTGGGAGACATTATTTTTAGAGGATATGACTCTTTGCAAAAAAGAACTTTAAAAGTGGCTTTTCCAGCATCTCTAGCATTCATCCACTTTCACAGAAGAATCATACATCCAGTAGTTTCTGCTTTCTATAAATCTGTACACCATCAATAGGGTCAAAATAGGACATAACAAAAATAAGAAAACTGTGTTCAATGTACTCAGCCATTGTTCAAAAAATGAATAAAATAATCTAAATTTAAGGACCGGCATCCAAAAAACTAGAAACTTCTCTGAAATTAGCTTACCAAAATGGACACCTGAAAGCAACCATTTTATGTGAACTAGCATAGCATACTTAAATACGTAAGAGAGACAGGAAAAAAAAAGTTGCTTATAATTATAATGAGATCAGAGACACTAAGATAGTTATTCCATATTATTTTTATGTGTTGATATGTCAATAAATATAGTGAAATTAGTTTCAATACTGCACTACTAATGTTATCTTTGGTTTTAAAATGTTCCTTTTGGGAGGCTAAAAAGAATTGAAACATGTTAAGTGATAAGGAAGCTACAACTCTTTTAAGCTATCTTATCTAGGATGTGGTTCCATAGTGTAGCGGTTAGCACATCTGCTTTACACACAGAAGGTCCTGGATTCACACCACAGTGGAGCCACAGTGCATGGTCTATGGCCATGGCACCCTGAACAGTGTCTGATCTTGGAAGCTAAGCAGGGCTGGGCCTGGTTAGTACTTGGATGGGAGACCACCTAGGAAGATGAGGTCCCGTAGGCATAAATAATAATAATAAAAATAAACTAACTTGTTTATAGTTTTACGTTTGGAAACTTAAATGTCTTACATAAATTATAAAAATAAATAAATAAATAAAAAGAAATAGCCAAAAATCACATATGAAGTAGGTGACATAACCACTCAGACATATTATTTAACATGATTTTAAAACACAGTATTTTAACTGACATTATTACTGGATATGCTTTAAGGATTAAAAATAGTACCAAAGAAATATGAAACTGAATTAAATTGTCATTATTAGTAAAAATATTGATATTGAACAAATATATATTATAGTAGGCAATATAGATAACGGACGAAGCAATGATGCTATCAGTATTTTCAGAATAAGAGAAAAAAGCAAATATAAAATAAAATAAATAAAATCCAGGAATATTTATTTTAATTTTAAAATTTCAACGTATACTTACTATTAATCTTCCTTTTTAAAAAATGCACTTTTCCTAGGTCTTTTCATTGAAAAAGTGAAAACAATGACAACATAGAAGCAGTCATGCTCTATAACAAATATTTTAGTATCTAAATAACCATTACTCACTAAAAGAAACAAAGCTTTTTTGAAAAATTACTATTTCTAGATCTGAGAAAAGGAAATATATAAGATGAGAATGAAGTATCATATTCTCTGGAAGGCAATAAAATTCAATAACGTAAATGAAATGGACATATTCTCTGAAAACCACAAACTATCAAAGTTCAATCAAAAAAAAATAGATAACCTCAATAGTCTATACAACTATTAAGGAAACCATATTTTTACTTTCAAATCTTCCCATAAAGATAACTTCAGGCCCAGATGCCTTCATTGGTGAATTCTCCCAAACATTTAAGAAAGTATAATGCTGATTTTATGCAAAATTTCCAGAAAATAAGAGCTAAGATTTACTCTGATGCCCAAACCAAATAAGATTGGTTTTCTATGAAATAAAAGCCTTAATTGTGGGGATATGGGCAACATACAATTTTGCCTGTATGGCACTCAAGAAAATCCATGCCCAAAGAGAAAGAAAACAGAATAAAACCACAGCGTGGGGAAGGGGCTGCTGGGGATATACTGGGGCCAGAACTGCCTAGAGCTGAGCAGGAACACTAGGGAGGCCACACCTCTGAATAATAAAGCCCTTTCTCAATAACAGTACCTTTGAATTGAAAGATAAGGGAATTAATTTATCCTTAGACTTTTACTGGCAGAAGGTAAGTTCCATATTTATGGATATCTATCTTGCCCTGGTTAATAGTGAAGTGGTAATTTAATGTCGGTGGAATTTGTGTATTTTCCAAAAATAAATTATTTCTTTTGCTAACTACATTTAATTTAAAATGAATTTTTAAAAAATCAAGAGAACACTTTGTACAAGTCCAATTATTTGTGTATTCTCTACTACATCCATTTGTAGGAAATTCAGCTGACTTGTTGGTGTTGCTCCATTAAGGACACAGCTCACTTGACATTCTAATTAGTTTGGGGAATTCATACAGATAATAGAAATGCCTGAAAATAAAAAAAAAATTAAAAAAAAAAAACATTTTGGGTAGCTTTGAAATCCTTATCTTCTTATTTTATTTCTACTCCGGAATGATCTTCTGTCTCCTTTCCATCCATTTGAATCTTACTTTTCTTCTAAGCAAGTCCAATTTCAATTCCTCTATGAAACATTACCACAAAAAAAAAAACTTTATTGCCTTTTCCATCAGTTCTGTTCATTTGGCACACATAATTATCCATCCATGTATTTATTCTTCTATTTTCTTCTATAATTTTTAAGATGTATATGGTATATCATATTTTATAATATCCTTCCACTTAATTTTCATTTTCTATAGTTTTGGTTTATTTCTAAAGGGATAGTACTATGCCTTGTAATAAGTTGAATAGCCATAATTCCTAGTATAGGAAACAAATGCTTCTGACAAGAAAATTAATTTAATATAATAACTTTATTCTAAGACTAAGATCTAAAATAAAGGCAGTAGATGTCAAAAGTTATCACCTGTCATTAATTAATTTGAAAACTAGAATGATTTTCAATTGAATTTATAAACCCACAAGAAGAAAACACTACTTCATAGGTCCTTTCAGAGAACAGAAGGAGATAAGAGAAAAACGAGAATTGAATGTATCAAGTGTTCTTTTTTGTAGCAGGAACTGTTTTGAGAAATTTATGTATTGATTCTGTGTGTGCGTGTGTCTCATAACAGCCTGCTATGTGGTCAGTTTTTCTTCTTCCACTACATATAGATGTAGACACTAAGTCTCAAAGAAAGTGAAAAAGCTGAGATTTTAGCTGTTTGTTTTAATAAATAATACTTTCTTTTTCACTCCAACATACCTCCAATATTTTGAACATGAAGTAATCAATACTTTTAAAAAAGCTTAAAGTTTGAGCATGTCATTGCAAATGATTTTGTGTAAAGCATGCTCATCTTATGGCAGGTAAATATTTGTTTACGTCATGGAAAGCAACTCTTAAATTCAAAATCATCTACACATTAAAATGTAGCAATAATTTCTGACAGAAAAATATTTGCTTTGGCAAACAAAAATTGTCAAAGTACAACCAAATGTAGAAACTATCAATATATTTAAGTGTATTTTGAAAGATCTAGAAAAATGTGGAAACTTGGGTAAAGCAAATTAAGAGGGAAACCAAAAAACTCTCGATGAAAACTTACATATCTGGATGTCATGAAGAATATCGAGACTTGTGAACAATCTTAAATCAACTGATTGATATGAGCAAAATACAACTAAATTTAATATTTTATTTCTTGAAGCTACAGAAAGAGTTGGGGTTTATTACTCAGTTCCTTTAGGTTGTAATTGTCATTTGTTTTTAAAAGGATTTTAATAGGATCAGTTGTGCCTATAGCGAAACATCTGAATAGAAGAGTTAGTTAAATATCGAGCTAATCATTTAATCACATATGCATTCCCAGATATTTGACACACATCTATATTCCAGGCCCTCTTCCAGGCCCTGGATATATATTTTAAACAAAATAGACACCCTACTCTAATTAATATTACATGCTAGTGAGGGCAAAGTCAAAGGGAGACAGATTCTCACAGAAATAAACGTAGACTATTGCTTCATTAATAAATGTTCTAAAGAAAAATAAAGCAAGATAAGGAACTAGAAGTGGTCAGAAAAGTTCTCTCTTTTAAAATGGAATTTTAGCAAGGATATAAAAAGAAGTGAAAGACCAAAACACACTAATATTCAGAGAAAGATACTGTATGATGAGAGAGCAGTATGTGCGAAGACCCTATGGAAAGCCACCCACAGAATGATAGGTATAAAGTAGATGATACCTCATGTCCCTTTCCTTGTTCCAACACTGACATATAATTTAGAAAGAAGGAGAACTAAACATAAAAATGTTAGATAGAACAGAAATATTTTTTGGTCCCACTACAGATTCTGACTTTTCTAAAAAAACTCTTTTTAATTCAACTTGTGGGTAAGATTTTTTAAATTTATATATAGAAAACAGCCACAGTGATAATTATAATTTCCTCCTAAATTATTTAATCACTCAACTGTTAGCATAATTGAATCAATTCTCAACTAATGGGCTGTAGAAATAACAGTAAAATTGTATAATGTTACAGATCTAGACTGAATTAATTGACGCCGAAAGCTTTGCTTAATTAAAACACAAGCTTTAAATAAATATATTTTTTGTTTATAATTCTCATACAATATAAGTAAGGCATTCTTTTATAGTCTCATTAAAAAAATGATAGAAATGGTTTATTTTCAAATTATTGCTATCTTCGAAATTCCTTACATTCGTGTCTAGCTAAAAAGTCATATTAATTTCAACTGCTCTATAATCAATCGATACCAACAAAATCATGTTCTTAAATTATATTCTATGAACATAGTTGTTTTTTCTTATATTATCAGCTTTTTAATAATCAATTATATATCTGTATTTTATTTGTTTCATGGTTAATTAGAGACAACTAACCAATGTGTTTGTCCCTTTCCATGTAAATCTTTCTAAGGCATCCATCATGAAGCACATGAAAAATTATCTGTCTTAATTTATAGATTTTTAGTATACAGTTTAAAAGAATTAAAACTCAAAAATATGAATTTCTTAATATTGTACTCTATTTTTGGGCTTATTAAAAATCAGAAAATAATAAGAAAATTATAATTAATTTACATTTTTTCTAAAAACGTTGTTAAAATAGTAAATCCTATCAGTAAGATAGGATTTACTAGAAAGAAGTGTCCATATTTTATCACATTTAGCAGGATATACTTGACAAAAAAGATGACACCAAAATTTTATTTGTTCATTTATTACACTTTAGATTCTCTGTTCACTAGCTTTATCAAATGTTGCTTCATCTCACTGAAAGGGAAGATGGTTTAACTTCAAAAAATGAAAAGTGGTTAAAAAGTTCTATATTGTCCAGAATGAGACCAACTTTAGCTAATAGATTTTTTTGATTCTTTACTTAATGTTAGTTCTTTTCTGTTATAAATCAATTTTGAATAAAGAAATGGATTATTATTTTCAATACTGTTAATGAAGCTTAATATGCTTTTGTGGGAAAATATATATAACCTAGTGGATATGAAAACATTATTACATGCACATACTTCTAATATGTCTCATAGCAGATAGCATGGTAATGGGTTATTGACTTATCTTCTTCCTAAACTTCCTTAGACCTTCCTGAGGATGAAACAAAAGACCTTTTCTTCTCTATGACTCAAAATTCTAGCAAAATGCCTAAAACAAAAAATACTCTTGAATCTAACATAGACTTTAACATTGAATCAAGAACCAATGCCAGGAACACTAAGTTCTTCAGGTCGCTGCTCAAATGTCATCTGACTGGAGCCAGACTTGTTTGATCATTTCATTTAAAATAGGAAGGCTTCCCAATCCCAAATATCCATTCCTTTCTCTACTTCTTTTTGATTTAGCATTTATTACCATATGACCTTCGTACATATTATTTTTGCTTTATGTTAAGTATCTTCCACATTTAGAATAATGACAGATATTTATAGGGGCTCAGTAAATAGTGGTGGAAGCAATGAATAGATGAGTGAGGAAATGGAAGGAAATCCAAATCCAATTTCCTGTGGGTATCAGCAACAATCAACCAGAAAATACACCAGAAATATTCCAATGAAAATTGCATTAAAAACTACAAAACTCTTGCAAATAGTCATAGCAAGAGATATTAAATACTTTATTGAAAGTCAAAAGGAGTGACTGGAGAGAATAATCATGTTCTAAAATGGAAAGATTTGGTATAAAATAAAGAGGTTAATTTTCCTTGTATTAAATTGTAAAACTCATGTAATTCCATTCAATATTCTAATGAGATGTGTGTGTATTTGTGTGTATATGCATGTGTATATATGGTTTAAAAATAGATATCAAGTTGTTTATTCTAAAGTTTATTTGAAAAAGTAATTTGTGAGAATAGCCAATGATATTTTGGAAAAGGAAATAATAAAGAGAAAGTTACTCTACCTCATAACAAAATATAAAATTATGCAATTGAAGAATGTGATATTTTATGAGAATAGACAAACTAATCATTTAGGCAGTGGGAGCATACACACACAACTATTTTTAAAACATAAGGTGACTTTCAAATAGATAAGAAAAATTATATGTAATTAGAAATTGTATATAATATATTATTTGAATAATTGGTTATCGATTTGGAAAAAAATTGGTAACAACCTCACACATATGCAAAATCTAGATTCTAGATGTTTGACTATTAAAGCAAATCTTAAAGACTATTTTAATATTTATATTTTTACATTTGTAAAAATATAATTTTTACAATTGTAAACATATTTCATTATTATAAAATATGAACAAATGCTCTTCAAATCTAAGGTAAGGAAAGTTTTGCTAAATCATAGTCTGTAGATTATCTATAAATGAAAAGATTAATTCATTTAAATATATAAATATTTTAAATTTTATTTGAAAATTAAAAGCACATTATAGAAAGTGAGAAATAAAACTATTCACTGGAACAAAATATTTACAAGATTAATTAAGAAAAAGATGCAAACAATTCACCAAAACCAGAAATAATTTGCAATAGACATTTGATATTACTATTCAATTTCACTGGTAAATAGGAACTATAAATAAAAACAACAGAGAAGATGTGTTAATAAAAGCCTATTGGCTAAAGAATTACTTTTCATGAAATAGTTATCTCATCCTTTAGTTTCTTATAGATATCTATTTTGCATTAGAAATCGTAAATGTTAAGAAATTTGTGAAGAAGAGAAATTTAAACTTTATACAATTCTACTCCAAAATACCTTGTGGGTTATAAAGTGAATAATCTCATGGAACTATTTCCAAGATATGACATTAGGTGAATAATGTAAATTTTAGAACAACTTTTTAAAATATGATTTTATTATTTTTTACATATATGCTCACAAAAGCTCTGATTAGTTCTCACTTTCTTCTCACTCTTTCTCACTATTAGGACTAGAAGAAGGAATAGAAACCAGAGAAGTAGTAGAATATGGTTTGGTTTTATTTTTTAAAACAAATACTTTTATTAATTATAATTAGAGATTTTTTTTTTCTGAGGGAGGAAGGAAAAAGAGAGAGAAATCTACTGCTGTTTTTAAACTAATCCTAGATGCACCTTTCATAACAACTAGGAAACATAGGAGCCAGATGGGCAAGAGGTTTTGAGGAAAGATGGAGAATGAGCTCTGTCACTCCAGATCTGTGAAAGAAGTATGTACATAGTTAACTGCTAGGAAATTCTGCTAGAGAGCCTCTAAGTTGAGAAAAGAATGTGGTTTTGAAGGTTTTTTCAGATAATGTATGCAATGTATTTTTTTTACTCATTTAACCAATTAATTTACACTGGGATCTATTATGTACTAGAAACTATGCTGGGACCTAACTACTTTATTGCAACAGTATATTTATTTACCACTAAAATCCTACATGAATTTCTTGCATCAAAGTTTTTTGTTAATACAAGATTTAACTATTATTCACATTGCTGTTTATAACATTACTGTTTCAATCTGATCCTTAATATTTTTATTCAATTGCTCACATTTAAAAATCTTATCTCCTCAATTATACTATCAAATTTTAAGAACATAATTCATGTCTTATTTTTCCTTATACCTCCCACAATAACTTGACATAGTAAGCATGGATTAAATCACTGTTATATTTTAGAGTTCTTTTATAGTTTCTCTAGCTATTTACAGTCTTTGTTTTGAACTCCATTGTAGCAGGGTCAGTGATGGGCTCAGATACATAGAGTGGAAGACATTAGAAGAGACAATCACAAGTCAGAGAACATCTGAAATATCAGAGAGGTGCCCCAACTGAGGTCTAGGTTTCAACTTTTCTTACATCTTTCTTATTATGTATCAGTATTTAAATGCAATAAATACATCTTTTATTCCTTTAATAAGGAGATCCTTTATTAACCTGAAAAGATAACTCTCACAAGGGGAATCATGTGTTTATCTCTCTGAGACTCAATGTTCTTTTTATAGGAAAAAAAAAATTCCTGGTAATGGTCTGAAAGTTATATATCAACAGGGCAAGATTCCTGAGCGAAATAAAATCTTTAAGGTAATCGATGTTAAGAGATAATTCTCCTTGGGTCTCAACCATTTCTACCTGTCTTGTAAGCAGAGGCACAGACTATGTTATAAAAGATGTTGTATAACAAACTGTCTGGGGAGACGGAGATAGTGTCTGCCTCTGGCGCAAAGTTCAGGCAGGATTATTGCCCACTATAAAAAAATTTAAGTCCAGGATTTCTACTGCATGTGTAGCATCCATCTGAACCACTAAGCATCAACCTTGGGACTAGAGGGACAAGGAATATTGACATAAAAATGAAGTTTTTTTCCCTGCTATACCATGAATATTAAATTCCTTTTATTCTCATCCAGAATCTTGTGTTTTGTACAGTCATCTATGAATAGGTAATAGTCTAACTTCTTAGTTTGCAAGTAGCATAAAATCTTAGGTTCTTTCCAGTTACTGCAGCAAATGTTACAGAGTGGTCATACTATCAGGTAGCCACATCTCTATCATCGAATTCCCAGCCCATGTAATACTAAGCCTCTGAGTTACACTGTAGCACTATTTTTCAAGGAGAGGTATTCTCCCCCTCCATCAACTAGAGAAAATTTACTAAAGTCATTTAAAAATTTTACCTTGAAGACTCTAAACATCCACAATATTATTGCTATAAAGTAACATTTTAGCATGCTAATATTTACATATAGTATGAAATCCTACTACAAAAAATTCAGTATTCTAGCCCACATAATAGCATTCAGTGGTTGATGATAGCCAATCTCCCAGCACTTTCATTCAAAATTGTTGTGTGATAAATCTTGTACAATATATGGATAGACATACTAAGTATACATATCCAAAGTTAGAAAAAACATAAAAAATATATCTCTGGTCCTTTAAACATAATGAAGATATGAACTCATATTTAGCTGATTGAGTACTGACAGTAAAAATAATAAAAATACTAATAAAACTTTATAAAACAAATAAATATGAAGAAGAGATATTAAAAGAAAAAGTGACCTTGTGTGCTGTCTTTGTTACAGCAGGTGTAAATTTTGACAAATGATACTTGTAAATCAGTGCTAATGAGGTAAGATCCCAACTGACACATAAAATACAAGCACTTCTGATGAACTTTATAAAGGCCAAATGGCAGATGCATGTCTTGGCTGTTAACATTCACGGATTTTCTTACCGAAAAGAAAGGTAGAAATTAAATATAATGTAATTGTTGGCCACATAGTGAAATTTCACAAGTATTCGATGCTTCCAGAATAAAAGGGAAAAAAATAGTCTTAAGAATTTACATATTAACTAAAGACATATGATTCTGTCTTTCCAAACACCTTATTTTTTTTCCTTTAGGTTAATATGATTTATATGACAAAACAAAAAATGCCTGTGAAAATGCCATGTTTCTAAGTACTGAAAAATCATACATAACATCAAGGTGATACCTGACAGGATAAGTTTACCCAGTCTATTAAGCAACATTGAAAATACATAGTACTTCCTAATTTTGCCAAAATGTTAAAAAAAAATAAGAACAATACCTGATTTCTGATAAAGACTAAAAAATAAATCAGAAATTCAAAATTCTTTCAGAAAACAAGTATACTGCATCTTTCCTTTTTCATTAAATAATATATCTACCCAAAATGTATTATTATAGATACATAACTTAAACAAATGATTACTGAATGACAGATTATTCTGGGCACTTGGAATACATCATGAGTAAAACAAATAATCCTGACTTCTTGGGGCTTACAAGAAGTTGGCAAAGTAATTTTTAAACTTTATATAAAATGGAAAAGACCTATTCTCAACTGTAGTTCAAATATGCCCAAGAAGATAAATTTTTGTAAAATGACTTAAAAATATAAATAAAAAGAATGCTTTGGCTCAAATAGTGAATAATAATGGCTATTTTTCTGGTATACTGAGGATTAAGAGATTTACTAAGTGGCTCTCTCCTTTTAAATATTCACCTACCAGCATCATAGGCACACGTTCAAATGTGGTTATAGTATTAAAGTAATAAAAGTAATAAAAATAGAATTTTCTATGTCACCTTCAGACAAAGAGAATTACCACTTTTTGATTGACAAACAGTTACCAAATTCTTGGCTTTTCTCTTATTCTGGGTGCTGAAAGCTTACTCAGCTTTAGGTACTTATATCTTCATGACCATATTAAAATGCTAACTTTCTATAAGTTTACTATCTTGGACTGAAAATATGTTATAACTCTTTCTTTACAAGGTGATTTTTTTAATTGGGATTTGGAGGTGAAATGCTTTGCTTCAAATAATTATCTGAAAATTAACAATTTAATAACAGTTTACAGATTCAAGGTGAGTAAATTTTATTTAAAATGAGTATTCTATGGTAACCACTGCTACCTTTAAACTTCAAAGTTTTGGGGTTGCCATAAATGCTCCATGCAAAGGGACTACATAACCTGAAGGAAATTGTTTGCAAGAAATAATAAATATATTTTTAATTAAATATACTTAAAAGGTTTTACTTCTGAGCCAGATTTTATAGAGTATACAATATAGGTAATATAATAGACAATATATAACATACTATTTTTAAAAGTGTTAGAAATATTCATATAAATTAATATAATTTACTATATTTTAGAGTCTACAGTGTGAAACATTTAATGAAGGAAACGTTATATTGTTAAATCATAATACTGCCTGTTAACCACTATAATTTTATATTTTTATTAATATCTATAATGACAGCCAGAATTATATACTTTTAACTTTGAATTTTAATTTGAAATTTGAGGGTCTAAAATTTTTCCCTATTCCATCATATCTAAAAGTTAAAATTTGACTATTCTTGCAATTTATTTTTAGACTGAAAATATAGCACTAAAATTCTAACTATAGTGAATATAATGAGTAAATGCTCCAAATACCTGAAAAGTATAAATGTCATAAGCTTTAAAATGAGTTAACATGTTTGTCTATATATTAAGATGTAAAATTATTCATTCATATTCTTGTAACATAAACGTGCATCATTTCCCCATAGAATAGTGATACTTGCTATTGAAAATTTTGCTAGTTCAAAGTATTGAAAGTTATTTGCATTCATCCCTGTTTCAAATACATACCAACATCACTAAAATAAAATATTCTGAAATTAGAAGCATGTCATCTTAACTGAATAGCTCTCTTATATAAAGTGCCAAAGGAAATTGCTTTACTTTAACACATATCAGAACTGCACACGGCCCTTATCTCTGACTGGAATTATTAGGGGAAAAATAACTTTGAAATAGCTTGGTTTCTTGCCTTTTGCTAGCTTTGCCTTTTTTGATTATAAAGAAATGGCAATAATTAAAATATTAATGGATGAATGATATTATCTATTTTGCATTACCTGTTTTGCATTACTTTTTTATCAAGTTGCCTGTATTACATAATGTATTGAAAATATGAGAACAATACAATAAAAACTCTTTTATGACATTATTTAATAAATGAAGTAAATATTATAAACACCTCAGAAATAAAGAATCTACAGGCTTCTACAATTTAGATCAATTTAATTAGATTGATTTCAATTAATTATTCAGTAAATACCCATTATATTAGTTCTTAATTTTTTGTTTTTAATGGAAAAATTATATTCTTTAAAAAATAAAAAGTAAAATAACAAGAGAAATGGATCTCAGAAGGGGCAGAGACTGGAATGTTTAATAAAAGGATAAACGAATATTGAATAAATGGCTATAATAAAATTATTCTAAAAGATATTGAAGATTAAAAATATATAGTACTCTCCCCTTATCTACAGTTTTACTTTCTATAGTTTTAAATACTCATCAATGACTGTTTAAAAATATTAATTAGAAAATTCCAGATATAAATAATTCATAAGTATTAACTTGTGTGCTGTTCTGAGTAGCATGTTGAAATCTCACACTGTTTTGCTCCGTTGCACCCCAGACCTGTATGTTTTCCCACCGGTTGGTCACTTAGTAGCTGTTTTCATTATTAGATCCACTTTTGTGGTATCGTAATGCTTGTGTTCAAGTAACCCTTGTTTTACTTAATAATGGCCTCAAATCTCAAGAGTAGTGTAATGCTGGCAATTTGATATGCCAAAGAGAAGTCAGAAAGTACTTTCTTTAAGTGAAAAGGTAAAAGTTCTCAATAAGAAAGACCACATTTACAAAACTATTATTATTTTAGACTGTTATAGCAGTTCTATTTTATTATTAGTTATTTTTGTTAATCTCTTACTGTGCCTAATTTATAAATTAAACTTTATCATACATATGTATGTATAAGAAAAAACATAATACAAAAAGGATTCAGTACTATCCGTGGTTTCAGGTATCCACTGGGTGTCTTGGAACATTGTTAACATATTGAACAAGGAAATAAAAGATGATTAACAAACATTTTTTTAATGTTTTTGGAAAAAAGAATAATAAAATAGACAATCTGGAAATATTTATTTTAAAATAAAAGAGAGGACAAGGGAATTTTAAGATATTAGCCAGTTTGTTCCATTATGAGTCATTTTTTCTAAAACTGGTTTAAGCAACTTTTCACTGCTCTAATGTCATCGATGTATTATTTCCTTTTGATAATTTTAGGAGATTTCCTTTTGATAATTTTAGGAGATTTATATTTTTATTTTACTTTTTACATTTCGATCTTTAACTCATCTGGAATTTATTTTGGAGGATAAGAGGTAAGGATTTATCTTTAAATTTCTCTTTTTATCTAATCGATTGGTAATGGTAACAATACTATTCATGTGAAAGACGTGGCAGATTTTGTTGATTACAAAATTAGTTTTAGCCCACAGTAGTGAACCAATGCAGGCATACATCTAGCGTGTGAAACTTGATTTTAAATTCAAATGGAAAAGGAATATGGAAACCATATCACATAATTAAAGGTGGGGAAATAGTCTTAGCTGCAATCTTGAGAAGTCTAGTGGTACGTATAATAGCTTCAATTCAGTTATAGTTAAGGTTTCTTGTGACGAAGAATCAAATGGAATGAAGGAATGCTTAGAAAGCCTTGGGCTACTCCAACTCTCAATTATACACCTACAAGTCCTAATGCCAATTTCCTCCTGCTGCAGAAGGCTTGAAGTTAGGCCACGTGATCTCTAATGACTCTCTCAATTGACTGAATCTTTGATTCTCTGTGAAAAAATACTATCTTTACAATATAAAAATTTGGATCATAAAAATTATCAATAAACTAACATTCTTAAACACCTATGTAGACTGAATTACTGCCTTTCAAAAATATTTCTAATATATTTAATAATAAAAATTTTAACTCTAAAAGACTAAAATGCATAGCTGTATATATCAATCCATATGCTTTAAGTACTTTAAAATTATTTTAGAATACATAAGAACAAACAGTAAAATACAACATTATTTATTCTAATAGCAAAATGATTGTTGAAGCCAAATTTTCACTTAACATGTAACAAATTTTGACATTTTAACTTAGATAAGTAAGTGTTTAGAAAAATAACATCACAGGTCTATTTCAGTCAAAGAGATTCTGTGCATAGTTATACATACACTAGAATGTAAAAGAAATAAATTAGTTCAATGCCTTGTTTAAATTAATTTGATGTGTATATCTCTTTCTAAGAAGATCCTCGAAGCTGGCATCTACCCACAGTCTGGATACACAGGCAGCTTCCTCATTCACAATAATATTTAGATGCTGTATGCTCTACCAATTGTGTTATCAGTCTGACAAGAGGAAGATAATTTGTTCCTTTAGCCTCCATACTTTATCTGAATCTCAATCTAATTTTTTAATCAGTAAACATCTACTTTCCAATTTTCATGTGAAAGCTAAGGATGTTAGTAAAGCATAAATAGAATTTTTCTTTTGTCCATTTGTTGTGATTTTTAATTTTCTAAAATTTGAAAATGTAAAAAAAGTGTCTTTATTTTATGAATAAAAAATAAATGACTAATTACAAGTATAATACCTAACTGTACTTTTCTGAAATCTTTAACATTACAACCTCTGAGAGTTGAAATAGGTCTTTATAGTCTTCAGTAGCAGATAACATTAAAAAGAAATAGATAATAAAAAATGACAAATTTATAAAAATTTATGTTTTATTAAGCATTTTCATTTCACCAGCACGTAGTAGTATAAACTATTGACTATAATATATATGTATATCCCACATATGGTCTTGAGATACATAATTCTTCATAGGGAAGTAGTTGCATGATGAGCTATTTAGAAGTTTTAGAATTAATACATTTGTACATACATAAATAAAAACAGTAATTTTAAAAGAAAATCAAAATCTGCATTTTTTAAAATGAAAAAAATCAACATTTTATTTGTAATGGGGTAAAGATTCAGTTTGTTTTATTTAACACCCTTACCAAATCAATATGTAATACCAAAGGTTGCACACTGATTTTGAGGTGAACATGCATGAATAAGTACATACATGGTAAGCAGTCAAATACTAAAAATCACCAGTGCACTGGGCACAGACTCTTCAGAATCTCTTTGTCTAAGCACAGTTATTGAAGTCATTTGCTGTTATTCAACACACAAACATAATTGGGGCAATAGACACGATGTGGTTGGCTCCACTCCCTTGAAAACATTATTTTAATATTCCCCCTGAAGGTTTTTTTGTCAGTCTTGGAATATTTTATAAGTGCTTAATCAATCCACTTAAATATCAACTTCCAAATTACACTTGTGGTATAGTATTGATCACAAACCAAGTATTTCCACTTTTTTTCTTCTTGGAGTAATGTCTATTTATCTCATTCAGTAAGAATATATGTTCTAGAAACTGAGATGGCCTCTTATCTAATGATAAGCTCATTAATTAAAGCCAAATGAATACATTTATCAAAAGGCACTTATTAGAATGAGGAAAAATACCAAATCCATAAATCACTAAATGTGTATTCATAAATACATACATCATTGTATTTATGCACAAGTACATAAATCATTGAAATGTGTAATTTTTCACCTTTTTATAACTGGAGGCATTCATTTTATGGTTACATAATATTGGTTTAAAATATTTCTGTCTGTATAAATTACACTCCTGGTGAGACATTACTTTCTCTAACAATAAATTTCTAAAATTACCATTGCCATTCTACTGTAAAATTATTAAAGTGCATGTGCATTTTCAAAAGCAGAAAACAGTAGTATAAGCAAATCTATGGAAAAGAAAATTTGATCAGGACATTCCTACAGCCATCTTTCTTTCAATAAGGGAAACACTTAAAACCTTTAACTATATCTTTAAGTATTTCACTATTGTTAAATAAAATATATCAGCAAATACTGTTGTTCTTTCCTGACATTTAAAACTTTGGAGCAAAGCATATGATGCCTTGAATTAATGCATTTTCTACTTTCAATTTGTTATTTCTCAATATAAAATTCAATTTTCTAAAATTTAAGATGTCAAAAAGAATAATAGTTGCTGATAAAAATTTTAGGGAAGGCAGGTAATTCGTACATGTGGATCAATTCAAGACATTAAAAGAAGTCACAAGCAATGATGAATGTATCACGCATAGTTTGTTTTGTTTCTGTCTATTTGAACATTTAGTTTCCTGTTCATTCATCACTCAGTTGGTACATTTACGCATCTACCTTCCCTGCCATTAGTCTATACTCTCATTAAACAACTAGTTACTAGTGACTATAATACAGAAGTCACATGCTAGTTTAGGTGAGAATATGGAATGAAACCTGCAAATGTAGATTTTTGCCCTCACGGAGTCTCCTATTGGAAAGATCAACAGAAAATAAATAAATAATCGAGAAATAAGTATAATTGTAAATTATGACAAGTTCTAAAAGTACAGATGTACTAGATCTAATTATAAGTGTTTTTTTTTTTATCAATTAAGACTACTGTGCACTCATACCTTCTGCCAACGTGAGAAAAGAAGAACAGCTCAAATACTGGTATTGAAGAACTGGTTATAGGAAGATGAGGTATCTCCATCCCGGGGGTTTCTATTTTAAAAAAAAAAAAGTATGGAGCAGGATTACAAAATGAAAATTTGTTTTTTAGAAAAATTGAGGAGACAAATAAAAGGTGTGAAAAGATACAGTACATCATAGAAAGTAGGTCTACTAAAGAAATATACTAATACTATTAAGCAGTGTAGAATGCTCATTTGGTATTTGTGATCATGAACATAAAATGACCCCACTGTATAATTTTCTCCAGCAATGCTAAATCACATTGTTACAGGAAGTTTGAAGAAAGATTTCTGGAATGTTTTTGCAATGCAAATAAAAAAAAAAGATGCGGGGCGGCACGGGAGGGGTGGGTGGGTGGGGTGGGGCGATGGGCGGGGACAATAGAAGAAAATGTTAAATGATTGCAGATGAAATTAGCAAAATAAAGACTTAAAAAAAGTCAAATAACTAGATTCCCTCAACAAATAAATTGCCAAAAAGTAGAAGAGAAGGAAGGAAGGTACAGCTATCAACTAATTGAAATATGGACTTTGGTTGGATCTTAAGTCAAACAAACTTAAGAAAATTTACAAATTTTTAAGAAAATAAAATTTATGAAGCAATTCAGTCATTTGAATACTAACTGGCTATTTGACATTAAGCAATTATTAAAATGTGATAATGGCAGTGTTGCTGTGTCTTTATCCTTACTTTTTAGAAATGCTTACTAAAATAGTTACAGATGAAATGATATAATGTCTTTAATTTCCTTATAAATAATCTGTAATGGGAGGGTAAAAATGAAAAGATTCACCATAAATTGGTCATTGTTGAAGCAGAGTAATGGGTTGGCACATGGTATATTTATTCCTGTGTAAACATGTGAGTATTTTCATAACAAAGTGTGTAAAAAAAAGAAGATATTACTTCGGTCAGTTTCTTACTACCTTTCTAAAATAAAATAAAATCTTACTACTTTACTAAAATAAAATCAGGTTTCTGAGCTAAACCTAAAACAACTTATCTGGATATTATAGTCCTCCATAACAGTTAACCTTTATCTATTGCTACTCCCTCTAAGAACCTTTTACTTCATTCATAAACTACTATCTGCTAGTTCTACATGCTCTCCTCCTTGTCACTTGCTGTCTTTGCTTGCATTGTTCCTTATATTAAGAAACTCCTTTTTATCCACTCTAGCTTCTGACTTTTCTAACCCATTTAAGTCCTGTTCAAAAAAACATTTTCTCTATAAAATGCTCCCGCATCTCCTCCAGGCTGGTTGAATAGTTATCACAGTCCATAGTCTTTCATGAGTGTGACTATTATATTATGTTTGATTTGCCTGGTATTATAGTTATGTGTACTTACAAATTATTTCACCTATTAAATTCTAAGTTTAAACTGAGGTTAGGGACTCTTTTTTATAATTTCTAATCCATCATCAACAATGTCTGGAAAATAATAGCTGCCCAATGAAAGTGAGTTAAATATTAAGAATAATTTATTTAATGTTCTACCCTACTTACCCTATATACTATGTATATTATCCAAAATTTTAAAATTTCTGGATAGATGGTTTTCAATAACAATTTATAACTCTGATTTTTAAAATGATGGTACACAATTATTTTTAACTTTCTTAATTGATTTTCTTATGTTAGAATATTTTGAGAAATGGAAACTGGGTGTTTTCAAACAAAAAATAAAATAAATATAACTACCACAAATATACTTTCCTTATTGAGACAATGTGCTTGGAAAACTCTATTCTTTCTTTTAAAATAATTTTAACACTGTCCTCATCAGAGAATTCTTCAATTCCGTGCAATCTGCAACCATCCCACTTTCATTAACTCTTAAAGAGCCAATTCCTTCAATATAAACAAAAAGCTGCCTCTTGCAATCAATATCAATCTAATTCAAGTAAGACACTTCCTTCTGAAGATGCTCATTTGAAATGTCATTACTGTACAAAATGACCCCATGGTAATGAACATCATTCCACCATTATTTAAATTAAAAATTATCTAGGTTGAAATATTCACAATAAAACTATAATTATAAAATAACTGTTTTACATGAGAATCATGAGAAAGACCTATATTTTTTAAGGCTTAGATTTGTTGGTAAAATCATCATAAAAAAAAAACCCACAAAATTTGGGTCAGTAGCTAGTCAGTAGCTTTTTTATTCATTGGAGATTCAAAATGCTAATTATTATTAGATTTTAGATCTGAGAGGACAGGCCTATGGAGGTTGTCTTATCAGAGCCTGCCTTCTGAGATCAGGCAACTGAGCAGATGAGTAATATGGCAGGTGATATTGAGCCAGTTTATAGAGCCCGCTGGCTAGTGACAGAGAAGTAATCTTCCTAGTTCACCTGACTCCTAAAAGGCTACTCATTTTACTCCAAGCTGCCTCTTTATTGGCCATGAAAAGAGCTTTAGTGACATTTTAACAGTAACCCATATTGTTCATAATTTAAGAAAGGCATTGAGGCATGATCATTTTATTTACAGATTACAAGAAGGTAAAAAGAACAACAACATTGAATTGAAAAATTAGAATTTGAAAATAACTGAAAGGCATAAATAATAGGTTAAATATAGTAAAATTTCTTAGAGATAAATGGAGTTTTAAAAAATAAATTCATATATTTAGTAATTATCGATATGAAAAACCAGAGTTACATTCAACACGTCAGCAATGGAATGTGGCTTTCAGAAATGCTAATGATTACTTTTCCTTTATCTGCACAATTTCAGCTGAGCAAAAGTTATACTGCAAAGGGAAAAAAGAAGTGTGTGCATGGCTGCCTTTATATTATTTAAGAATTAGGAACTTATATAATCTGGTAGAAGAGTGTTTAAGGTTTGGCTCTCTATACCTTGAAAATATTTTTGCAGATTGGAATCAAGAATGAAGGGAAATGGAAAGAATGGTTACTAAAGAAGTGGAGGATTATAAGGCAACACTGAGCATGCACCTGAGATCTGAGATTTTGATACTGCAGTGTCCATCTGCATCATGGAGTGATGTCGTCTTGTAACTAGTAGTATTTGGCAGCCAGACTCTAGAAAGTGGATTAATGGTTTGAAAGATCTGATTAGGAGAGGAAACTATGTTAAGCAGGTTAGGGTGAAAGAACAAAGGGACAGTGTATTTAGGGTGCAGGCAAGAGAATTGCCGAAATAATGAATGGAGTCTGGACTGAATTTGACAGTAAAACCAGAAAAGGATAATGTATTGACATGAGATCTTGAATTATTTGCCTTACTCTATCTAGTTCCCACAGTTTGAAAAGGAGCATCAACAAACAAGGATATCTAGAGGACAGAGATGAGAAAAGTGAGATGTGAGGACAACATAACTATAAGAAGGATTATGCACAAGCCTAACTCTATTTAAACAGAAGAGACGGAATACTAAATTACACTAACAAATTTCACATGGAAAAATATTTAAACTTTCCTGTCTGGCTTTAGTGGAAACTACTGGGATCTATTTGATAAAGTTATATTAATTAGATTGAAACTTAATATATATAAAAATTTGTTTACTTGTAGAACTGCCCACAATTGTCATGGAATTTTCAAGTAGATGTTCAATGATATTAATATGAGTTTAATAAAAGAATCTATTTTTCAGAGATAGGGTTAGAGCAAATAATTTTAAAGTAAAGTCTGATTATCAATTCCAAACTGTTAAAATATGTAAACTCTGGCCTATGTAGCTTTCTAATTAACAAAAAATTATACCCTTACACAAATCCCATTAATTAAAAAATAATCTAATGTATTTATGAAAACATATATATATAAACTTCATCAGAAAGTAATAATTTATTTTCTCTACTTGTGGACATAAGCTTAGAGCACCTGAATAATGTTTATCTCTTATTCTGGAGTCCAGTGTGAAGCCATCAGCCACAAGTGTTCATTGAGCACTTGAACGTGGCTAATCTAAATTGAGATGCTTGTAGGTGTAAAGACAAAGAAGATAACACTACTCACATATTGGGTTAAACAAAATACATGTTTATATGTATATAATAATAAATTTTACATTTATTACTTTTTACGTTTTTTTAAATGCTACTAGAATATTAAAAACTATGTGCATCAGATTGAGTTTCTATTAATAGTGCTGCTCTTGAGAAGGGAATAGTGTTCAATAATGCAGTTCTCTTTACAGTAAAATTACTACATTAAAGACATCATTCTTTAAATTCTTCTATTGTGATTCCCTTTATTCACTGATTTTCTCTCACTGTACACTGAACATTGTTCTAGGCACCAGAGAGAGAAAAAAAAAACAATAAACAAAATAGAAAAAAAGAATTCTTACCTTAAAGCAGTTTATCTTTTAATTTAAAGAGAAAATCAGAAGTTAATAAGATTATAATATGTCAGATGATAATAATTGCTATGGAAAAATAAGGCAGTAAATCAGGAATGAGGTTGTTAGTGGGAAAAAGCAGAATAGATCACGCATTTGGAATTGCAATTTTTATAGATGGCTTTGGAGGGCCTCACTGAGAAGGTAACACACAGGCAAAAGAGGGAGGGAGAGAATAATGTCAGGAGAAAGAGTGTGATGAGCAAAGTCCAAAGTTCCTGATGCCTACCTTGGGTGAAGTATTCCAATAACAGCTAGAAGGCAGTGTGGCTGGAGCAGAGTGAGAGAGAAAGAAAGTGTCAAAAGTTGGGGTAGAGGAGTTTATTGTTGACACTTTCCACTTCTCTGCTCTGTTCTAGGTGAGATATGATACAATTCAAGAGTTTTAGCAGAGGTGAAACTTACTTTCTTTTATATTATGATGTAAAAAAAAAGATTGTAAATAAATCTCCCTGTGGGAGGTTGTACAGGGAGAAAGAGTAGAGGCTGGTGGCAAGAAATGATGGTGACTTGGACCAAGGTGGTGACTGTGGTAGTTATAAAAAGTGGTCAGATTCTGGAGATAGAGACTACAGAATTTGCTAAAAGATTGTGTCCTATGAGAGGAAGAGAGGTTTTGAGGATTCTTTTAGTGACCTTTCCTCTCCGTTATATTAAATTATCATTAGGAAAATGTATATACTCAGAATTATTTTTATAATGAATATATATCTCAGCTATAATATTCTGTCCTTCTAGGGAGGGAAATTGAGAATTTATTTTTAGAAATATACAGATTAGAACTCAAATCTATTCCAAATGGTAGAATCAAAATTTAAATCTTTAATGATGATCAAACCATTTTGAGGCATTAGGTAGGCTGATTTTTCCTCAACAGGTTATTTAGAAAAAATATCAAAAAAACTGACATATAATAAGTTGTTCAACAGAATTACAGTTATTGGAATTCAGTTACCAGTTATCAAACAATATATTACTAAACTCAAGAAGAACTTTCAAAAAACACAGTGTAGGGCTTAGCATCAAATCATGTAGAGAGCCAGATGTGAGCCAGACCTGATCGAAGCATTGGCAAAGCCATGCTTGGCTGTGTAGCAATCTGCCAAGGGCAGAGAAGCAAAACAGTTAACAGAACAGCTGCTTCTAGTTTAGCATAGATAATCGGATATACACAGGCCTTGGGAAATTATTGTTGCCAGCAAGATTCAAGTCCTGAGAAGAAGATTCCCACTCCCTCCTTGACCCTCAAAAGTAAAATGTACTCACTGAGCTTGCCTCAGGGTCACTGTATCTCAGCAAAGTGCAGTGTCCCACCTAGCCCCAGCTT
The DNA here is from genome assembly GCF_902729225.1 of Pteropus medius. Lineage (NCBI taxonomy): Eukaryota > Metazoa > Chordata > Mammalia > Chiroptera > Pteropodidae > Pteropus > Pteropus medius. Next base: position 7,783,985 of record NW_024352787.1, on the reverse strand, counting down.
TTGTATATACTGTCTCTGTGTTTTTCTCAATCCTTCCGTTGCCCCTCCTCAGGTATATTAACCCTCTAGCCATGCAGGTCGCAGCAATGTTATACTACAGGGTTACTCAATTTCAGCCCTATTGACATTTGAAGTCGAGTCATTCTTTGTCAGGGGCTGTTTTGTACATTTTAGGAAGCTAAGCATCATTCTTGGCCTCTACCCACCAGATAACAGTAGCTACTCCCCATCCAGTTGTGACAACCAAGTATTCTCTGATCTCTAGAATCTTTTCTTAAAATTATGATAAATTAACTTTTATTGATTAGATTATTTAAAAAGTAGCTGACACTTATAGAAAATACATTGTACCAGTCAATCTAATATGTATATTAAAATTAGGGAAAAGTCACTTTAGGAACACTCGGGTGGTGATAAGGAAATTCTCTTCTTCCCTGTATGGGGATTTTTGTAGTTTGCCTCCATGGCTCCTTGAAGTGGCCTGGCGTTATTCTGGGACGAATATCTTGCAGAATTTATCAGGTTCCAGCAACTGACCTTTCTAACTAACTCAATAGCAGGAAGTTGCCTTTCTGTCTCAGCCACTCAATGAGGATACTATCATTCTCTCTTTTTACAGATAAAGAAACCACAGTTTAGATATTAACTCATTTCCTCAAAGTCTCAAAGCCAGGGAGTAGAGAAAAATATATGATCTGGAAGTCTGGGACCCCTCCAAACATTTCTTCACAGAAGACTCTTCAAACCTAGATTTATTCATGAGTTTGTCCCCTTGATTTTAAAATATGTAGTGAATCTAATGAAAATTTTAGAGCTAGATTGCCAGTTAATATTGTTTATCATTAAGAAAATGTTTGGTTTAAGTGTTTTCATTTTTAAATTTTAAAACTTTTAATTTATATGTGTGCAAACACGTAATTTGGAAAATATACTGTTGCCCAATCAAATTGGAACTCTAAATATTCTTTAATGTTTATATTTAACCAAAAATTACATAGCAAATTTGTAAATAACTAGGTTTAATTATGTTTTCAGAGGAAATATATTAAAGGTGGTATTTAAGCTGGATTTTATTAAAATATATTTATTCAGCTGCGTGAAGGGCTATGAAGGAGTGGCAGAAGTACTGGAGTGTGACAAAACTATGACAAAGGAGTTAGGAAAAGCATTTCAGGAACAAAGATAACTAATTAAATCAAACATATGGTTCATCTCATTCTGGTAAGAGCTAATTGCTTTTTGTGTGCTCCAACTGTTAAAAGTACTATGATGTGGTTACTCGTGTGAACATAAATAGAAAAAATATTAGAGAACATTAAAATTCAAAATGCATACTACATTTTATGTAATAAAAATTCTTTCTTTCCAAACTTAGTGTTCCAGTATATTAAATTTTCCGATTAATTTGAAATGTTATTTTAATCTTTTAATGTAGATTACTCTCTATTTTGTCTTTAAAATACTATGACAAATATGATACATGCCAAAGACAATCTTTTAATGTTTCATAAATATCAGTGGTTAAAAAAATATTTATAGTTTAATTCTATAAAAGTTGATGTAAAACATGCAGAAAAATAATGAATCTCTGATTCTCCAGACATTGCCATAAATGTACTATTTTGTGTGTTTTTGAAAATTCTTTTGAATTTCTTTTTCTCTTATGTATATTTTAGAGTATAAGGAAGGGAGGATACTTAATTGAGTTTTGAATGAGATATACCCTCCTCTATATTCTCTATGTGACACAAACTATTTCAAATTTGAAATAATTCTTTCAAAGCAGAATTTTCAGAAACAGAAACATTTAAAATATTTTTTAAATTATTTAATTTTTTTCCCAAACTAAATACTTCATTTTCTATTGATAGTTACTGAAGTGTCATTCCTGGTAATTCTAAATACACATGTCCCTGCTATTAATCTGTTAAAGAACAAAATTCAACCAAGTAAATTGAAGATCTAATTGACTTTATTAAGTGATTAAGGAATTGGGCGGTATCCCATCTAGCAAATAAAAGGACTCTCAGGGTGTTATACAAATGGAAAGTATTTTAGGAAGAAGAGTGGGGCAAGGGAGCTATTGACAAAAGAAAAGGAGGGATTAATTTTAGATCAAGATTTTTTTTGTTGTTATTGGAGGTGGGAGGGAACAGCAGGGGTTTTTATCATGTAGATTGCCTCTTTTTCCTATGTGGGGGCGGGGTAGGAAATGGAGAGGGCTCAAGTGGTAGACTACTTCATTGGTACTGACCAGAAAATCCCAGATTGGTTGAATAAGATTTTATCTCTGGGAGAAGTTCAAGTAGCAATTAGGTCAGGTATTAAATCGAGGTTCAGTATCATGGGCTTTAGCATAAGTTTGGAGCTTGTGGTTTTCTCTTTAAACAGTCCCAATAGTGAATGAGAGAAGCGTACTTATTCTTTAAAAAAGTGATTTTCTGCCTTCAGCATCTACCTGGGGCTTCATAATTCATGATCTTTTCAAAAGTGTGACTCCATTTCATCAAATGATCAGTCATTCTCAGACTTGAGTTTACTTCAGAATCTCTTGGGAGCTTGTTCAAGCAGCTTGCTGAGCTCCACACCTAAGTTCCTGATTCCATAGGTCTCCTGTGGAACCGAGTTGTTTTCCTAACAAGTTGCAGGTGATATTAATGTTGTTGGTTCAGGGACCACATTATGAGAACCTCCTTACTTTAAGGAAACTTTCTCTAAAAAAACAAACTTTGATCAGTATGTTATAAGAGCTCTCAGCTTTTAACCATCTTAATGTAGTATACACATCTTAGCATTTTAAACTTTCTCAAATATTATTTAATTCGTAAACTCAGTAACAATAAAAAAAATTCTATTTTTTAATATTTTCCAGAGGATTATGTACTTTGTTCCTCAAAAATATGTCATTTAACTAGTAAGCAGGTGAGATAGAAATATGAAAAATGTACAAATGTGTTTTGAATTTATTAGGTACTTATTTCTAAACTATATTTTTTAGATAATTTACTTTTATGTCACATTTTTATATTCTGAAAATAAATAACAAGTAAAATTTTAAAAAATTAATTCAGAAAAGTCATCTTCGAGGAAAAAGCTCAGAGCTTTAACTCTAATCCTAACCCTACCAATATTTAGATTTATGACTTGGGGAAAATAATTTGTTCCTTTTGGGTCTCAGTTTCTTCTTTTATAAACTGAGGGTATTAGATTAAATGAGGTCTAATCCTGGGAATAAGTTTTAAATTTTATGATAATAATTTAAAAAATAACTCACATTGTTATCTTGCAGATTTATGATACTTTTATGTTATTGTGGAGCACAAAGTGCTTTATATACAAAAGAGTGAGGATTTCAAGCTATCTTAAAATAGGCCATTCTGAAACAAGATAGCACAGAAGAAAACAGGGATGTCATACCTTTGAGGAAGAATGTATGCATTCCAAAATGCCAAATCAGTAGATGAAAAGGCAAATATTCCTCATGCTCTGTGGTGTGTCATCTAATTATAAACAGAGTTGTGTGTGGGTTTTCAATGACTTTTTTAAAAATTAGTATTTTAAAAAATATCAAAACCTTCACTGTAAAAATATCAAATATCATGAAAGAGTAATTTGTAGTTTGAAATAAACCTATCATGTTGATGGTAAGAATAAAATATTTATCATTAAATTAGGTTTAAATATAAATCTCAACGTCTAGTTTGTTCTATGGAATTAATGAATATACTCCACTGTTTGTTTTCCATTTATTTTATTGATTTAATAAATAAAGATTCTAAATTGTACTTTGAAGAACTATTTATTTTCTCTGCTTTTACAAAAGGGTTTCGTTTCAGTACTTTTTATTTCCCTTAATAACATTAGTGCCCATGGCATTTAATAAATCTTATATATTAGTACAAAATGTATCAGCCCACACTTTTGTTTTTTATGAGTCTGTTGCCTTTGGAGGGTGCTGGAAGAAAAACATATTTGTATCACAATTCTTTTAGAACAGTTCAGAATAATTGTTATTTACCTTAACAGAGTAGAAATAAGACCTAAGCCTGTCTTAGAGCTGTTTTTTATTGATGCTTATAATTTCTCTGTAGACCATAAATGCACTTTTCTTTCATCAACAAACATCGAAAAAGAGCAGAAGCAGCATACACAAAAGCAAATAAACCAAAAAAAAGTTCAGCCTCTCCTTGTAATACCCCTATTTTTGGTCTACTCAGCACATTTGCTACATTCTTCAAGTGATGAGAAGCCAGTGTGTTAATTGCAAGACCAGGAGAGGAGGAATGCACAAATAAGAAGCTTTTCACTACTCCTCCACTGCTCTAATCTCATTTGATGTGAGAAATATTGGGATCTTTGGTTTCTCAAAGGCACTGCTGAATATTCAACAGAAAAATGCATTTCCAAATGGGTTTGCAGAATGGGTTCGCATGCACGAGATTTCTTCTTTACTAGTTGTGTTAAGGGTTTGGTTCTGGGCAAAGATATGCTAACAGCCAACTTCTGCTTCTGTAAACTGCTTGCTTGTTTGATGTTAACTAGGGTGTGGTTAATCTGTTTGCTTGTTTGATATTAAACCAGGGCGTGGTTCTAGGCTTTATAAACTGCCTCTTTTGGGAGCTGGGGGTTGATCTCCTCGAACTCTGCGGGGTAGAAAGTCAGTTGCCGGCCGGCTAATAAAGGCTCATAATTCATCTCAATTGGCTCCGTGGGTCATTGATCACACCACAACAGTTGTCTACACTTAAGAAAGTTTCTTAATTTCTCTGTCTCAGTTGTTTTCATCTGCAAAGTGTAGATATTTTTAAAGTACTTTTTTGTTTCCATTTAAAATTTTTAAAAATTTTCAGCTTCACTAAAGAATAATTGACAACCAAAAATTATATGTAAGGCCTACAATGCGATGTTTTAATATATGTATATATTGTGAAGTGATTACCACAATCAAGCTAATTACAATCTCCATCACCTCACATAGTTATGTATTTTATTTCGTCATTATTTTTGGGTTGACAACACTTAAGATCAACTCTGTTAGCAAATTTCAAGTATACAATATAGGATTATTAACTATATTCACCCTGCTATACGTTAGTTCTTGAGTATTTATCATACATAACTGAAACTTTGTCCAACATCTCATTTCCCCCGCCCTAATGCGGAATCTAAAAAAGCCTAAATGTGGGATCTAAAAAAGTTAAACTCATAAAAGCAAAGAGTAGAACTGTGGTTGCAGGACAAACCGTACCTATTTTAAATATGCTTTAAGCCCACTTCTCAACACGACTTATCCAATGAGGCAGCATCTGCCACCCCAATAGTGTGCCCTTGTGCAAAGCATGCCTGTTGCTCTTAAACTGTATAGAAAAGATTTGCTTCCTACCCATTAGCTTCTAAAAGCAAATCAAAAAACAAAATAACTTTAGAACTTTAAGGATAAGGTCAGTGTTTAATTTTTCTTTATATCTCAAATACTTATCTCTCAGCATTTAAAAAGTACTGACACAAAGTAAGTATTAAGTGCTTACTTAATAAAAAAAGTAACTCTTGGTGTTAACATTATTAATTTTTACTACTTTGTTAGATGTAGCTTTGATATTCAAGATCTCATAAAGTATCAATGAAGGGTCTGTTGGCTTGGTCAGTGTGGCCTTACAGCTGAATCAGAAACATAGGTTAAAAGTGACTGAGTTTCCCATATGATTAACATAATCTTGAATTAACGTATATAATAAATCAGGCATGACAATGACTTATGAACTCCCTGAAATGTTATTATAGCACTTAGTGTAATCTTTTTGTATTTAGTAGCATCATTGTGTAACTTGGCCTGGAAAATTTAATATTAGAATATCTAAAGTATGCTTCTGGGGAAAATTTTGGAAGAATCAACATTGCCAACTAAGCTTTTCTTCTGTGCTCTAAATTGATATATAGAAACATGTTTCCAGAAAGTAGAAGTAGTCAGAATGGAAAATTAGCCACAATTAATAAACTGAACGTAATCAAAAGATTTTACAGCCTTCTTTCATTTAAAGAAAAGCTTTATTAGAACAAATAATTCTATAAATAACATGTTTAATGGACAAGGTTTTAAAGAAATGTCTCATCTGCATGTAAAGAAGCATCTTTACTTGCAATGATTATTTCCAATAGGAATAAGATATAAGAATATAATTGTTCTTTCTCTGTAATAATGCCAAGTATATATTGGTATTGAAAAAAAAAGTTGTGTTTTGTTTAATGAATTGAAATGATCAAGGCATTCTGATGTTTCATGCAGTCTTTGTTAGCTATGTTCAAACTTTAATCCACCTACATATCAATAGATTAGAAACAGAAACCAGATTTTGACTTACAAATTAATTTCATGTCAGCATTATTCTATTCTTTTAATCCAGAATAAATATTTTTCATTAATTAAAAGGCAGAGCCTCAAGGCAAATAATGATATCTATGGATTTACATAAATACAAAGCTCCTCAATGTCATTTTATAAGTGTTAGAGCTACATTCACTCTCAAGTCTCTTGAATCTAAATTCCTTCCCTTCATTCTCTACTACATTGCTTATGCCAATAAACTTGGCCCTAAGTGTCCCTACACCTATTTTTATGTGTTCCTTTGCCTTGTTTCTGCTTCCCTCCAAATCATCATTTTTTATTTATAATTGAATATTACATTGATCCATTTTCAGTTAATTTTTGTGAAGTATAAGATGTTTTATTTATTTATTTATTTTTACATATAAATGTCCAATTGTTCCAGCACCATTTGTTGAAATGACTGTTCTTTCTCCATGGTATCATCTTCGTTTTCATGCCAAAGATCATTTGACTGTATTCGTGTGCATTTATTTACCAAATCACCATTCTTGATGCAGAGACAGCTCCGTGCAGATGCTAGCGTCAAACCTTACTCAGTCTCTCCCCCATTCCTTCACTTCCTTCTGCTCTTCACAATGTGACAATGAGTCTAATGGACAATCTGGTAAAACAACCGCTTTTAAATAGCTAATACTGCATGTAAAACTTGATTCAGAAAAATAAATCATGCTTATATTAAAACTTTTAGTAGTAGTGTGGTAGGCTGTTTTGGTCACCATTGGCTTTACAATTCTTAAATTGCTCTACATACTTAAAGAAGGTCTTCCTTTTTCGGAATTGTTTGAGTTAATGAATCCCCCTTGAATTATTAGAATTCTCCCATTCTCATTCTTAGTCATCATTGTCAGAGGTTACTTTGTCATTCTCATCCTGCATTTTTCATCTACCCAAGGTACTTTATAGGCAGTGCGTCATCAAACTAAAATATAGTTCTATATAAAAACAAGGAAAAAAAGACAATTAACTTTTTTTTTTTGAGTACAGATGAAAATGCACAGCTCGGACTCACAGTGTCATTGCCGACACTGGAACAAAATCTGAAATTTCTGATTCATGGTATATCCTGGTGGTGACAATTTGACTAGTTTTAAAAAATTAATAATTTTTGAATGGTGAAGGACAGACTGGATAGACTATGTTTCTAAAATATATCTTTCCAATTAGTTCGTTTTGCAGCCCAGAATATAAAGCAAAAACAAACAAAACATAAATAAACCAAAAAGGAAAGTTCTATACACTGATTAATGATTTTTGCAATTATTTTTTGTTATCTAATAATTTAATTCAAATTAATTTGTACATCTTTAACATCAGAACAAATCTCTCCCTATGGATTTTATTTATATCTGAGATTCATATGTTTGTCTCTGGTATTCTCCATAAAGATTAAATAACACCAAATATTAGTATGTCTAGACTTTTATTCCAACATGCAAAGTGTGTTCCCCAGTTTTAGAACAAATAAATGGCTAAGAGAATGAGACAGTGTATAAAGGAATGAGTTCCAGACATAAAATACCTATTCTGCAAATACAGCAGAGAGGAGCAGATGGTGTACTTCAGAATTCTCTAAATAATAAAGAACATGCTATTTTATTATAAGTTCCCAAAACCTGGTCTTAAAACCCTTACAAGCTGAATTCTCTTGCTTCTGGCTCTTCTAACATTAGACTGTAAAACAATTAGGCCCCCTTAATAAGGTAAAGGTGAGTTTTTAATCTTTGTTGGTACTTTCTGACAAAACCCTGAGTTGAGTTGTAAGTTAGATGTGTAAATTAAAGTCGATAAAAATACAATAAAGAATACCAAACCCAAAATAGTCATCAGTGTTTCTTTCCTGCCTCCAGGACCCTTTGGCTTTCCCTCCTGTTTTCTCTTATTGCTTCTGTCACTGCTCCATCTGCTCCATCTGTTAAGGTCCCCTTAACATTGTAGTGCTTGTTGTTTTAAGAAAAAGCATGCTAAACTAAAACCTTCCAATAAGTAATCTTTCTGCTTAAAAGGTAAAGTAATTTGTAGAGCTATCAAAATCCAAATGTTTTTCAACTTTCGTATGTGTATACGTGTGTGTGTACATATATTATTAGGCAATGTATTCTGCAAGAAAAATTGTGTGGCTTGTCAATGATGTTTCTTAAATTGTTAAGAAAACATTCAAAAAAGAAGAAGAATAAAGATTGGAAGACAAGTTAACTACTTAATAACTAACTGCTTTTTAGGTCCACTTTAATCTTGCTCACTTTGCTCACAATTAGTGTCTGAAAAATAAACAAGCTACTGTGAGAAGACATCAATCTCAATTGCTATTTAGATAGAAAAATAAGTTATTCTTTACACTGCCTGAATTGATTTTACAAAATAATATATGAGGGGTATTTTATTCAAACTATATAATTGCCTTGTTTTCAATTTAGGGAGAAATCTGGAAGAATGCATTCCTAAAACCAAAGAAATAAATTGTATGATTACTAGAAGTAGAAAATTTGTATAATGGAAAAAATATTGACCTAGGAATCAGGATTTTTGAGCTCTAACTCTCACTCTGTCACTGCCAAAGTTACTTTCCCTTCAGCAAATATCAGTTCTTTAGGTCTTGCTTTTCTAAACTGTAAAATGAGGGCTTTGGACTTAATTTTTAAGACACTGTTAAATCCTAAAATTATGTTTACCTACTTTAATGTAATTAAGTGTGCTTCCTCAACTATGCTTCCACTACTTACCTCGAGATCAGATTTTTTACTTGAATTTCTCAAAATTAGCTTACAGACTTTAACATCGGGACAAAGGGATATAAGACGCTTGAGGTAAATGCAGATTATACTTCAGAAATTCCATTATGAATTATGAACTCTAATTTCACTAAATTCTCAGCCTCCATGCTCACTAAAAATTTAAATTTTTTGAAAATCCATGCACTAAGTTAAGAGATAATTCACTGAATGAGCAAGCAATGAGCAGATTCATGCCATTTGTCAATTCAATATGCAATTTGCTAATAGATTCAAAAATTTTTAGAGCTGAGAGGAATTTTCTCTTTTTATAAGTATTAAAAAAGAATTGGAGAGGGCGAATGAGTTCTATTTTTACAGTTTTATTGAGGTAAAATTTACATACAATAAACTACTAATTTATGTAGTATAATTTTATGTTTTGACATATGTATATACCTGTGAATTCCTCACCAAATTAAGGTATAATCATCATATTTTTCACCCCAAAACCCTGTTTGTAATCCCTTCCTACCCTCCTTCGTTATTCCCAGGCAACCATTGACCTACATTCTGGATCTGTATATTAGTTTTCATTTTCTATAATTTTAAACAAATGTAAAGATACACTACGTATCTTTTTTTTGTCTGCCTTTATTCACTCAGCACACTTATTTCAAGATTTACCTATGTTATTACTATTGGCAGACAATCCTTCATGGCTCTGTCATGTTTCCTGCGTGGTTTCTTCATGTCTTGTGAAGAGAATCACTGACTGCCTTTGTTCTGAATTATTTTTGCAGGGATATTTGTATAGAGAAAAGACTTGGAAGACAAGAGTGTCTCCCTCCAGAGCAAAGAACAGGTATGATAAAGATGTTGTCTTCCTACAGAACAAAAGTTAAGTGAGTTCATTGCCTAGTATAAAATATTTGAGTTCTTACGCTTGAGTTCCTTTTCCTGTAACAGTGTATTACGTGTGCCCTCTTCACATTGCCTTGTTGGAACTGGGACTCAGGGAACCCATGCTACTCTGGCTACTGCTATTGTTGTACATGAGTTAAGTCCTTTGTCTCTGACCCAGGAGACTCATGTCTTCTGTTTGCTTCCATAAAATTGTGCCAGACTAACTTGTTAGCTGGCAAATAGAGCAAAATTTCAGTTCCTTCGCAGCTCTTGATCGTTTATTCTTTTTTTTCATTATTGACTATTAATCCACTTTATGGATACACCTCAATTTGTAAGCCCATTTATCAGTTAGTGGATAATTGAGCTGTTTCTAGTTTGGAGCAGTTACAAGGAGAAAAAAAGCTGTTATGAACATTAATGTACAAGTATTTGTGAAGCTTATACTTTCATTTTTCTTTGATAAATATTTAATATAGAATGGCTGTGAATACAGCCCCTAGGTGGGGTTGTAGCCTGGGCTGCAGGTTGAGTGGTACTGTGAGCTGTGTTATGAGGATGTCCAGCGTCAATAGGCAGGCTTCCTGGTTATGTGGGGCCAATGACTATGAGCAACTGTTGGGCAGAGATGCTGGCTTGAGTCCCTGCAGAGCAGCACTATGACTGCCTAGCTCTCTGGCCAGACTTCCTGTATGAGCAGGATTGGAGGCTGAGAATTTGCTTCCCTGGAGCTGGGGCGGTAAACGGTCTGGTATAAACCTTTGCCTGGGGACCCAAATCATGCAGACAAGCCAATGGAGCTCCGCGACCAGAAAGGAAAACCAGCAGGTCCACTAGCTGGGATCTCTGCTCCACCACTGTAAGTAGCCATGCAGACTGTGGAGGTATTGAGGGCTGGTGGCTGCAAGCCTGGTATCCCCTCCATGTGTATCTATCTGCTCCCCAGTGGTTGAGCACATAAATTCTTCTACTGATAGGGGATGGGAGCGGATGTGGGAGGGGAGTAGGGGAGAGAAGGGCAAGACCAATACCTGAGTAAAACTTTCAGGAATCGATCCTATAAGGCTGGGAAAGCTAGATGTATGTCCACCTTGGGTACTCTTTTCCTCCTGAGAAACTGTAGGCACAGAACTCTGAGGCGGTGCTGCGCAGGCTTGTAGGGGAGGCGGGGCAAGTGGGGCGGGGCATGTGGGGGCGAGGCATGTAGGGGAAGGGCAACGTGGTCAGAGTATAGGCCCTCCTTTCTCCTCTTTAATGGGGTCCTCAGCCTCTGTGGTCCAGGGGGCTGCTTTAGCCACGCCCCTAGGTTCTAGGAGTTTCTCAGTGGTGTTTGATCTATAGCTAGTTGCAGGTTGATCTTTTGAAGTCGGGAACAACCTCTGTCACCATCTTGATGACGTTACCACTTGGGAGGATGCTGGCGGCAAGGACACTGGTGACAAGCTCCTGAGAGCCCAGAAAACTAGGTTTAATGATGGTAGAGCTGCAAGGCCAAAAAGAAACTTTTGATACACATAGTAACATGAGCGAATTTCAAAAACATTGTGATAAGTAAAAGAGGTCAAACACAAAAGACTATAACTTTTCTTTTTCCTAAATAAATAAATCTTTTTGGTGATGAAACTCCTAGTCAGTATTACTCTTCAGTCGACGTAGGGTACTAAAATGTTTATCTGACAGGCAAAAATGAATTTACAATAAGCTACTATGGGGCTATGCAAAGGAGAAAAAAAATAATGCACTTCTCCACCTATTTGATTTGCCAGAGGAAAACAGCCAAAAAGAACATTAAAAAGCCTCTGCTGACCAAATTCCATGTGAATTCCTGTAATTGGCAGGACCTAATTGGCATTCAGAAAACTTAGCATCTAGTAAACATAGCTCTTAGTTTGATAGTCACTGAGTTACAGGAAGAAACACAAATAGAGTAATGGGAGTTGAATGAGCCAATAAAGAGCATCTACCAAATATTGCTTGGCTTTTCTTATAGATTTGTATATATTCTTTATATATCTTGATAATAATCTTTAGAAATTGCAGTATCTTGTAGGATTTATTTTCATACATTTTTGCCTTTTAACAAATTGAAGCTTTTATGGTGGTTATATTTGTAAATGACTTTTTTATTATTTGAGCTTATTTCGCATACCATAAACAATCTTTCAGTATCTCATGTTCATAATTGTCATTTTCTATTGTCTCTAAACTTTTATATTTTTGATGCTTTTAAAATTTATTTTTTTAAATTGCTATATACTTGACACATAACATTATATTAGTTTCAGGTGTATAACTTAATGATTCCTTATTTGTATACATTGTAAAATTATGACCACCAAAAGTCTAAGTAACACCTGTCACCTTATGTAGTTACAAAAAAATACTTTTCTTATGATGAGAACTTTTAAGATCCATTCTCTTAGCAACTTTCAATATGCAATACAGTATTCACTATAGTTATCATGCTATATATTATATCCCATGACGTTTATTTTATTATTGGAAGTTTTACCTTTTGACCCTCTACATTCATTTCTCTTACCACCCCCACCTCTAGCAAGCACTAACCTCTTTTCTATCTATGAGCTTGGTTTTTTGTGTTATTTATTTATTCATTCATTATTTATTTATTTATTTATTTATTTATTTATTTATTTATTTATATTCCACATTTAAGCAAGATCATAGTTATTTGTCTTTCTCTGGCAGACTATTTCATAATGCCATCAAGGTCCATCTACATTATTGCAAATGGCAAAATTTCACTTTTTTATGGCTGAGTAATAGTTCATTTTGTGGCTATTAAAAATAATACTGCAATGAACATGGGCGTGCATATATCTTTTCTAGTTGGTGTTCATGTTTTCTTCAGATCATACCCTGAAGTGAAATTGCTGAATCATATAGTAATCTACTTTTAATTTATTGCAGAACCTCCATACTGTTCTCTACATTGGCTGTACCAATTGTCTTTGCAAAAATGTCTATTCAGATCTGCCCATTTTCCAATCAAATTGTTTGGGTTTTGTTTTTTCACTATTAAGTTATGTGAATTCTTTATATATTTTGTTTATTAACCCTACATCAGATACATAATTTGTAAATATTTTCTCCCATTCAATAGGTTGCCTTTTTATTTTGCTGCAATGACCTAGAATTTATTTGCATGTGATTTGAGGTAAGAACTCAGTCTCATGAAAAAGCAATTATCCTATCACTATTTATTGAAATTCCATCTTTCCCCACTATCCTCAAAGCCACTTCTCTCATAAGAACATGAGTTGTTTCTTGACACTTTATGCTATACCCCTAACTCATTCTTCCTCAGAAATGTCTTAGCTATATGTGGCCCTTTATTATGTTACATTAGTTTTAGAATTTGACAGTTTAGCTTGTCAAAATCCAAGACAAACAAACAAAATCTTTTAAATTTTAATGGTATTAAATCTATAGATCAAGTTGAAGGCATTGGTATCTTTAAAATGTTACATCTTCCAGTCCATGAACATGATAAAATTGTCTAATTATGTAAGTCTTTTCAGTGTATTTGAACACTTAGTCTTTTTCATTGAGATCTTAAAAACTTTTATTATATTTATTTCTTTTTGTATTTTGATACTTTTGTAAATAATACTTTTAAACTTTGTTTTGTAAAAAATGCCATTGCTTTTTTAATAATTTTATTTTTGACAATAATGGTAAATTCTTTTAGTAGTTCTCCTAATTAATCTGCAGTTTTCCTGTGTTTCTTAGATGGAAAATTGTATCATCTGAGTATAATGGGTGTTTGATGTCTTTTCCTCTTCTTTACTAACTTAAACTGCGTTTGAAAATCAAATATCTGAATAACTTTTACATTTTGACTAAGCTGCTTGGTTTTGTTTCCCCTTTTGGCTCTAAAATTTAATGCCTTGTTTCTCTTTTGGTTCATGAGTTTCATTGGAGATTCATATTCTTTGGAATTTCTTTCTCTGAAGACTTTTTCAAACCTGGCTTGAAGACAGGCTTCTGCAACATAAATTGGAAATACTTTAAGCTAAAATCTCAGCTTGAGTTAGTTGTGTTTTTGCTTTTTGTTTGGTTGGTTGCTTTTGTCTTTAGACCACTCAGATAATGATATTCCATTTGAGGATCGGCTTTTGGTTCTAAATTACCAGAGGAGTTTTATTTTGTTTAAAATCTGCATTTAGCATTTAGATTCTTAAAGACGCAGGCTTATTTCTAAGCCCTTTTTACGTAAAGGGCTTAGAAATGTGTAGTCTTTTAGTGTCCCAGTTTAGGAGTAAGATTGTCTTCTTTCAGATTCTCTACTCTGGAAAGGGTATTTCCTAGATTATCTCTTTTTTCCCTTATATCTTGGCAGCAAAAGTAAAATTCGAGATCAGTTTTAGCGATGACTTTAGAATGAGTTAGTTCTTTAATATCTTTGTAGTTCAACATTGCCTTTTAAAAGACTTTTAAAATATTTTATTAAACATTTTTTTTTTTAATCAGGAGGTCATGTAGTGTATCAACTCTCTCAATATAATAGAAATGCTTAATCTGTACATGACTATTTAAATTCTGTATTTATGAAGTTCAGGAAAAATTATAAATTTTCAAATATTATTTGTAAAATTAAGATGATTTTTAAGAGTTGTAAATTAACAAAATTAAATAAATATTTGCTTCTAAATCTATTAGCCAGGAAGATAATCATATCTGATTCAAAGAATAGGCATATTACATCCACTTTATATACAATTGTCATTTTTATATATGACAACAGAAATGTAGAAGATAAAAAAATGCCAGAAATTGTTAAGAAATACAGATGAAAGAATTAGCATATTTACCATTAGAAAACATTTTCTATCATGAACTGAGTATGAACTTAGTTATGCTCTACTTTTTTCTTCTCTAGAAAAATCATTCAGATTCTAGTGGTATTAAAAAAAAATTATAAAATATCTCTTAAGAACATTTATATTCCTTTCATCTTTTATATTTTCCACCATCCCTTTATATTTTTTAATGACTGTAATAATGAATGTTTAATCTCAGAATGAACTCTAAACCTTAATTTTATAAAAGTTAATAGGAAGTGAGGTTTTAATCTTTGGGTCTCAATGATGCATACTCTCTCCCACAAGTTTCTGCCTAGCACTTTTGTCCAGCTTACCAATGATGAGACTAAGAACCTATCTGCAGATTGTCTATTTTGTAGATAATACTCCAACCCTAAAAACAAAGAGACTTACTGAGGCTTTCTAGTTAATATTTTTTTCTATACCTACTTTAGATATGTGGATTTTCACAGAATCATAGCACAATTGCATCCCAACAGGAAATGTAGACAGATTTTAGTTTATCAAACTACCACGTTATTCTCTAGAATGGTCCAGATATTCCTGTTGTGGGAACATGCCATCTTTAGTATTGAGTTTATTTTACAACTTATACCAAAGATCTATTTCAATATCAGTGCTTCTTTATAGATTTACCATTCCATATTGTGACTTTCAATATAAATTTTGAAGGAAGATGTTAATGGAAAATATTGTTTAAATTTGAGTATGATCTATAAATTTGAGTTCCTTGCAAGAGAACAAAGGCCAAAAAAATAGACTAAAGACCAAAACTCACATTAAATTTTAGTAAAAAATATTTTTATCTTATATATCTTCAGGAGAAAGGAAATGTAAATTGAGAAAATTGAAATTGCCCATATATAAGCTGCTTGATAGATTTTTCTATATCTCAAGGAGAGTGACAATAGCAATTTCATTTTTCAAATAAACAGTGTCGGGAAGTCTTCCAGCTTTTTGAGAAATTATTTAAAATAAAGAAGCATACCCAGTGCCCCATATATCAAACACATTTCTTAGTTAGGCCAGGTAAAATCTTTCTGTAAATATATATTCAAATAAAACTTCAGGTCAAAATACCAGAATAAAAACAATAATAATTCTACCCGAAACTCGGTAGCATAAATGCATATTGTAATATATGGAAGTTAACATCATCATCGTACTTTACAGGGACCTTTTCTTGTTGTTGTTAACTAGATTTGATTAAAATTCATGGGGCACGAATTACTAAAAACTAAATTGAATGCATGTCCTTTTCCAGAAGCGAACTCATCTGTGAAGCAGATGGAAAATATAGTCAAATGCTACATCTAAATTTGCTATGAGGGAGTATGGCAGAAATTATGACCCTGCTGAAGATGAAGCCCATTACCTTATATCATGACAATAGCAAATATATTAAACAATAAATTAGTTATTATTACTGGATTTTAAACCAAAGTAAATCTATAATGTTGCATGCAAAAAAAATTGCCATCTCTGGTAATACTTTTCGAATGAAATACCTTGAATTGCATACCAGATGTGACACAAACTGCATTTAAAAGGTTAGGGACTATGGCTTCTCTGAGGACAATAGTGAAGTATTAGCATTGTTTTCCATTTTAAATGAGAAAATAAATTGAATATCATAAACCAAATTTCTTTCAGTTTTTAGCAAAATGAATAGTAATATAATATATCACAAAAGCAGAGTAATAGTTTCACTTTTCCTATCAAGTAGGACGTGTTCTCTTGTGTTCCACAGTCTAAAACACTATAATTTCCTAGACGTACAAAGTAAGTAGTCATGTAGCTCTGTCTGGCTACCTTCAAGTAGGTGAATGTCTGCACATCTTTACAGGTCTATTTTCTTCCTTATTACCTTTAGGTAGGAGGGTTTTGGAGATCAAGTACCAGGTCTTAAACTTCTCGTATCATCTATAGCTGTGTAACAAAATATCTTAAAATTTAATGGGTTAAGACAACAATCATTTCATTTATATGCTCACAATTCTATAACCTGAGCAGGGCTCAGTGGGGACAGTTCATCTCTCCTTACCATGGCATCAATTGGGCTGACTTTACTGATGCCAGACTCAACTCCTATATGACCTCACTTGCAAAATGGCCAAGGTGATACTTACTGTTGGCCGGAAGTTCAACTAAAGCTGTTGTATGAGCCTTAGTTCTCCTCCTGTATATGTGGCTAGGTTGGGCTTTTCACAGCACTGAGGTCTCAGAGTAGTTGAGATGTTGCTGATGCTTCTTAAAGCTTAAGCCCCGAGCTCCCAAACCAGCAGTGTCTTGTCACTTCTGCCACATTCTGTTGCTTAGGTAAGAGGTTCAAGTTCGAGACAACAAGACTACACAAGGATGTAAATACAGGGAAGCGTCATTACAGATCATGATGTAACCTCAGCACTATACACACAGATGGTACTAACTGAATAGTTTTTGTACGAATAAATTAGAGATCATCTAAATCATCTGATTTCAATGTTTTATTACCTTGATTGTTAAGTTAGCTAGATTTTCTTCTTATTTAATTTAAGCATATTTTTCCATGTTGAAATTACTACATTTTATAGCTAATAAATGGTCAACATCATCTTCAAAAGCCTGATTTTGCTTAAAGACAAGTGTTAAATTAGGGAGTTTTTTCCTTTATATCTGAAAAAGAAACTCATTTTGATGCCATATGGGAAATAAGGAAGACAGTTAAATATTTGGCAAAGAGTTAATGACTTGTCCTTAGAAAATGGAAGGATTTCTTTGAATCAAACACAAGATGCTAAGAGTGCTTTCAAGGAGCTGCATAAGAAAGAAGCATAGCCTAGGAGCAGTTTCATCCCTTGATGTCATCAACAGGGTTTGAGTTGTAAGTTAGGGTTCCTGAATTTAAGTGCTAGTCCTGCCCTAAGCAAGCAGTTGATTTTAGACCAAAAAAAGAAAAAAACCTTCAGCTACAACCCTCCGAAATTCTATCTATGAAATACAAAACCTTTGTAATTAAAGAGATTTTCATTTTTTTTTTCTATTTGCATAGCCTTTTGTGTTCACAGTTTGAGGAGAAATCATATTTCAGATTGGCAAATATGTGCATCTTTGAAAAACATTTTACCTCAAATTTGGAATAGTACTGGTGAAGTTTTATGCTCCTCTAGGTTTGAGATTTATTTATCCAGAAAAAAAGATATTTGTACTTTATAAATATGCTTTCTGTAGATTGACTCTTTATTATTGTTTTTGTTAAAACTGTTTCCATTTATATACAAAAGTTTTAATAAATGAAGTTTTTAAGTTAGAAAACAAATTTATAGAATTCAAAATGATCTTATGGTTTTGCAATATCAGAAAATTCTCTGATACTCTCATTTCTATGTTTATCTCACCATGGGCCTGGTAACAGATCCCTAAACTTTATGTCTTACCTGTAATGGCTATTAGATAAAACATAAATCAAGGTAGTAGGTGAGTAAAATTATTAACAGATAGTCCAGTGGTATACTGGAGATGACTTCCATCAGCCTGTGGAAACTGATTGTGTCCATTTCCTCCCAGTCTTTATATAAGGAAGTCATGTTGGAAGGTGAAATTAGCCATCATGGGAATATTTATGCTATGAAAATTGGCAAATACTATAAATCAGAACCCCTTTCTTTTCTTCCTCCCTCCCTTTCTTCTTTGCTTCCTTCCTTTCTTCCTTCCTTCCTTACTTCTTTCCTTCTTTCCTTCCTTTCTCTCCCTCCCTCCCTTCTCTCTTTTCCTTACTCCCTCCCACCCTCCATCCCAGCTCTTATACTATTCCATTCCTTCCTTCCTTTAATAACAACAACAACAACAACAACAACTTCTTTTTTCTTTTTAACTTTCTTTCTTCTTTCTTTCTTTCCTTTCTTTCATTTTTCTTTCTTTCTTTCTTTCTTCCTTCCTTCCTTCCTTCCTACAGCTTCCCATTCCTTTATTCTTCCTTCTTCCTTTCCTTCTTCCTTCCTTTCTTTCTTTCTTTCTTCCTTCCTTCCTTCAGCTTCGGCCCCATTCTTTTCTTTCTTCCTGGCTGTCCTTCCTTCCCTTCTTTCTTTTCTTTCTTTTCAACATAACAATAACAAACAACAACAACAACAACAACTATTTTCTTTCTTTCTTTTCTTTTCTTTCTAGCTTTCTTTCTTTCTTTTCATATATTTCCTTCCCTTATTCCTATTCAGCTTTTCTCTTCTTCCTTTTCTTCCTTCCTTCCTTCTTTTTAACAACAATATATTTTCTTTTAAACTCTTTTAACAACAACAACAACAATTTTTTCTTTCTTTCAACAACAACAACAACTTTCTTTTCTTCCATTCCTTCAGCTTTAACTATTCCTTCTATTTCAGCTATTATTCTTCATTTCCTTCCTTCCTTCCTTCCTTCCTTCCTTTCTTTCTTTCTTTCTTTCTCCTCATTTCTTTCTTTCTTTCTTCCTCCTCATTTCTTTCTTTCTTCCTTCCTCTCCCCACCTCTTTCTTTCAAAATCCGGTTGTTAAACATTTATGTTCACACTACTGCACATAAAGCAAGAAGTTAAATTAAAGGGGTAGGACAATGATGAACAATCAGAGTCAGCATTTAAACTGAGACCTGTTGAATGACAAGTTGCAATCAGTCATAAAGTATCTCCAATAGAGTGTTAAGTTGTAGAAAAGTCATAAGCCAGGGACAATCCTGGCATGTTTGAAGTACTGTAAAGAGGACAGTAGGGATAGAATACACTTAGCAAGAATTCTACAGAAGAGATTGGCAGTGCAGGTAGAAGTCAAATTGCATGGGGATTTATAAGGCCCCGTAAAGAATTCGAATTTTAAGAATGAAAGAAAGGCCATCAGAGTTTTAAGCTGAGGCATGACATGATCACTTATTTATAGAGAACAACCTGAATTCCCTGTGTCAAATGAATTGAGGCTGAGGGTGCAGAGGACAAAATGGAAGCAAGCATACCAGTTATGAAAATGTTATACTGACTCAAGTGAGAAAAAAGAAATCTTAAACCAGAAATCTGGAAAACTTCATTATTATTTGCAGGTTGTTTTAGTAGAATTTTATGATAAATTTGATGTGGAATAAAGGAAAACCTCAGGCATATAGCTTAAGGCTTTTTTTTCATTAAATTTTGATGTTATTTACTATGATGACATGGACTAGAGGAGGAGGATGTTAGAGATATAGATAAATGATTCTATTTTAAATGTTCTATATTTGAGATATCTATTACTTACATAAGGAAAGATGACACGTAGGTAGTTGAATATATAAGTACTGTGGCTCAAGGGAGAGTTCAGGGATATTGATATAATTTTGAGAATTATCAATGCATACTCAATATTTAAAGCCAAAAGAACAAATGGGATTACTTAGTGTTGAAGAGAGAGAAGAGGATCCAAAACAGATTCCAACATTTAGAAGTGAAAAAGTGATGGAGAAGCCTCAGAGTAAAGTGTGATGTTGGAACCAAAAAGATGAAAGAAAAAACATGGAACTTTTCTCACTGAAAACAAGAAATAGTTTAAATGAGAAAGATATATTTAATAGCATTTAATCTCACCAAGAGTTGATGAATATAAAACCTGAGAACTAGACTGGTGGGTCTACAGAAGATTGGAGTGGCTAGGTAGTAAAAGCAGTTAAGGAAGTAGACAGGCCGAGTGGTCAAATCATTCCATATATTTTTCTATTAAGAGGAGCAGAGAAATGGGAGATGTGGGCTCAAAGAAGGAGTTGCCTATAAGATCAGAATTGCCGGATCATATCTATATATTAATGGGAACGAGAAAAGAGAGGGAAATGATAATGATAATAAAAGAGGATAGTTAAATGAAAGGGTAAAGTCCTAGGAAAGGAAAGGAAGATAGGATTCAGAAAATAAGCAGTCTTTAGACTTTGATGGGCATAAGGATATTTTTCTATGGTTATAGGAGAGAAGACAGAGAATTATAAATATAATATATATGTATGGTAAGACGATGAAGGAGTTAGTGTTAGTTACATTTGTTTCTAAATTAAATATAAAATTAGATCATGAATGAGAAAGGAAGCAGGAGAGATTGGGGAGAAAGGAGACAGTATTAAATATTGGTGAAGATAGAAAACCAATAGACATATATAATGAGATTGCTGTAGCATGTCAAGTGCCCTTTTGAAATTGAAGACTGTGAATTTAGAGATTCCAGTCATATAGGCTGGGTGACTTCCTTTAATAAAAAGTAGCAGCGCTTAAGGTGGGACATTTTCCTCCATGGAAAATAAGCCCACCCAGAGCTAGACTGTGATAGACGTGTGGCCACTGTGAGTATGAGCTCAGCTATTTGCTATTGTCATTTGTGGTAGTGAATTGGTAGAGGGTGTTTCTAAGTCTATTTCAAGGGGTATATGTCATCAAATTAACAGTTGGTGGATCCTCTGACTAGCTGCTAGCTGGAAACATTAAGCAAGGAAAGGTCAGGAAAGTGAATTTATAAAGCCAAATGCCAGAATAGCTGTAAGTAGATCAACAATTAGAACAAAACAGGGTCAGTGATGAAAAAAAAAACCCAACTATTTGAAACATAATTGCCAAAGCTGAAGAGATGGGGTAGATTGCCCGCAGACCATTGCAGCAACATCATTTCCAAAGGAATCGCATACTGCACCTGTGTATACTCTTCCAGTGTCCAGTGGAGATTTGTGTCATAAGGGACTGCTTATTCTTCCAATTTTGTGATACCTTCTTAAAAATTATGTTTAACTCCACAGAAGTCCTTGTTTTTTAGAAAACAATATTTTTTATTATTCATGTGATACTTTCAATTATATATAAAAGGACTAAAATATTTTTAAATCCCTTATGTTTTCTATATCATAAATCCCAAAATAACCCTATTTTTCTCAAATTTTGCTACATTTCTCATTTAACAACAACATATTCTAATATACTCGTTTACTATATATATTAAATTTTTTTATCTATTTTCGTCAAAGAGTTGAGATGTATAACCTATCTTGAATTTGTCGAATAGTATAGGATTGGAATATTCCTCCACATGTAATTAACTCTCAAGAATTTTTATTTAAATTCCCACATTTATAGTATGAGTTTCTGGATATTCTGTTTCATTTTCTTTTTCAATTCTTCTGCGAGCTCTAAACTATTCAAATAGTTATTGTTTTACAGAGTGTGTTCCCTTGCCCCCTTCAGGCCAAGTTATCACAGCTCTATATTTTGAAGTGCTCGTTTTTGATTTCACATAAACTATAAATCATCTAGTCTTATTATTTTTAAAAATTATATAGCGATAGGAATTACATAACGTTTATAGATTAGTCTGAGTCTTTACTCCAGAAATATGGCACATGTCTGCATTTATTAGATATTATTTTATTCTTCAGTAAATTGTATTTTTTAGCATAGCCCCGCCAGTCTTTGAACATTTTGTTGTTGTTGTTTTTTAGAACAATAAGATATTTCAGCCCAGTCTCCTATTTCCTTGATAAAGATCTATAGTCAGGCATTTTGCTAACGACACTGGTTGATTTCAGCGGGGGTTGGTATTTAGAAAGCACTGTCTGAGCACTAATTGCCCCCTTTCAAGTAACTTACTGTGGATCTCATGGTAGAAGGTAGGAAAGTTATGGTAGAAGCATAGATTACCCAGGCTACATGGTTCTTGGTTACACCCACTAAATTTATGCATATTAATTTAATTCTTTTAAAACTGTATCTTTGCTGTCGTTTCAAGTATTTTTAAAAAGTTGTTCAATTTTGCCATTTTTTCAATCTAGTTATTTTAAACAAAAGTTTTCCTCATATCTCTAGAAGGCTACATTTTTGCAATAGTTTTGGAACAATTACATATTATATATGTCAATATATCAATGCTAGTTAATATTTCTTAAGTGCTAATAATTTTAAAGTGTAATCTTTCAAATCTTTTAGGCAAAGATATCATTTCCTTTATATCCCAAAGCATTTTTATACCTTTATCAATAAGAGCACCCATTTATCCTCTACTTTTGATGTACTTGCGCATCACATATTTGAGAGTTCTAGTTGATGTTTTTAAATTCTTGTTTTGTCTAATTTCTAATATGTAACTGGCTTACCACATTTTTAAGATTTCCTGTACATTCACTACTCATATCTTCCCATATTATGCTACGATTGCTTTTACTTTGATGTAATATTTTCCTCTGAATATTTTAATATTAACAAAACTTTAAAAGTGTCATTAGTAGTTCCAGGATGTAAGAACATTCTCTCTTTGAACATAATATTTGAAAAGAATTGCAAAAGCATTTACTGGAGCCACATTTTAAGATTGCAAGTAAGTTAGAATATCCAATCTCTAACCAAAGATGGTAAGAAAGATTTTCATAGTAATCCACTTTTATGACTAAATCAATAAAGCTTAAGAAAAGAACAAAGAAGGAAGGGAAGGAAGGAAATCCTGAGCTGGCATAAATGATCTCCATGTTTTAATTATACCACACAGCTGGAACTGAACATGCTTTTGTGTTCTCCACTACCCAAAAATATAAACCAAGGCAAAAACACAGGTTTAAAAAGAAAATTACAAAGAACAATATATTACTTCATTTGTGAAGAGAAACTAATTTGACTTATGTAATAAATATCAACGATTGCTTTAATAAGCTTTCAAGGTTTTTTAAATTAATAAAATTCAAACTGACTCCTTAATTTTTATATTTTTTTAAGTCCTCAATTATGTATGGTAGGAAAAATATAGCATGACTCGAAGTAATGTTTGGCTAATAAATTATCTAATCTTAATAATGTTATCTATATTAACATAGTTCAGTGTTTTAAATATTTTTAGGTATAGAATATCAAGATACAATAATATTCATCAGAAGTATAAAAGTTATGAGACAGAAATCTTATATTAATCTTACCCTTTGTATTCCTGAGAGTATTCTCTTAGATGGTTCAGTAACTCCAGAATAGAGTGAAGTGAGAAGTGATTTCTTCATTTAAATAAGAAATATAAAGAGATATTTTGAGATGATATCCAATTTTTGATATGAAAAACTGAATAATGCAGCAAGACAAAAAATATAATTCAGGCTGTTTTCTTGAAGACTGAACTATCATGATCTTGATGGGCATTTTTAAACATCCAAAAAGATGAGTAATATGACAAGAACATGATATAAAACAATAGTTCTCAAAGATAGAGAATAGACACAAATAAATATTAAAAATTATAATCCATGAAAACTTTCATTTAAAAAATATTTGAAACTAGATATTGAAAGAGACATCATGCACCTTGGAAAATAGACTCAAAATAGCCAAGATAGCAACATGCTATAATAAACCTATTGTATTTCAAAAACAATTAATTCTTTAGGCAAAAAGATCAAGTCACATATAATCATAAGAAAATCTGACTTCGGCTATACATTATGCCAAAAATAAAAGAAATATTTAAGAAATTTGCCCAAAGAAAAATTATTAACCAAGAACTTTATGTTCAGCCAAACTTAGCCTTAAGAATAAAGATTGCAGACTACTAGTTGGGAATAAGCAAGCACTAAGAGAAAATATTTTTACGATCCCTTCCTGAGGAACTTACTAGAGAACATGACTCAAACAACCAACATGACTAGTGGTAAAAAATAATATTAAGCAAAAAATTTTTTTGCCTAACAATCTAAGATTAAATGACATGAGAGGCAGTGTAGAGTGTAAGGGAAAAGTGCAATTAAGCAAGGTATGTTTGCATA
This sequence comes from Pteropus medius, assembly GCF_902729225.1. Lineage (NCBI taxonomy): Eukaryota > Metazoa > Chordata > Mammalia > Chiroptera > Pteropodidae > Pteropus > Pteropus medius. Next base: position 7,759,398 of record NW_024352787.1, on the reverse strand, counting down.
ATGTCTGGACTGACTTTGACATAATAGAAGATAGTGATGAAATAAGATTATTCATTAAATTATAATTGTTGAATATTGAAGATTGATGATGAGGAGCTTCACTATAATATTCTCTATACTTTTGTATATGTCTGAAATGTTCTGCAGTAATAAGTTTGAAATTTAACGATGGCCTGTTTGTTGAGGTGGTGGTAGGAAAAGAAAAAAGTGGAAACCATGAGTGGAGGTTAGAAGTTTTAATAGGGAGTATTCAATGGTCATTTGAGGAAAATGAAAAAGAGTGTAAGGAGTGGAAAGATTTTCAAGTACATGCCCCATTAGTTTGGGCACTAGTCTAAGCATAAAACACAATAGAATTCACCATTTAGATTTCGCTTAGAAGTTGATATGAGAAGACAATGGGATAAGTGAGTTAAGAAACTGTAAAGAAATTAGTTGAAGTGACTGATCATGACCCAAACAAAAAGAAGGTGAAGGCATGAGGAGCCTGAGATATAGGGCAAAGGGAAAGAGTGCTCTGGACTCTTGCATTGCCACTGACAGGCTGTTTAATATTGAGCAAACCATTTAATATATGTTTAATTTGGTTTCCACATTTGAAAACTAATAGTGGATGTAATATATAGTCATTTGCATCTCCAATATGTTTCCTTTCATATATATATATGTAAAATATATGAATATATATACACATATATATTCTTTTTTGCCAGTTAATATTCCTCACATAAAGGGGAAAAAACTGTTTGAATTTATATATTTATTTAAGTTACACCAACACAGTAGGAACATTCTCTTAAACATCTTCAATCATGTGGAAATCATGAGGCAAATTAAATTCATTTTTTGTGTTTGTTTTGCACTTTACTTTTGTTTTTAAGGAACTCTCTGCCAACGTTTAAATTTATGGCTAATAATCTCTGCTGTTCCAGTATTTACCATGATAAACATTACTATAGAAACTCTAATCAGGGGCTGTTTGCAAAGCTGTTTATAACCTTGCTTTAAGTGTGATTCTTAACTTAGGAAATAGTGCTATCACATTTTTATAAAAAATTCTGTTTAATAAAATTTGTGTTACTCCACTTTAGCTGAACTGCAGAGAGGTGAAATATCACAGTACTAATTATTTTTATTGCCTTAATTCTTAATGATGGTTCAAACTCCAAACAACTGCATGCGCCTGGTCCATGTGGAAGCTTATGATGAAAACAGGATAAATGTTAACCTCTTATCCCTTTATCTTTTCATAGATGGCTGAAGAAAATTCCTTTTCCCCTAAAGCATCCGGAAAATCTGATTGAAAGTGTCATGATCAATAAGGAACTCTCTCCACTCACATGTGCATGTGCAGGTTTGAAAAGGGAGCTTAATCACAGCTTCTGTATCTGCCAGTCTCATTCTCGCATTGCTTACTTCAGTGCAGAGGACAAGGAAAGACGATATGACCTCTTCTGGTAATTATTTTCTCAGAAGCCTCTATCAACTATTTTCTTACATCTCCTTGACCCAAATTGACTCGTATGTCCTCAAAGAATGCCATGTATTCTTTCATTTAGCCTACTTTCTCTAGCCAGTCTCTAGTCATGAATATGAGGATGATTGGTGCTTAGCCTTAAAACAATCAAGTCCACTTTGAAACCCAGAAAGGGGACAGTTTCACCTGAAACACAAGAGCTGCATGGATGAAGGATGAGATATTAAACATTTTGGGAAGAAAAATAGATGCTGATTTGGGAATCAACATTTTTCAGTAAAGTCTACATAAATAAAATCCAATTTCTGATCTCTCATATCTTAATCTGTTTCCACCATTGGTCCACTTCAGTTTATGTGTTTGATATTTAATAATAATCCCATCAATTCTAGTGAGCCTTCCTGTTAAAATATATCCAAGTGCTCTGTGAAAATTCATGCAAGACTAACTCCTAATGGAGTCATAAAAATGAAGGCTTTGAAACTCAGTAACCTATTGCACTTTCACAGGGATAAATGATCGGAAACTATTTGAAGAGTAAGCATTTAGTCACAATGACTGAAAGAATAAAGATTATAAAGCGGAGATGGCAATTGTCCAGCGATTAATCCAGCCCCAATTGTTTCCTGAATATTTTGCCATTTCTATTTGCAAAGCAGTAATTGGCATTGTTTGGAGGAGACAAGTCAGTTTGCCTTCCTCTTGGCAACTTTTAAATGACAAAACAAATTTTGTACCAGATCTTGTTTTTCTCTAAGTTTATTTCTTGCTGCAATTAAATGTTTATTCATATTTTTTTAGTCACGATGGGGCTTAAAACAGTGGCCAAATACTGACTACTGACGTATTATCTACAAAACCAACCCAACTCAGTTTTTCTAAATACTTGTGGTTATTTAATGACATTTACCCCTAGCATGTCATAGCATCTTTTAAGGCTACAATGCTAAATGCTTCTGTATAAGTAATTAACCCCACATAGAAACTAACCAATTAAATACAGTAAGGTTTCACTCTCTCTTTTTTTTTTTTAAGCTTTAAAATATCCACTGTATTAAAACTACAAAAACCCTGTGATTTTGGTGTAATTTTTTACACTATTGAGAAACTACTATTTGCTAAGCATAGTATAAAGTATTTACAAAACATAAATATTAGAGATTGTTTGTTTATATCCTTATATCACAACATATTGCATAGAATGCTTTAAGGACATTAATGAAAGGACTCAGTAAAGTTTGTTTTTGTCTTTGTTGGTAAAAATTGGTTTTACACTGAGATAGTTTTCATATGTGGGATTTAGCCTATAATACATAGCATCGGTAAGGAAGTAATGCTGAATGATTTTTTAAGCGATATTTGGTATTTTTTAAAAATGAAACTGTATACTTTTTGTAACTAAAATAAAATTAAAATGTGAAAAACTCCATAAATTTATAACAAATGCGATGAATAATAGATAAATGCTATGGAGATATGGAAAAATAACTACTAACATCTTTGTTTGCTAAGTACAGGTGATAACATCTGAGCTGGATTTTGCAGGAAAAAAGGAATTTACCAAGTATAAAGAAGAAACTGGGAGATGGGATGGAATTACATGCATGTTGGTTATTAATATAACTAGAAATCTCTTGTATTAAAAGAAAAGCTTATCAGGGTTAGTTAATAGAATGTGTTAAGTCAGTGAAATATTATTTAAATAAGCTAAGAAGGTGTGACATATTGCAATTAGAAGTGTATCTCGGTGCTTATACTGTTAGAATTAAACTAATCATTATTTAGCCTTTATGGGTAAGGAACTTTTGTGCCTATGGTAGAAGTTCCCTGAAGAAGCCAGTTAATTACTAAAACATGTCTAAGTAAACAATAAAATGTAGCTTATATCAAAATCTAGAATAAATATGCCATCTTGAGTCTTTAGTAATAATTATTATTTTGCTTTTACCAAAATACTTGTTATTTTATTAAATTCAGAGGTTTTCAACAACCACCTAGACATTAGCTATTCAGTAGCCATTTATGACATGTTGATCCAAATTCACTAACATGTAATGTTCAATAATATATCTTTGTTTGATATATGCCTCTTTATAAAAAATATGAGAGGTCAGGTGGATGAAGCTACTAAAGACAAAAGTAAAACAGAATGACATGGCAATGATCTGCTAACTGCTTAAATCCCTTCAAATGCGTATGAATACTCAAATGCCTGAAAACTATTGCAGAATTAAAGATTTAAGTAAAATAACATTTCTTCTTAGGAAAATTATTCCAAATATGATAAAATTATTCTTTCCTTATATGGACACTTCTCATATATTTATAACATATTATTTAAAAATATTTCATCTCACCTAAAATGTCCTAAATAGTTTCTGCAATTTGGGGATCTTAGATAAAATAGAAAGTTTGAGAGCACAGTCATATAGGTACACCATATTTCATTCAACAGACAGGATCCTCGTGCATGATTTTAGAGTGTTTGTTTCAGATAGGTGCATTTTTTTGCCATTAAAGGAAATGTGGGGAAACCATAATTTGGTTAACTTATATGTGACTTAGTATTCACTACTGAGTTTACTGGAAACTAATACAGACATTGAAAAAAAAAGGAAAATTTCAATATAATAGACTCACTCTACACCCTGAATCTAACTGAATTGCTAACCCAGCAATGACATACTCTAAAGTTCAACAAGGTCATAGGATACAGATGCAGTTTATGAGTGTATCTGAGCCAAATTCAAGATGATAGCCTATCAGAGAAGCTAAATAAGAATATTAAAGATGCAACCCCCTTTTTAACTGTTGGAACATCAGTATGGCAGAATGGAGGAGCAAGGCTTGAATAGCAACCAGTTCTCCAGCTGTCCATGCTAAATAAAATACACATATACATACTATCACATCACAAACTACAGTATACCTGCTCACCCCAAAGGAAAGTAACACAGACCTATAAGAGAAAAAGAAGGGATATTCTCCCAAGGACAAAGTACCCAGGAGAGTTAGTAAGAAAATGATCAGAATACCATATCTAAATCAAGGTGCACGCTGACTCTGCATAGAACTCTAACCTGTCTCCAACACTAAGTTTCAATTGATAACTTGTGCAGAATGAATGCCACCCTTTCAAAGAGTAATAATCAAAAAGAAACCAACATGAGGCTATTGTTGGTTCCCTAATCAACATCCATTTCTCTATTTCCAAATGGCAGCCTGCATTTTTTCTAAGTAGCCATCTCTCCTCATGTAGTTCTCACATGAGTGGAACTCAACGATAGGTTGACTACATTCTCAATGATAAATTCAGTAAATCTGTCCTATGCAATTAATATATGCTCTTCTCCTAGCAACATCGATTGGTTCAGCAGTGGGTTAGGGGCACAATTTGAATCAATGATATGCAAAGAGAAGTTTAATAGAGAGAGTGGGGGAATATCTTTCTCCTGAGAGATTGCTGCTAAAAGAGAAGAGAATTATATCTCTTTCTCTGAAAATTATAATTTTATAGACATATGAAACCTGAAACGGTTGTAGCCATCTCCAGGCACAAAGGTAAATGTGATAAATGGAAAAACTGTGATTTAGCCAATACTGAAGCATGTCATACATCTGCCTTTCTACTTATGTCAGCAACTTCAAATGCAGAACAATTCAGGAAATACAGTATCTACAAGCATAGACCCTTTTGGCAACAATAATTGAAAATGAATTCCAACCAAAACTAGAAAATAGAGAAAGAGAGAGAAGAAGGGAAAAATTACGTTAAATGGAAATATGGTGATGATTGAATAAGAACATAATACATTTAAATACAGCCATAGACCAAAAAGTAGAAAGGCAAATATTAGGAATAAAAACATTAAGAAAAAAGAAACATTCAATATTAACTTCTAATAAAAATTTGAGAACAGACTTAAGATCAAGTATAATTATCAGTTTAATATAGGAGTAATTAGATAATGAAAATGACTTTCACATTGAATCAAATTACAAAGCCAAATTTTATAGATTGGAAAGTAATAATTTACCTTTTCTTCAAGTGCACAGGCACAGTAACAAAAATTGACCACATATTAAGTTACAAAAGAAATTTCAACTAATTTCATAAAATTGAAATAATACTAGATCATATTTGTGACTAAATGAAATAAAACTAGGAATTAAAATTAAAAAATAGAAACAAATATCATAATAAGTATAATTAATTATAAGGAATACATTACACATCAGAACTTACAACTATAGTTAAAAAGTACTCAAAAGAAAATATATAGACTATGTGACTGCAATACTGATATGAAAATAATTGATTTGAATATTCAATAGAAAGAGAGAAAATTACTGTAAGGAAAGGTGTCAGAAGGATTTAATAGTGACAAACACAGGAATTAAGAATTAGAAAATGGAAAAGTGGTAGAATTAATAAATAAAATAAAAAGCAGTTTATTAAATAAGCCTGTCCGCCGCCATTATGGGTTGTATGCATGCTCCCGGGAAGGGCATGTCCCAGTCGGCCCATTTATAGAGACACCTGTAAATAATAAGAAAATGATCATATATGTGAAATCTTTAAAATACGAAAATATTTTAGTCGTTCTACAAAAACTTTAAAAAATAAAAAAACTAGATAAACTTGACAATTTTTCAAAATTAAACTAAAATTAAACCCTGATGCTAGAAACTTAAATAGACCAAGGGCATACATCTGAAACTATATGAAATAATACTGAATGTCAACAGTAATTGAAAAATAAATAAATAAATAACTAGACCAAGGGCTAATAAATCAATCACACATGTTGAAAAATTAAAATGGACTAGCTAGGTAAATTGATCCTTTAGGAAACAGATTTTTAAAAAATTATTTACACTGTCCCCCCAAAAAAGAGAAAAATTAACTTTCTAGATTTATTTTTATGTAGCCAGCTTGACATCAATACCAAAACCAAGACTTCCCTCAAAACCCCGTTCTGGATCAACTTCAGCACATAGCTGATTAGGACCACGAAGGTCAGCATCCATGCCCTGGCACCCAGATATCAACCTGGAAAAATTCCAAAGTAGAACTTAATGTCCACCAAAGCCATAAAAATCTCAGTAATGCTATAAATAATTTAATCAGATCATCTTTTTGAACCCAAAATGATAAATTAGTTACATTAACTAACTGGTGGAGAAGATATATTGAACACATGTCACATTTTATAAAATATGATCATGGAGCAGAGAATATTTATTAAGAGGTAGATAAATATCTGAAATACCCTTTAGTTTCTAAAAATAATTTGTTCCAAAGCTGAAAGTAAGACTATTTACAAATGTGTTTTTTTACCTTTAAAATTATTATCTACTGTCATAAAGGACAAAAACTTTGATTGCTATTTTAAAAAATTTCCAAATATATGGTAGTGAAATATATAAGATTAAGTAACTTAAATTGAAAAAAATTAATATACAAGAATAATTTAATAGTAAAAATAATATTTTTCTTAAATAAGTTATATAATATAGAATTCATTAAAATTTTGGTAAATTTTAACTGTAAACGATTCTGTTTTTATTTCTTAAATGGTATGAATTTAATCACATTTTCTATTGTTCCTTGGACATTTTCAGCATTTTATATCTTTCTAGTATTTTTTTTACTCAATTTTTCAAACATATTAATGGGTTCATAATTTTAAAAATATTTCATGTCTGATTCAACAAGTTATATAATAATGTTTTAAGTGAAGATTTCTTTGGGGGCTACTGCTTCTAGCAAATTTTTTAAAAATTCTGATGCAAAAATTGACAAAAAACACTAAATAAATGATAAACAATCCTTTTTAAAGTATTTCTGACATGGTAATGAAAGAAGGAAAAGCAAATCCATTTATTAATCACTTTGAATCATGACTTATTAGCTTCTTTGCTTATTTTTATTTTATATTCTTTTCAGAATTAATTATAGTATCTTAAAATGGATTGGGAAAAGAAACAAATTAGTTAAAGTATATTTAACTAAGTATATTAATATAAATATATTAATAATGAATAAATAGAAATAATACATTAGTAATGAATAAAGTAACGACAGAGATTAAAAGATAATTTAATAATATAACATTTATACAAAATAATTAGAAGTTAGAAGAAATGCATACGTTTCTAGAAAAATATAAATTCTCAAAAATATTCAAGAAGAAATAGAAACTTTGAATAATATCATTAACTTTAGAAAAACTTCATCAGTAGTTTAAAGCCTTCCCACTAAGAAAGCACCAGATGAGGAATACATTACAAGTAAACTATACCAAATATTTAAGAAATAATTGCAACCTTACACAAACTCTTCCTGAGACTTGAAGATGAATCATCTCCCAAAAGTTTTATAAAGTGTGATTGATAAACTGAATCATTAGGTGGCTTCCCAAAGATCCCAAATTCTAATCCCTGAAAACTGTGAAGTGTAATTAAGGTTACTAATTATTTGACCTTAAAATAGAAACACCATTTTGAATTATTCGGATGGGCCCTTGAAAGCAGAAGAGGAAGTCAGATAAAAGCAGCAGAAAAGGAAGTCAGGTAAAAGCAGCAGAAGAGGAAGTCAGGTAAAAGCAGCAGAAGAGGAAGTCTGAATAGAAACACTAGAAGGACTCAATGAGCTGTTGCCAGCTTTGAAGCTGGAGGGGTTCATGAATCAAGCAAATGGGCAGCCTGTAGAAGCTGAGAATATCTTCAAGCCTACAACCAGTAAAAAACCAGGAACTTGCCCTGCAACCATTCAAATTAGCCTGAAAATGGATTCTGCTCCAAAGCCTCCAGATAGAAGCCCAGACTGGCTGACACTTTGATTTTAGTACAATAAAAACCAAAGCAAAAGTCCAGCCCTGTGATTCTTGAATTTCTGATCTACTGAACTGAGATAATAAATTTGTATTGTTTTAAGCTCTGTGTCTAGGCCCCTTGGGCAAAGCCATGAGAAAATTAAAAAAAAAAAAAATTGTGCTCACACTCACTTAAGTTGCTTCTCCAAGTTTGGATTTCTCTCTCAAATCTGCCTGATTTCGTGTATTTTTCAGAGTCCTCAGGTAATTGCTTTTTGTATTGTATTCTAAGTATTTCGTTATAATCAGTGAGAAACACAGGATGTAGTGGGTTATGTCCATCTTGATCTGAACTGAAAATCATTCTGTCTATTCTTATTAAATGCTTGTTAGACATTCTCATTCAATTTTTTATGTATCTTAATTTCTCTTCAGTTTTTCTCATATTCTTATTTCTCAAAATTGCAAATTTTGCTTAATTTATTCTGATATATCTTTGGTTCATAAATGCCCTCTGTGGGTGATTTGAATGTTTTTAACCCATTTTTTAGATTTAAGATATCACCAATGATGTTTTGCATTTCTAAAAATTCCATTTAGTTATTTTTTAATTGACTGATCATACTCGATTTTCTTCTAATCCTTGTGACTGCATCTTTTGTTTATTTAGAGATTTCTTATTCTATATTATTTAGCTGTCAATTCCAGTCAATACAAGTAGTATATGAATGTCTAAATCTGTTATTTATTATTTCTTTTATGACTCTCGTTTATGGTGGCTTGCTTCTTCATGTGGTTGGTGATTTTTGGTTATGAGTTATTGGCTGATCTGAACCTAATTTTTCCATTACAATAAAGTACCTCTGAGTAACTTGTCTGTCATATTGCCTAAAGTTCAATTTTATACAAGTCCTTTCTATCTTCCAATATTTTTCATTTGTCATTCCTTCTCTTGTTTTCTTTGTCTTTTGAATTTTACCTTGTATTTTTTACTTTTATTTAAAAATCGCTATAGTAGGAGAGTGATAAATGAAAACAAAATCATTCTGCACTTTGAACTAGAAGATCTATATTCTTTTGTATACAATTATTTTTTAAATATTGTACCAATACATACACATACACCATACACAACACATACACAAATAAATGTATATGCTTCATTTTAAAGTTCACTTTAACTCATGAGTAATTCCTGTCATTAAAATTATTTAAAAACATAATGCTAATAATGATATAAAATCCATTTTAGAGTACCATAAGTCTTATTGTAGGTAATTAAAGTTTTTTCCCTTATTAAGTAGTATTCATTATAACATTGTGAATATCTGAGTAATAATCTTTGTGCTTATCACTGATTAATTTTTATTATAGAATTCTCAATTACTTTCAAAAATAGTTGGAAAAACTATATTCTTACCAACAAAGTATAATAGCTCTTTCGCTATATTTTTCTAGCATTTTTATTATTAAAAAATTACCAGTTTGATAGGCTTTCATATATACACAAATTCATGTATATATACACATATGTACACATATATGTATGCGTGTTTATGTGTACAGAAACTGTTTCATGTTTCATTGCTTATGTTTCACAAATTTTATGGACTTTGGTGATTGTTGTGTAAATTATTTACATGATTAGAGAGTTTCCCAATTTTAATTTCTTACCTTATATATAAATGCAGTGCATTTAGAAATGTATACATTATTATATAAAATTAGTTAATTTATTGGGATGAAATGGTTAATAAAATTATATAGGTTTCAAGTGTACAATTTTATAACACATCATTTGTATATTGCATTGTGTGTTCACTACCCAAAGTCAAATCTCCTTTCATCACCACATATTGACCCCCTTTATCCTTTTCTACCTTCCTCTCCTTCCCCGCTTCCCTCTGGTAACCACCAATCCACAGCCCATGTCCATGAATCTCTGTTTGTTTGTCATGTTTGTTTGCTGCTTTCAGTTTATATTCGACATATTAGTGAAATTATGGTTCTCAACCTTTTCTGTCTTACTTATTTTGCTCATCATAATTTCAAGATCAATCCACGTTGTCACAAATGGCAGTGTATAATTTTTTCTTACATCTGAGTAATATTTAATTGTATGTATGTACCACATCTTCTCTATCCAATCATTCATTGAAAGGTACTTCGGTTGAATAATGTTGCAATGAACATCGGGGTGTATATATCTTCGTGGATAAAATGTTTTCAAATTTGTGGAGTATATACCCAGAAGAGGAATTGCTGGGTCATATAGTAATTCTCTTCTTAATTTTTTGAGGAATCTTCATACTATTTTACTGTTTTCCATAGTGGCTGTACGAATTTACATTCCCATCAATAGTGTATGAGGGTTCCTTTCCCTTCCGCATCCTCTCCAACATTTGTTATTACTGTCTTGCTAATGATAGATAGCCATGCTTACAAGTGTGAGGTGGTATCTCATTGTGGTATTGATTTGCATTTTCCTAATAGCTAGTGAAGTTGAGCATCTTTCATATATCTGTTGACCATTTGTATGTCTTTTTGGGAGAAGTGTCTGTTCAAATCCTCTGCCATTTTTTAATGGATTGTTTGGTTTTTGCTGTTGAGTTGTATGAGTTTTTCATAAACTTTGGATATTAGGCCCTTATCAGAGGTGTTTTTCAAGTATTTTCTCCCATTCAGTTTGTTGCTTCTTTGTTTATTGATGGTTTCTTTTGCTGTGCAGAAGCTTTTTAGTTTGATATAGTCCCATTCATTTATTTTTGCTTATACTTCCCTTGCTTTTGAGGTAAAATTCATAAAATCCTCTCTGAGACCAAGGTCTATAAGTTTAGTATCTCTGTTTTTTTTTCTATGCAGTTTATTGTTTCAGGTTTTATATTTAAGTCTTTAATCAATTTTGAGTTAACTTTAGTGTATGGTGGCAGATAACAGTCTAGTTTCATTCTTTTTCATGTAACTTTCCAATTTTCCCAGCACCATTTATTGAAGAGGATTTTTTCTTTACTGTAAGCTTTTGGCTCCTTTGTTAAAAATTATTTGACCATATATTTATGGGTTTATTCTGTTTTTCTGCCAATATCATGCTATTTTGATTATTTTTGCTTTGTAGTACAATTTGAAGTCAGGGAGTGTTTTGCTTCTGACTTTGTTCTTTTTTCTCAGGATTGCTTTGGCAATTATAATTTCTAGTTCTTTTTCTTTAAAGAGTGCCATTGGGAACTTGTTGGAATTTGCATTAAATCTATGTATTACTTTGAGTAATATGACCATTTTAGGTATGTTGATTCTTCTAATTCATAAACATGGAATATCTATTTCTTTGTGTCTTTTTCAATTTCTTTTAATAATATCTTGTAGTTTTCCATATATAGGTCCTTCACATTTTTCATTAGGTTTATTCCTAGATATTTTTGTTGTTGTTGTTGTTGCAATTGCAAAAGGAATTGTTTTTCTTTTTTTTCTGTTTCTGTTTCTGAAATTTCACTGTTAGTATATAGGAATGCAATGAATTTTTGTATGCTAACTTTGTATCCTGCAACTTTACTGTATTTGTTTATTGTTTCTAATTGTTTCTGGCAGAGTCTTTAGGGTTTTCTATATAAAGAATCATGTCATCTGCAAAAGTAACAGTTTGACTTCTTCATTCTTGATTTGGATGTCTTTTATTTCTTTCACTTGCCTGATTGCTCTGGATAGGACTTCCAATACTATGTTGAATAAAAGTGGTGAGAGGGGGCATCCTTGTCTTTTTCCTGATCTTATAGGAAAAGCTTTCATTTTTTTTATCATCGAGTGTGATATTAGCTGAGGCTTTGTCATATATGGCTGTTATTACATTGAGGTACATTCCTTCTATACCCATTTTACTAAGTATTTTAATTATAAATGGATGCTGTATTTGTCAAATGCTTTTTCTGCATCTATTGATATGATCACATAATTTTTATCCTTTATTTTGTTTTTGTGGTGTATCACATTGATCAGTTGCATATGTTGAACCATCCTTACATCCTTGGAATGAACCCCACTTGATCATGATGTATAATCTTTTTAGTTGTATTGTTCTTTTGTTTGTTTGTTTTTTGTTTTGCTAGTATTCTGCTTAGGATTTTTGCATCTGTATTCATCCAAGATATTGGTCTGTGATTTTCTTTTTTTTTATCCTTATCAGGTTTTGGTATCAGGGTAATATTGTCTTCATAAAATGAGTTAAAATGTATTGCCTTTTCTTAAATTTTTTGGAAGAGTTTGAGAAGGACAAGTATTAATTTTTTGAATGTTTGGTAGAATTCACTAGTGAAGCCATCTGGTCCTAGACTTTTATTTTTGAGAGTTTTTTTATGATTGTTTCAATTTCCTTACTGTTGGTCAGTCTATTTAGATTTTCGAGTTCATGATTCAGTCTAGGAAGGTTGTGTATTTCTAAGAACTTGTCTATTTCTTCTAGGTTATTAAATTTGGTGGCATATAATCTTTTGTAGCATTTTTGTATGATCTTTTGTGTTTCTATGGTATCTGTTGTAAATTCTCTTTCATTTTTGTTTTTGTTTATTTGTATTTTTGCTCTTTTTTCCTTAATAAGTCTAGTCAAGGGTTTGTCAATTTAATTAATCTTTTTAAAGAACCAGCTCTTTGTTGCATTAAATTTTTCTATTGTATTTTTGTTCTCTATTTCTTTTAGTTCTGCTCTAATTTTTGTTATTTCCTTCCTTCTGCTGTCTTTGCACTGCATTTGTTCTTCTTTTTCTATTCTTGAAGATGTAATGTGAGGTTGTTTATTTGGGATTTTTCTTTTTCTTGGGATTGGCCTGTGATGATGTAAACTTTCCTCTTATAACCACTTTTGCTGTATCCAAAATTTCGATATGTTGTATTTTCATTCTCATTTGTTTGTACGTATCTTTCGATTTATCTTTCTATTTCCTTTGACCCAGTCATTCTTTAGTAGCCTGTCGTTTAATTTCCACATATTTGTGTGTTTTGCCACTTTTATTTTTCAGTTGATGTCAGTTTCAAAGCATGTGGTTGAAGAATATGCTTGGTATCATTTTAATCTTCTTAAATTTGCTGAGTCTAGTTTTATATCCCAACATATGGTCCTATCATTGAGAATGTTCCATGTGCACTAGAGAAGAATGTATTTTCTGGTGTTTGAGGATGAAAGGCTCTATAAATGTTGATTATGTCCATTTGATCTAATGTGACATTTGATGTTGATATTTCCTTATTGATTTTTTGTTTGGATGGCCTACCCAGAGCTGACAATTGGGGTATTTAAGTGCCTGACTATAATTGTACTTTTGTCTCTTTCACCCTTTAGTCTGTTAGTAGTTGCTTTATATATTTTGGTTCTCCCTGATTGGGAGCATATATATTGATAAGTGTATACCTTTTTGATGCATCGTTCCCTTTATCATTATGAAATGTTCATCTTTGTCTGTTGTTACCTTTTTATCTCAAAGTCTGTTTCTTCGGATATAAGTGCAGCTATACCCACTTCTCTGGATGCCAATTGCTTGGAGAATTGTTTTCTACCCTTTCATTTTGAGTCTCTATATATTTGTCCTTGCAGCTAAGATGTGTCTTTTTAAGGCAGCCAATGGTTTTTGATTCAATCTGCTACTCTGTGCCTTTTTATCAGTGAGTTCAGTCCATTTACATTTAAGGTAATTATTGATATATGAAGTTTTCCTATAGAAGTTTTATCTTCTGTTTTCTGGTAGCTCAGTGTCTCCTTTGTTTCTTTGCCTTTTTGTTTCTGTTTGTAACTTTAGTTTGATGGCATTCTATGATTTTTCCCTGTTTCCTCTTTTTTTTTAATGTTATGTGTCTCAGTTCCAGATTTTTCTTGTTTGGTTACTATTAAGTTTATGTTAAAAAGTTTCATATATACAGCAGTTCTTTGTCTTTCCCATGCATCTTATTTCATTTCTCCTGTGCAAATTCAGATTTTCACCCCCTCCCTTTTATGTTTTTGTTGTAGCAAATTATCCCTATAATTTACACTGTGAGTTTATTTCCAAGTTCCAGTAGCTATTGTCACCTTTTTTTTATGTTTTACTTTCTTTAACTTTTATGTTATATTTAAGTGTATATTGACTTATTCTGGATAAAGATTGCAGCTTCCTGCTTCTTTTTGCCTGTTAGTCATCTTACTCATCATTTCGCGTCCTTTTACCATTGTTTCAGGTAGAATAACCCCTTTCAGTATTTCCTATAATGCAGGCCTGTGGTGGAAAATTCTCTCAGCTTCTGTATGTCTGAAAAGGTCTTTCTTTTTAAATCTAAAGGTTAACTTTGCTGGATATATTATTCTTGGCTGGTAATTTCTCTTTCAATAATTTGAATATTTGACTCCACTTCTTCTTAGCTTTTAGAGTTTCTGCTGATAAATCCAACAATAATCTCATGGGATTTTATTTACAGGTTACTGTATTCTTTTCCCAGGCTGCCTTAAGAATTCTTTCTTTGTCATTTTTTTTTTTTTGACAGTTTTAATATAATGTACCTTGTGGGGGAGCTTTTTGGATTGAGATAATTAGGTGCTTTGTTTGTTTCTTGGATTTGAGAATCCAGTTCTTTCCATTGACTCGGGAAGTTCTCATTGACTACTTCTTTGAATAGGCTCTCTGTAGCCTTCTCCCTCTCTTCTCTTTCTGGTATACCCATTATTTTTATATTATTTTTTCTGATGGAGTGAGATAGTTTTTGTAGAGTTTTTTTCTTTTTCTTTTTTTACTCTCATGTCTCTCTCTTCTTCCATCTGCATCATTTCCAGATTTCTATCTTCTATATCATTGATTCTTTCCTCCATCTGGTTAACTCTATTTCCTAAACTTTCTATTTCATTCTTCAACTTTTATTGAGTTCTTCAGCTCCAGTATTTCTATTTGGTTCTTTTTTAAAGTTCCCATTTTTTTGGTAAAGTATTCCTTTTGTTTGTTGATTTTATTTCTGAGTCAATTAAACTGTCTGAGTTTTCTTGTGTCTTATTGAATTTTTTCATAACTATAATCTTAAATTCTCTGTCATTTAAATGGCATATTTTCATGTCTTTAAGTTTATCTTCTGGAGATTTTTCATTTTCGGTCTGAGCTACCTTGTTACCTTGATTGTTCATGGTATATGAGGGATTATTTCTCTGATTAAACATTTATGAGAATTTGCTTTTTTTAAGAGTTATACCACTTTAGAAGGTTGATAGGAACAAGTTTTCTGTTTTCCAGTAGATGGCACTAAAGCACAAGTGTTTTATTTTCTCTTATACTGCTCCAGCTTCTTGGATCTCTGCTGGGTGGTAGAAAATGCCTTGTATTCTTTGGAGAGGTGGGCCTATCCTTTGCGGCCAGGTCACCTCTGTCTTAGGGTACCACCCCCATGAGAAAATTTTGTGAGCGAGCTCATGAAATTCCAATGTTGCCACAGCAACCAAATACAGAGTTGAACTACCCGAGGCATTCCAGGTACACCCTCTGAGATCAGCCTTGATGGGTGGGGCAGGGTGGGCTAAGAGAGGCTGCTGGTGTATTTGTGGCTTTGTTCTCTTCCCAATAATGGTAACTGCCTGACCTTAGCTGCCTCACCTCTGTATCTCCACCCCTGTCACTGGGATTAGTTGCAGTGTGCATCTGCTGCTTAGGAGCTATCTCTCCAGTTTTCAGGGCTATAGATGTTCTGCTCTGAAACCAGATATTCACTGCTACAGTTTCTTCTAAGACCTGCTGCTAGCTCTGAGAGAGTGAGGGAAAGCAAGCTCTAGGAGAGTAAAAGGAGGTGGCCAAGTTCTGTGACTTTGTTTTCTGTCTGGCAATGACAGCTGCTAAAACACAGCTATCTCACTTCGATATTCAGTCTCTGTCCCAATTACTGGGTTCAGCCACATTACATGCTGATCTGTCAGACAGGAATGCTCAGGGCTACCAAGAGCTCACTTGCATTCTGATTCTTCCCCTCTCCTGAGACCTGCAGTGAGCTCTGGGCTTCATCTGCATCACCTTTCTCTGCTCTTCTCCCTTCCTTCCTCTCATTGGTTCTGATTCACCCACCCTAAGATGTTTTGATGTGCGGATCTCTCAGAAGTGTTTGTTTAGCAGGCAATTCTTTGTTGAATTATAGCTTTTTAACTTGTTGTAACTTCAAGGGGAGAGATCAAGAGGACTTCTCACATTGCCATGCTTCTGATGTCACTCCCCTGCATATGAGTTTTTAAAAGTAAAAATCTTCTCATTAGAACTATTATTTATCCATCGTTAAATTTAAAAAATTTGTCATCTGCTTTGTGCAGTAGAAACCTATAAGTAAAAGATATTCTTTCTTTTGAATTGTATAAAATAAATGAAAGACTAACCATAACAATGATGTATATAAGCCCAAATCATTATGGAACACAGAGAAATGAGTGCCTAATTCAGACTTAGCGTTTAAGAAAAGTTTTAAGCAGAATAGGACATTTAATTATTCTGAGAGTATAGGATTCATTGCAGACCATATGAGTATTGAAAAACTAATTTGAAGGTAACACATATTGAGAAGCAAACATAAAACCAGCTGCATACAACTTTCTTACCTTTAGCTCATATATGTTCACCAGGACATACAACCAAAAACGGGGATAAAATTTTGAGTCAAAACAATTACACTTGATTTTTTAACTGAACATGTTATCTATTGTTGCTTAGAACTCATTTTTTTTGTGTGAGAAATCACAGAAACTCTGCATTTCAGCCACATGCAAGATAAAAGAACAATTCATCCTAAAAAAAAGTAATAATAATAATCATTCTTATAAAGCTGGTAGCTCAATCACAGAATATCACAATACTGAGTACTTAATAAAATTGATATTTAGATGTAACTCAGATATTTATGGGGTTTATGTTTGTTGGTACATCTATATGTATATAAATGTACTTATACATGTGTCTTACAATAAATTGTTTCTGGTAGCTAATTTGTGTTCCTGAGCATCTGCTTTCTCCAAAGGAATCCTTTCCAAGAGTTGTGCTGATCAAGTAGATTTAAAGTTTTCTGTTTCTTTCTGGGGAGGCTTCAATTCTGGTCTCTTCATTGTTTATAATCTCAGTAGTGCCACAGAGCAGCATCTAAGAGCTGTAGCTGTGAATGTGCATCCTATGTGATCTCAAGTATGTATTTACAATCTTATTAGTATAGAACAACAGCCAAATTCAGCCCATTCTTTGCCCACTTGCATTCAGTCAGGGTAGTTTTATAAAATATACTCTTAATAGAACTTGATTAGGCACAATTTTTAAAGAACACAAAAAGCAGAAGGCACTTTAGAAAAAGGCTTTTCTTACTCTATAGTGACTTCTGATTTAAAAAATCAAAGAACTAGCAGAAACATTCTGAATTAATGTTTGTGCCCTCTTAATGAGAGTCAATTTAGGTTATTTACATATACGCAAAATTTGTCCACACAGAGTCAGAGATGGATTTCTGACAGGAATATCCATTTAACCAGTATATGTTTTGAGCCTCTCCAATGTTTTGGGCAGAATGGTAGGTGTGAAAGATACCCTATTTAAGAAAGCAGACATAGTCCCAAGCCTCATGGCAATTCAGATTTATAAAAAAGACAGGGGGCAAGCAGATGCTAAAATAAAAGAAAAGAGATAATTATAAATCATGATACAGAGTATAAAGAAAATAAACGGTTTTTTATGGTATTAAATATAGGGAGAATTAGTCTGGATATAACCAGTAAGACAACCTCTTAGGCTGTCTAAGGATATATGGCTTCTAATGATACAGTGAAAACGAGAGTGAAGAAGAGCAATCTAAGTAAGAACATGTGCAAAGGCCCTGAGGGTGAGTATAGGAACTAAAAGGACAGTAAGGCTGATACAGAGAAATGAAAAAAAAAAAAGAGAGAGAGATTGGAGAAATAATTTCTAGTCTTTTGGAGGTGGGGGGAAGGATGTACTCAATAGGCCTCAATAGGAGTGTCTAATTCATTCTAAGTACAAGGGAGAACAATTGAAAGATTAAAGGCAGAGAAATATAATAATCGAATTTATGATTTAAAATATGTGATCACTATGTGGAAATTGATTAAATTGATTAGAAAGTAGCAATTGGGAAAATAGGTCAGAAATAATGGCTTACACTAGAATGTAATGATAGAGATGGAGATAATTTAAAACATATTTTGAAGATATTAATTAACAGGTTTCATAGATTAGATTGAGGGACAAGCATGAGTATGGTGTGAGAATGATTCAGAATAAATCTCAAGCTTCCAGCTTGAAAAACTATGGAAATTGGATTATCATTCTTGGAAAGAAATAAATTTGGGAGATAAATGTTTGTAGAAGGTATTTCAGGTAGACATAAAAAGTTTAATTCTGAGTATCTTATATTTAAGACATTTGTCAGACATCTAAATAGAACTCTTTGATTAATAGGAGGATATATGAGCTCATAATAGAGTGTTGGACTACAGATATGAAATATTTGAAGCCATGAAAATTAATGTGATCACTAAGGTAGAATTTAAAGTAGAGAAGAACCTTGACTTTTGGATGGAAAATTTACCTAACTGTCACCTGACTAGTGACTGTTGGATTTGGCATGAAGAAGTTCTGTGATGATCTTGACAACAGCCATTTTAGTGGACAAATGAAAACAGAAGCTAGTAATATGTGGATTGAGGATTGAGCAGGAGGTCAATAAATGGTTTTACTGTGTGGACAACTCTTGAGAAGTTTGTCCTGTGAATGGTAACCCAAGGAAAGGGACAATAGTGACAGTCAAGAGAGGATTTTATTTTAAAAATAGAAGACACTAAGGCACATTTATAGGCTATTTGTGAAATTCTCATATATATAGTGCTGTTACTGATGGGGTGATGTGAAATCTGGAGTCGCCCCAGTGACATGGGGGAGGACAGTGCTGTGTTTTTGTGTGTTGTCAGTTCTTCCTCGCCAACACAGCAAAGAATTACAAGTCAACGAGATTTAGAAAAAGTAAGATTTATTGAAAGTACATTTTAGAAGACAGGCCGCACTAAGGAAGGCTGCAGCCCTGTGGAATTTGGGAGGTGAAGAGATAAGACAGCGTGCGCCCCAAGGTAGGAGCGGGTTTTCAGCAAAAAGAGCTATAACAACTCAGAAGTGGGAAGCTCTGTTTATATTTGGGCGGTGATGGGAGGGCCTAGATAATCTATATGTGAGGTCACCTTGACTGACAGTTGGCTGCTATATAATACTTTGCCTACTGCGCATGTGCTTACCTAGAAATCAGTATCTTATAATTAGATTCATGAATTTCCAGGCATAGTCAAGATATTATAATGATAATATAATTAGGCTGAGGCTGTGGACACGTTGGGGTAGTACTTTCCGCAAATGGGTTTGTGGCTGGTTAAGCTAGCAGCTTTTTATGGCCTTTTGTGCTCTACGATTTGGGGTAATTTATAAACCTAAAAGGAAGGTGTTTCTGGGAGGTCCTTAAGGAAGGTCTTCAAGGGAGATTTCTATGGTTACAGAGATCCTGTCATTCATGCTTGACTAATTACCTAATAGTGCCATCAATATTTCAGGAAAGAGGATGGGTGACTGAAGAAACAATGTCCCTAAGAAAAAGTGAGAAGGGATGGGAATCAGATCACAAATAGAAAGATGGAACTCTTTTAGTAGAGGAGAATACCTTCTTCATCGAAAAGAAGAAAAAAGGAGCACATAGAACAATATCTAAAAGATAGGCAAATTAAATATGGTGAAATTTAAGAAATTCTGAAAGAAACATTAACAAAATGCGTTGACCACTGTTAAAGAAAAATATCACTGGACAAAATGAGCAAACAGAAATTGATTTAATTCTGATATTGCCAGTGATGAAGGAGAGAGCACAGACCAAGTTTGGCCACTCATTTCCTCTGAGACAAAGATGAAAGGGATTAGGGTGTGAGGTGAGGAGACCACAGGCCATCTGTATTTCCTAAGTAGCTTTACCCAAAGGAAAAGTAAACTTTCTTCTCCTTTCATGACAGGCCTTAGTTTTATAACCTGGAGCAAGGTACCCACAGTAGTTAGGCTCCCACCTGATTTCTAAGATAAGGGAATTATCTTCCTTGATTTTATTTCAAAAGGATGGCTCCCACGTCCTTGAGAAGAATATTCCTAGATTGTAAACCTGGCAAGATGCTTTTAAAAAGATATATATCGCAAAGGGGAGAGGAAGAATTTACAATTACAAGTTTTCTAAAGTAAATGCTCTAAGAAAAGAGAAGTCAGGGCTAGAGTCAGAAAGGAAACTGTGTAAACTTAGATGCCCAAAATTAAACACCACAGGAATATAGTCAGAAATTTCAACTGTTTTTCTTTAAAGGTATCATTTTTCTTATGATAGAAAAGAAAGTATATGTAAATCAAATGCATGATTCATGGTATAACTTCTTATGGCACCTCTGAAGATTTTTTTGCAAGCTTCTCTGCTTGCGTTTGCAAAATCGTATTATAATTATGTTTATATGTCTGTCCTCTCTACTGTAGGATAACTCCTGGTATTTTAGCATATTCTGCATTTTTTCACCTGTGCTTAGCAAGGTGCTTGGTATATGCTGACTAACTTTAAAATAACCTTCATTTTGTGAAGTCCATTGACCCATATACTCACTTACCACACCAGACCAAATCTTTTGCTCTCTTTTAAGTGGATTCTTATAACCAGGGGGCCACACACTCCTATATATAGAGAGAGACCTATATCATATATATCATTCCAAGTCAAAAGGAGAGATATCTTTGCAAGATATTATCAGCTGGCAGCCAAAGTTCACCAAATCCTAATAGCTCACCAAAACTTGCCAATTCCACTTGAAAAATATACTGCTCTTGTGTTTAATTTCTTTTATGCCCAATTTTACTGGCCTAGCCCAAGACTTAATCTCCGACCTGGAACAACCAATTTACATATCCTTAATCTTCATAACAATTTTTAGAAGTTGGGCTGTTCTTCTTATTATTTTATAGATGAGAATATGGAATTACAGAGAGATTAAGTAACTCGCCCAAGGTCATTTTTAGTAAATGAGAATGCTGATATTCAAACCCAAGCAGTTTGGCACTAAAGCCTGAGTCTTAACCTTTGTCCTTCATTTCATTTCCATAAGAAATGCACTAGTTTACAATTTAAAGAAAAACCATCATGTGCATTTTAACAAGTTTGTAAATATTTACTTTCTAAATGCCAATAAATCCAAGTGTCCTGGGATCTTCTCTCAATGTCAATTCTTATAAATAATAATCCATTTAATATTCTTTATTTTTAAACATTATTTACATGTATTCATGTAGATTATTAGAAAATTAATATAATCTTTCTAATCAAAATTCATATGTTCCCAGACATAGCACTAGCATGTAGGAAACAATGAGTCACTAATGAATAAAACCTTTAGTTAACTTTAAGAAGGACATGCAAGAGACTTTGATAGGTCAAAACGCAAATTGCTATTACTAAACACCAGCTTTTGCAGTATTTAAATTGAGTTTGTTGAAATAGGTCACCTTTTTCTTTTTAGCTTCTAGCCAGACTTTGCAACTGGCTGTTGAAAGCCTGTGACCACTAGATCAGAGTGAAATACCAAGCAGTAAGGAAAGCTATTTTTCAGTCTGGAACAAATGGATTCTAGACAAGGTGGTTGGCAGAATCTTCATTTTATTTTCCTTTCATTGACCTCCTAGAAATGAAAAGCTCTTCTGAAAACAGGTGGTCCTGAAAATCTGTAGATAATTAAGCAAAATGAGGCTTGTTGACAGCTTGGCACGAAATGTGAATCTTTAATTACATTTTAATGACAACTCTTATTTTACGTAACTGTGTTAGGTGGTATAACATGAGATTAGGGACTGCTAAGGTAGATTTTGAATTGTTTTTATCATCATTTATAAAACCCTAAGTAATAAAAACATGTTTAACGATCAAATGACTTATAGAGATTCCTTTTATATATGTTGCTTATCTATTTATTAATTTTTTATCACCTGTAGCACTTCTGTAATTATTAAAAATGTTATTATCTATTTTAAGGATAGCTAAATTGGAAGAAAGTGTTCTGGCTAAAATTATACCTAAAGTCTTTTGGACTAGAGTCCTCATTAACATTAGACGGCCATAGTATTTTTAAACAAAACACAAATTACAAAGACCTTTAAAAGTCTCTTTAAAGAATTTATTTGACTTTATTGGTTAAAGAGTTTTAATTCTGTAGTAACTCGAACAAGAATTATAATTATTGTTTATGTTTGTTTGTAAGTTTAATGCTTTAAACTGCTAGTAAACATATTTCTTTCAAATTATCCTAAGCAGCTTATATAGATGAACTTGAATCCAAGCTTTTCCCAAAGCTATTTCCACCATCTGTGAAAATACTGTATCATATCCCATTCCTCATTTATCCTAATTAGGTCTTATGTAATAAATCATCTCCTTGTCCAGAAAAAGTGCTGTGATTTTTTTTCAAATAAAAGTCATACATTCCAAGGTATTTAAATGAATATAACATAATGGGTTATATTATTAATATTTAGTGTAACTTTAAACATTAATAAATAATAGAAATCTATGTTCCCATTTTTGTGTAAATGATGAGGATACACTACTTAAGTGTTTTAGTTCAACAGAATGGTGAATTTAGAAAGACAAGTCTATTTGGTGCTTACCAAAATGGGCTGCATTTCATTTTTTTTTCTACTTCTGATAATATATCAATTATCATAGGTCAGCTAGTCATTATTTCAAGAGAGAAAATAGTCACATCAAACTGCAAATGTTCAAAATGGAGCTCAGGACTTTTCCTCTAAACCTGCTGCCTTGTTTGTTCTCTCCATCTTGGTAAATCAAACCACCATCGACCATTTGTTCTTCCATGAAAATTAACTAATCCAACTCCCTCTCCTCAAATCCCATCCACTACCAAATCTCTTTGATTCTATCTCCTAAGTATGTCTTAATGATATTCACTCCTCTTTTCCCTCTGACCTCTATTATGTTCAAACATTGCAGTATGCCTTCCCTTATGTACTTTTGCCTATTTCCAAGTTACTATTCATCCTTGTAATGTAGGGAGGAGGCAAGAGAACTAAAATGTTAAATCAAGCTACATTCAGAGACTGCAATATGCTGATGGGCCTTGCAGCCAGGCCAAGAGGACTCCTGTAGAACACAGGAAGATTTCTGCTGAAATTTCTAACAACCCATTTTCTACATTGTGACAGGGGAAACAGGAAAAACAATGTCTTTAAGTGGCTGCCCTACACTCTTCTCCTTCACCTTCCTCACTGTATGCCCAAATCAAAGGAAATGGGTAAACAAAGTCTTTAAACTATAATTCATAGAAACTAAAGAATAATATGTAAACTGGATCCCACACACACACACACTACACTCAGGGCTTTATACCTTGTCCTGGGTTTTTGTCTTTGCTTTCTCTAGTCTTTGTTTTTCCCCTCTTTAATAAACGTTCCTTTTGATCATAACTTTGGTGTATGTGTTTTCTTTCTACACTCTCCACAGGATTAGGTCTCCCTCAATTTGGTGAAATTTGCCTTGTCCTGCATCACTTGGAATTCCTGACCGAGAAATTCCAATCTTAGATATTTACCTAAGAGTAGTGAAAATACATATTTGTTACTAAAAGCCTTGTATAAGAATGCCCATATAGCTTTTTTCATAATAGCCAAGATTGGAAACAGCTCAGGTAGCCACCAAAAAGAGAACGGATAAACAATCCATTTATACAATGGAATAGTACTCAGAAATTTAAAAAGAACTGTTAATAGACTCAACATGTCTGAATCTCAAAAATACTATGCTGACTGAAAGAAGCTTTATGTGGAACATATTCTTTGATTCTATTTATCTGATCTAGAATAGGCAAAATTAATCTATGGTTAAAGAAAAAATCCGAACACACTCCAATAAGGAAAAAGTGAAAACAGGCATTGAGCGCAAAGGAGAATATGGAGATTTTCTGGGGTGATGGGAATTTTTTTTTTTTAAATTGAGATAATATTGTTACCATTGCAGCGATCAGAGTTCCAATAACACACAGATCTCGGTCCTTATCACTCATAAGAAATGAATTTTCACTCAGCGACGATCATGAGAAATATTATTTATTAAAAGCATGTTTTGAGGTAGAAGACACGTCATGCCTGAATTGGCTGACCACGTGGAAATGAGGATACATACCCCAAGTGGGTTACAGCCAAGGAAGATAGAGAGCTGTAACCTCAGGGGAGGGGGATGTCTGCATTACATTAGGGCCGTGATGGGTGGTTACAAAGGCATTCGTAGGTGATTGGCAGATGAGGTCATTTTGATTGACACTTGGATGCCCTATAACACTTAGCCTAGTGCACATGCTCTTGCCCAGAATTCAATCTGTTATTAGATTCATGAACTTCCAGGCATAGACATAGTATTATAATGCCAGTATAATAAAGCTGAGGTTGTGAGCAGGTTAGGGTGGATTAAACCAGTTGTAGATTATGGCCCTCCTGTCTTTTGTCTCTGGGGATACAAGAGGAATTCTCTAACTACCAATAGGGTGTTCTTTGGGTGGCCTCTAGGCTGGGCCTCTATTCCTTTGCTCCCCTGTCACTTATGTCTGACTACCTACCTAACAATATAACATATCAGTTTCAGGTGTAAATGTAATGATTGATATTTGTATATATTGTGAAATGGTCAATAAGTCCAGTTAACATTCTTCACCTACATAGTTACAAATAGTTTTTTCTTGTGATGAGAACTTTTAAGATCATTTTGATAAGGATTTGAGGTTGCACAGGTTGGGTTTTTGCATTTGTCAATACTCAGGTTATGGCTTGTGCATGTCACTGTATGTACATTTTACCTTAAAAAATTATAAATAACCTTAAACAAATCTTGAATTCTAATTAATGACATGCATGCTGAAGTACTTAGGGGTGAAATGTACTGATGTCCAAAAAAACTTTAAAATGTATTAAAAAATAAAAGCCAACTGTTGTGTATCTTGATTGTAGTGGTTACATGACACTAGGTTTTGTCAGTGCTCATACAACTGTATATAAAAAGGATAAATTTTCTGTTTGTAAATTATATCTCAATTTTCAAAATGTTTCAAAAGATAAGGTGGATAAATAGATAAGTGAATTGGCAGATAAATGAGCTAAAGCAGATACAGCAAATGTTTACAATTATAGAATCAAGGTAATGGATATTTGGGAGTCTACCATACAATAATTTTAATTTTCTGAATGTTTGCAAAATTTTCATAAGAAAATATGGAGGAAAATATGTAAATCTGTCAGGATTTCATTTTTGCCATGCTTAAAAGTCTTTAATAGTTTCTCATTGTTTTTTGTTGTTGTTGTTTTGTTTTGGTTTGGTTTAGTTTGTTCGCTCTAGAATTATTAACATGGTGTAAAGCTCTCACATGCCTGGCTCTCTTCATGAGCCTTAAGTCACATAGAAAATCATTTACTCCTCATACACTATTATCTAATCATACTCTTTTTCAGTTTTTACAAAGTAACAAAACCTTCTTCCAGAGACCTTGTAATTCATAACAGTGAAAATGATTGTGTGATTATCTGACTCCTTCAGTGATTTTTAAAAACCATTTGACCATGAACCATTAATATTATCTCTAGTCCATATCTCCATACTCAATACTTGGCCTAATGTAAGTATTCAATAAATACATAACAAAATATCTATAAAAATTAACTAAAGAAATAGTCCCTTGATTCATTTCAAAGGGAATCGGATTATTTGTATGGTCTAACCAGCGGTTTTAAAAAATATTCTCTCATTTCTTAAAAGGATAGTAATTTTACACAGTGAAAATGAAGCAAGGCTAAATGAGACTCCAAGAAAAAGATGCTATTTAAAATTATCAGTTGGCAAAATATCTCAAGTGTTTTATCTTATTATGGCAAAATAAATAATTCTGATAAGCATTTTACCTGATTATAAATTTTTGTTTTAATATGTTTTAAAGACTTATGTAAATACATTTTGATTCAATTAAACATTAATTTTCATTCCACTTAAATTTATTTGTTTATAATATGACATAAGAAAATATCGTGTCAACATTTTCATATTTACATGAAATAAAATGTAAGCTATCCTTGCAGAAAACAGGTGGGATGTAGGGGGAGGTAGAGTAGATCCTTGCCTACTGGAATAGCTATAAAGCTCTTCTAATTAGATATTGGAGCAATTTTCAGGGTAATGGTTCGTTTCAATTGCTCTGAAAACAAATCTCAGTGCTACTGGTACTGATTAATACTCTAGTGATATTTAACATTAATTCAGAGAATTAAGTAGAGCAGAATCTCCATTGCCCAATTTACAGATGTGTACATTAGGAAATTAAATAGGCAGATATTTCTCTCTTAAAAAACAAAACAAAAAACCAAAAACCAAAATAAAAAAATATTGAAAAAAGGGAAACTATGTATAAAGAACTATGGAATGGGGTTTCACTTGAAATGTATGAGGAGATAGAGACAGTTTTGAGATTGTTATGTAGTTATATGTGAGATTTTATTAATTCCTATAAAGTATGAAGGGTTAATATTTTATAACATATATTAAGAACCTTCTAAATTTTACATCTCAGATCTTGGATTAGAGGGAGAAAGGGGGCAGAAAAAGCTTTCCTGTCTCCTTAGGAAGTCCCTACTGGGTGAAAACGAGGTGCAGGGAGAACTTCTAAATTGAACACTTAGTTATGCAGTTTGAGTCCCAACACATTTCTTTTGTAACTACATGAGCTGAATTTAAGCTAGTGTTTCTTGATGAGGGACTCTGGAAATTGCATTTGCGAGATTTAAAATGGAGGATAAGATATTTGCCCAATGTAACGTTCTTCCATTCCTCTATTTTTCCAGAGTTCTGAGAAAAAATGATAAAGGAAGACACTAATTCTCAAGTGAATAGTCCCTTCTATATAGCCTGCTAACTGTAGCACTAACAGCAAATGCCCACAACTAAATTTATTCCTTCTTCTCAAAACAACAAAAAAATCCTCATTAGAAACAAGGCTGATGATCTCATACAAATCTTTATATTGATTATGTTGCATTTTGAAGAGAAACAAATAAAAAGATAGGGTTCGCCTCTTTTTTATATATTTACAAAATAATGATACATTTTGTAATGATCTACCAAATATCTTTCAGGATAGCATTTAAAGAGTGTTTTCATTAAAGTCTAGGTTTTGTTAAAACTTCTTTGCCCAGAAAATCAACTGCGTAGTTTCTCAGATGTGATTAGACTCAGGGAGGTTATCTTACTCTAAATTAAATTAAAGAGAGACTAGGATGAAAAACATAATACCAATTTATTCATTTACAGTAAGAATTATGACTTAATTCTGACCAGAATACACATTATGTCATGTTCGAGATATGCTTTTTTATGGCAGAATTACATGAAAACTAAAACAGAAAATTACTTATTATCTAAGGAATCAGCACTAGAAATTTGGATAATCCTAAACGGCTTCTCTCAGCCTAACACATTCTTTCCCTCAAAAGACAGCCTTACTAGACAGTATTACTCCTGACAAAATATTCTCTCTCCTATCTATTGCTGTGCACATGGACAATTATTTTTCTGTTCATTGTTTTCCAGGTCTCAATAATGAAAAATGAATCTTCAAATGTTTAGAAAACTCATTTGACCACAGTCCAGTCTACACTAGTAGTCACTAAACATAATTTTACATATCTTTGATCTAATCAACAAAGTATTGAATTCTTTATTTTTACTCACAAAGCTATCTTATTTTATTTCAAAGTTTTTTTAAAAAGAGGGGTTTGGAAGGGCATCTTATACTACCTGCACCTGTCACAATCTTTACCTATATGAAAATCATTTAGCCCCTATAATTTGATTTAGATTGGAAGATGCCTTGTGCTCAGCTCCTGTTGACTGCTATTTCTGACTAATCTTTCTCCATGTAAGCTTTAAGTAAGCTAAAGAGAGGAGTTTGAAACCAAAGCTATAGTCTGAATTGTCAAAAGATACCAGGTTTAGCAAGAGAGCAAGATGAGATTTAGCTTTCAAAGAGGAATAATTTTCTGCAGGATATTAACAGGTGTCCCTTACTAAAAAGAATCCAGAGTCAGAATCTTCAGAAGTCTGGTTAAAACAAAGCTACGTAATTATGTGTATGTCTGTAACTCTCCAATAGAAGACAAGTATTATCAAACACTGTGCAAGATAGTTGACCATGGAATTGTCTTCTTGTAGAACACCCATTAAAAGGCAATAGAACTAAGGTTTTAGGAGATACAGCTAAGATTATATATT
Source organism: Pteropus medius (assembly GCF_902729225.1). Lineage (NCBI taxonomy): Eukaryota > Metazoa > Chordata > Mammalia > Chiroptera > Pteropodidae > Pteropus > Pteropus medius. The sequence continues at coordinate 7,730,760 of NW_024352787.1, read as the reverse complement.
CACATTCAAATATAAAAACAAAAATCAATTCACAGTAATATTAAAAGGCTTTGGATCTTCTTTATCACTGCTATCCCATTCAGGAAAATTGTAGAGAGTTGATTGGAGGAGAAGCTATTAGTAAGTAACTTGTAATAATAACAATAACAGCAACAACAATAATCATAATAATTGGTATTGATAGTAAGGAGAAGCTATAATCCTTATGGCAGTGTTTCTCCAAGTGTGACCACTAGAGCACCTATGTCAAAATCATCTGGGCTGCTTTACAAAGGTGCAAATTCTCAAATCCCTCTGAAGACTTTCTAAATCAGAAACTCTGGGGATGGACCAAGGAATCTATTATAAATAAACATACCATGAAATCCTTATGCACATTTGAGTTTGAGAATTATTGAATTGGGTCTCAATAACATAGAAAAAGGCAAGATATTCAGGGTCAAAACATTTTAAGAGATTTAACAGACCACCTGGAATCCACCATGCCATGGGATTCAGAAAATGTCTTAGTCAAAAAAAAAAACCCAAAACTTTGTAACGATTTTGTAGGCTCCAGCACTAGTTTCTCCAATATCCCTACAATTCAATCATTCACATTGTATCTAAAGCAGCCAGAGAAGCCTATTCATTACATAATGGCACACATCAAAATATTAAACTAGAGTGACCTCAGAAGCATGGTGGAGTGAAAGATGTCCCCAGATCTTTCTCCTTGAAATAACAATAAACTGAACATCTAAAACTCAACAAATAACACCCAACCTACACACAAGCACATCTGAGCAAGTGACCTGTGCATAAGAGCTACTAGAGGTCAGAACCATGGAGTCGGGTGGTACACTGGTGGTACAAATGAAGAAGCTGCCTCTCACAGCTGGAGCTCCTTGCAGGAGGAGGGGGAGGGGAGAAGGTGTAGCGGATTCCTTGAATAACCCTGCCTGGGAGAGCTGTGAGTTCTACATAGCGGCAGTGCCCAGGAATCAAGGCAGAAAGCAGAGAAGTGTGGACTGCAGAGAAGCAGAGATGGGAGAGAAACAACAGTTGATTATTACCAACTGGGATTGCAAAATGCAAGGCAGAGTCGCAGCCCCATCCCCCAACCCAGACTGCACCTCCCTGGATATCCTCCAAGACCAAACACAGCGGAGCCCCAGGGGAACCTGAGCAAACACAACCAAAACTGTCACAAACCCTGACAGAGACTGAGACTGAGGGTAGCGAGCAAGATTGACTATTTATAAGGAAAAAAAAGCATTATTAAGACTTTATATAAAGCAAGAATCCAAGAGGCTTAGGCGCCACCTACTGGAAACCAAAAGAAAAACGCCTTCTTAGCAACAGGCTGATATCCAAAATATACAAAGAACTCATACAACTCAATAACAACAAAAAAAATACAATCCAATTAAAAAAATGGGCAGAGGATCTTAACAGACACTTCTCCCAAGAAGACATACAAATGGCCAACAAACATATAAAAAGATGTTCAACCTTGCTAGCTATTAGGAAAATGCAAATCAAAACCACAATGCGATACCATCGCACACCTGTTAGAATAGCTGCTATCAATAGGACAAGTAATAACAAGTGTTGGAGAGGATGAGGAGAAAAAGAAACCCTCATATACTGCTGGTGAGACTGCAAATTGGTACAGCCACTATTGAAAACACTACGGAGGTTCCTCAAAACACTAAGAATAGATCTACTATATGATCCAGCAATCATTCTAGTGCATATTTATCCCAAAGACTTGAAAACATATATCTGAAAACATTCACACATCATTGTTCATAGCAACATTATTCACAGTGGCCAGGATATGGAAGCTACTAAAGTATCCTACAATAGGTAATTGGATAAAGAAGCTGTTTCATATATACAATGGAATATTACTCAACTATAAAAAGAGATGAAATACTGCCATTTGTGACAACATGGATGGACTTTGAGTTAATCGTGCTATGCGAAATAGGCCAGTCAGAAAAAGTTGAAAACCACATGATTATCATTTATATGTGGGATATAAACCTAAAAGCAACAAACAAACATGACGGAGACTCATGGATGTGGACAATAGACTAGTGGTTACCAAAGGGTGGGGGGACTCAGGGGAGGTAGATGGGGTAAAAAGGGGTTAAGTATGTGGTGACAGAAAGAAATCTAACAATGGGCAATGAACACACAATGGAAAATATAAATGACTTACTGTTGAATTGTACACTTGAAACTTACTGGATTTCATTAACCGATGTCACCATAATAATTAATTAATTAATGAATTAATTAATTAATTAATTTAAAAAAAAAGAATATGGAAGCCATCTCCACTGCTTAGTGAAATTAAATGTAAGTAATTAGTATAAAAAGAGCCCCCAAAAGTATTAAACTAGGTAGATAATATATACCAAACAGAAAAAATATACATTCAAAATTCTTTCCTATTAGCTAAGTATAGCATCACTGTTTGTGAAATTTGGTGTGGGACAAATTTGCTATACCTTCCTAATATTCACCCCACAATTATTGGCAAAGTCCCCCCTTTTCTATTTAAATATTTTTATTTAAGTATATTGGTGTACAATTTTATATTATTTAAGTTTCAAGTGTACAATCTAGTGATTTGACATTTTTATACCTTACAATATGGTCACTCCACTAATAATCTGTCACTGTGCAAACTTATCACTGTATAATTGATTTATTCCCCTTCACCTTTTACAACAATCCCCTCACCCCCGTCCCATCCCTTCAGTCTCTGTTTCTGAATTTGTTTTGTTTTATTTCATTGTTTTATGTTTTTTTTTTAGATTCTCCATATAAGTGAAACCATACAATATTTGTCCTTCTTTGTCTGATTTATTTCATTCAGCATAATACCTTCCAATTCCATTCATGTTGTCACAAAAGGTAAGATTCCATTATTTTTTATGACTAATATTCCATTATATTTATGTACCACATCTTCTTTATCCATTCATCTATCTATGAACACTTAGGTAGCTTCCATATCTTGGCTGTTGTAAATAATGCTGCAGCGAATATAGGGGGGCATATCTTTTCAAATTAGTGTTTTTAACATCTTCAGATAAATACCTAGAAGTGGAATTGCTAGGTCATTTGATATTTATTTTTAGTTTTTTGAGGATGCTCCATACTGTTTTCCATAGTGGCTGCACCAGTTTGCAGTCACACCAACAGTGCATGAGGGTTCCCTTTTTTCCATATCCTTATCAACACATGTTATTTATTGACTTTTTGGTAATATCCATGATTAGTGTGAAGTGGTTTATTACTGTGGTTTTGATTTGCATTTCCCCAATAATTAGTAATGTAGAGAATCATTTCATATATCTGTTGCCCATCTGTATGTCTTCTTTGGAGAAATGTCTTTTCATGTCTTCTGCCCATTTTTTTTAAAATCAGATTGTTTATTTTTTTGTGAGTGAGTTGCATGACTTTCTTATATATTTTGGATATCAACTGTTTATCGGATATATAATTTGCAAATATATTCTCCTATTGAATAGGTTTTCTTTTTTCTTTGGGATGGGTTTCTTCACTGTTCAGAAGCTTTTTAGTTTCATGAAGTACTATTTGTTTATTTTTGATTTTGTTTCCCTTGTTTGAGGGGACATATCCAAAAAGATATTACTCAGACTACTTTCAAGTAGTTCACTTCTTATGTGTTCTTTTAAGAGTTTTATGGTTTCAAGCCTTACATATAAGTATCTGATCCATTTGCGTTTATTTCTGTATATGGCATAAGAGAGTGATCTAGTTTCACTTTTATTTTGCATATATCTGTCCACTTTTCCCAGCACCACTTGCTGTTAGTCCATTGTGTTTTATTTCCTTTGTCATAGATTAGTTGACCACATAAGCGAGGTTTACTTCTGCTTTCTATTCGGTTTCATTGGTCTATTTGTCTGTTTTTGTGCCAATATTATACTGTTTTGATCATTATAGCTTTATAGTATAATTTGAGATCAAGGAGTGTGATATCTTTAACTTTGTTCTTTCTCAAGATTACTTTGGCTATTCATGATCTGTTATGATACCATATAAATTTTAGGGTTGTACTAGTTCTATGAAAAATGCCATTGGTATTTTGATAGGAATTGCACTGAATCTGTAGATTGCTTTGAGTAGTATGGTCATTTTAACAATATTAATCCTTCCAATCCATGAACATAGTATATCCTTCCATTTGTTTGTGTCCTCTTTCTTCAATTTCTTTCTTCAATGTCTTATAGTGTTCAGAGTACAGGTTTTCCACCTTCATAGTTAAATTTATTCCGAGGTATTTTATTCTTTTTGGTGCAATTGTAAATAAGATTGTTTTCTTAACTTCTTCTGATTGTTCATTATTACTGTATAAGAATCTGATAGATTTCTGTGTATTAATCTTGTATCCTGCCACTTTACTGAATTCTTTTATTAATTATATTAATTTTTGATGGATTCTTTAGGGTTTGCTATTTGCATTGTCATGTCATCTGCAAATAGTGACAGGTTTACTTTTTCCCTTCCAATTTGGATGTCTTCTATTTCTTTTTCTTGTCTGATTGCTGTGGTTAAGAATTCCAATTGATTTCTAGTTTCATGCACTTATTGTCAAAAAATATGCTTGATTTAATTTCAATCTTCTTGAATTTAATGAAGCTACTTTTCTGGCCTAGTATATAATCTATCCTGGAAAATGTTTCACATGCCTTTGAGAAAAAATGTGTAATCTACGGTTTTTGGATAAAATGTTCTACATCCAAGTTGAACTGTTCTAATGTAGCATTTAAAGCCATTATTTCTTTATTAATTTTCTGTCTTGATGATTTATTCATTGAAGTCAGTGGAGTATTAAAGTCCACAACTTTCCCAGATTAGGAAAGTTTTTAGACATTATTTCTTTAAATATTCCTTCTGCCCCTTTCTCTCTCTCTTCTCTGTCTAGGATCCCTATAATGTGAATGTATGGGTGCTTGGGAATATACAGAGATCTCTTATGCTATTCCCATTTTTTCAATTCTTTTTATCTTTTTCTGATTGTGTGATTTCCAATATTCTGTCTTCTAGGTCATTAATTCTTTTTTTCTATATTAACTAATCTATTGTCGATCCCTTCTAATTTATTCATTTCAGCGACTGTATCATTCACCTCTCATTGGTTCTTTGTTACATTTTCTACTTCTTTTTTGAAGTGCTCTCTGAGTTCTTCTATTGTACTCTCAAGTTTGTTGAGCATTCTTATGATGATTTCTTTGAATTCTTTATCACACATATTATTATCTACGTTTTATAAGGGTTTCTCTCTGGAATTTTTTCTTCTTTCATTTGGAGCATATTCTTATGTCTACCCATTTTGTCTGATTTTCTGTGTTTGTTCCTATGAGTTGGATACAATAGCTATCCCTGCCAGTCTTAAAAGAGTGATCCCTGTGTAGACTGTGTGTTGAATAGTTTTGGCAGGCTGGTTGTAGTCAGGGTGTGCTACCTAATGTGTTTTCTGGCCTGAAGGAGTGGGTTCCTCGTGGGTAGCCTTGTATGTCTATGCTTACTTGCCCTTCTAATCTGGGTGTGGCTGGAAGGTGCACCCTCGGCAAGTTGCTTTAACTGTATGTGGTAAGAGCAAGGTCTGGACGGGGTTTCTTTTCATGCTTGTTCAATGCAGCACCAAATTCACAGTCTCCATGCACAGTCACACTTTACTAATCCTGTTCCTTCTCTGGGTACTGTAGCTCTTTAAGCACTCAGCCACACCCCACTCACTCCACCTGGGTAGCCCTGCCTGCCCTGTTGCTTTAATTGTCTCCCTTCAGAACGGAGTATGGGCACGGCTGCTTTGTGTGCCTGCTTCTCAACACCCTACCAGCTCTGCCCTTTCTCCAGGTGGGGCAGCTTTGCCGACGCACAACAGCACCTCACTAATCCTGCTATGGGCAGCCAGCATGTGGATACTACAAAGTTTTGCTAGGTCCACGCTTCCTTTGGGTGGGGCACTGCCTCATGTGCACACTTTCCCTGGACAAGGCAGTCCTGTGTGTGGGTACCACAGCATTTTGTTAGCTCTACACTCTCTCCAGGAGAAATAGCCCCATATGAACACACAGTAGTGCACAGTGTCTTCGTACTTTCTCTGGACAGGGTAGCCCTGCAAGTAGATACTGAAGTATTTTGTTAGCTGTTAAGGTAGGGGATCTCCTTGTATGTGCAGTCTTGTTGTTGCACAAAGCAATTTCCTGCTTTATCTTATTGATCAATCTCTACGTGAAGGAGCTCCTTATGATTCTGCTCTTGAGCCCCGATGTTTCTGCTGGAACTCATTTCAGGAGGGGTGGCTGAGGATGTGCCACAGTGCCCTGCAGATGGACTAGAGAACCTGGATGGAGCTCCCACCCACTATGTACATTCAGAGAAAACATAAACAATGATGTTTATTGTTGCTGCAGTCCTAGGTTCTTCTCTTGGCTCCCTAAGAGCCCTCATTGTTCCCTTGACTTTCTCTATGTTATTTCTCTCTCTTGCTTATTGTGCAGAACTGTTCAATTGGTTCATTTGTCTCTCAGAAGGAACCGATCTCAATATAGGCATACATTCAATGTGTTTTTGGGAGGGAAGTGAGCTCAGTGTCCACTTTGCTGCCATCTTTGTCTTGCCTCCCACAGTAAAACCCCCTTTTTGCTTTCCTTGTGGGAGTATCAATCAAAATAAAAGCCAAGGGAATGCCCAAATGACCCAAAATAGGTACATCATACTCTGTCTTAAAAATTTTAATTTTCAGTGGGTGACACAAGAGCAGAAAATGATAAGGTGAATCATGAAATTGATCTTCCCAGAGAAGCCTATGTTTGAGTCAGAAATGCTCTCCTTGCTGTTTTTCCTTCAGCTTTTCTTACGTTTGGGTCAGTTTGTTTCAATTGAAGAAACTCAATTGAAACATCAGTGAAGAAATTACTCAGGAGAGTTAAAAATACTTGTGTTGCTCACCACAATCAATCGGTAAGTCTTTATTAAGTAAAGCACTGGGTTATCTACTCCATGGATTAAAAAAAAAAAAAAGTATAAAAACTAATGCCCTAAATAAGATTGGATTGCAATCTAACTGGAAAGATATGGCATAGTCATATATAAAAAAACAATAAAACTTGTTTAATACAACATAATTTAAGACAGTTTATGCTTAGTACCAAAAATTTGGATAAAATAGAAGCTTTTCATGTTGTTTAGAGACAAGGAAGTAACTGTTAGGGTCTTAAGGAAGATTTTGTTTTACAGATGATCTTCAGCTGGACACATTTAAGTTTTAAAAGAGAAATTGCATGGGCAAAGTTCTAGCAACTTAAATGCATAATATTTGCCCTGGGTGTATTTAGAGAATCAATTTAGCAAAAAAGTGTATAAGACAATACTTCTGTTGGAAGCTTTCCAAAGTGAAAAGCACAAATCCTGAAGGATGAGAATGATAAGCCAATGAGGCACAAGAGGCAAACACCAGAACTTCTTATATTACTTTTAACTCATTATATTATTTTCTACCTATGTGTATATTAAAACATATGAAATATAGTACTATATATATGTACTAGATAAATAAGTATGCATATATTGGAATGTTTCAATAATATTTTACTTTAGAAAGATAATCATATAAATAGTTTATTGTAATATTATACAAAAAATTTAAAAATTGAGAAATATCCAGTTGTCTACCATTCAAAGTTATATATATTCAAAGTTGTATATGTATTCAAAGTTGTATATATTCTGAACTCAAGTTCATTTTCATTTTTATATTTTACTCATTTCGGTGTACGTTATTCTCTACCCTACCTGAACATGTTATGTAATTTCCTATCTCCACATCTATTCCCAATAATTACAATTATGATTTTTCTTTCTTTTTCTCTCTCTCTCTTTCTTTTCTTCCTTCCTTCTTCTTTCTTTTCTCCTTCCCTCCTTCCCCTCCTCCTTTCTTCTTTCTTTCCTTTATTCTTTCCTTCTTTTCTTGCTTTATTTTTACTAGATTTTAATAGATTTTTATTACTAAAAATATGCCAAGTACTATTCTAGATATTGAGACCAAAAAATTAAAATGTAATTTTTATTTTAAAAATCTAGTGTTTTAGTAAAGGAGCTCATTGTCATACAATGATTTCCTATTCCATAATCTCTTGTCAAAATTATCAGTCTTCTTAATCTGCTCCTTCCCTGAGTTATACAATTCCATGACTCCCTGTATTTTATTTGTATCTATAGTTCAGAACTTACATTGTATCTTATTCTTTTAACAAGGTATTATATCTTTTTAACATTTTCTTTACTATATTCCAAACTTGTTCATTTATACATTTATTCATTCAACATAAAATCATTGAGAGCTTACTCTACACTGTGTGCAGTAAACATACCAGGCTCAGCTTTAGAACATCTACAAATCAAGGGCAGGAAAAACACACATGCACACACAAAACAGAGAAAAATTCTTTTTGCAAAAATTGACATTTGATTTTTTTGAAAAGCTGAAGTCAATATGTGAAAAAATAGAATTTATTTGGATTCCCTGACATCTATCATACAGCTTGATGGTATTTTTATTTTGAATTATATAAGGGAAGGGCAACACAATGTTTTCATTCCTTTGTTCTTCTAATATTTTGATTTGTCTCTGATCTCCATTACTGGAGACTAGTCACTGAATCACTGCATACCATAGGTGCTTGATTAATAACACTGCTGTGGACCATTTGATAGATAATAAGTATAAGTTATTGCCCCCACCCACACAAAAAGATATGGCTGGGATAAGGTTACCTGATTTAGAAAATAAAAATATAAGATGCTGTTAAATTTAGATTTTAGATAAACAAAAAAAAATAGTTTATGGAGCTTACTTATATTAAAAAGTATTTATTATCTGAAGTTCTTTTTTAACTCTCTGCCCTATATTTTATCTCCAACCCCACTTGGGAGGAATCTTGATTAAATACCATTAACATTAAAATAAGGCTTCATTGAAGAACAAATTTGTAATCTGGGCAATAAAAATGGTTCTTTAGTGCGTTTCAGATTTTCTATTCTTACGCAAAAACTTGTAGATGTGCACTGAAAACAGTCTGAAGAGAACAAGTGATATCGTGGAATTTCTGAGCAGATATGTCCTGTGGCTCATTCTGTAAGGAAATATAGACCACATGTTCATTGGATGAGTCAATTAGATTTTGTGACATGACTCATACACTGTTGATCGTTGAAGGTATGAGGCATCATTTATTTTTTTATAAAATCCTTACGACTTCATATTTGCTGAATTCCACTTTCTTCACAACTCATTCCTTCCTGAGTTTCACATTTTTATTATATTTCTCCCCATTTTTTATGTTCAGTTCTCCCCCATTTTCTTTTCTACTCTCTACTTTTGCTCTGTTCCTCAGCAGCCTATTTTTCCCATTGTTTAAATACTATAGTTAAGCTAATGCCTCACATTTCAATTCTTGTTTATAATTTACACAAATCTATTTGCATGTATTCTATCAGTTGAGATATATAGATTAGTAATAAAAATTACAGATTATAAAATTATGATAATTTTTACTGAGAGTTTGTTTTCTGGCACTTTACACTTACATTTCAATACTCTTTGAGATAGCTACTAGTAGTAATGTCTTTTCAAACTTCAGATCATTGAGGCAAGAACAGGGTAGAAGCAGGGATTTAGACCTAAATTGTCTGGCTTTCTTTTACCCAAAATTGTGATATTTCTTAGCAACGTATGGTTAGAGAAGAAAAGTATATTAGTTTGCTAGGGCAGCCATAACAAAATAGCAAAGACTTGGTAGCTTAAACAACAGAAATTTGTTTTCCCACAGCTCTGGAGGCTATAGTCCAAGATCACAGTGCCAGTTGGTTTCTGCTGAGACTTCTTCTCCTGGCTTGTAGGTGGCCACAATTTTGCTGTATGCTCACGTGACCTCTTCTTTGTGTGTAGAAGGAGAGCAAATTCTCTGGTATCTCTTCTTTTAAGGGCTTTAATTCCATCATAAGTACCCCAGCATCATGACCTCATTTAACCATAATTACCTCCCAAAGGCCCCTATCTCCAAATAGCAACACATTGGGGGTTAGGGTTTCAACCTCTGAATTGTGGGGGTATACAAACATTCATCCTGTGACAGAACCACACCTATGCCAGAAATCACATTTGCAGATTTGGATAATGAACAATAACAATACCATTGTATAATCTACACTCACAAAAGGAAAACAAGCCAAGCTCTAACTACAGAAAATAATATCAACTCTAAATACGCTTACAAGTCTGAAAGAGCCAATCCCATTTCTAAAATAGTTACATGTGTTCGAAGGAGATAATATAAGTCTAAAGATTTTCTCATTCAATTCTAGACAAGAATTCCTATAAACTATTATGGATAATGGAGAATATAATGTTCTTTGTTATTTTTTAGGCTCACAGTATCAAAGTGCAATACTTAATGGCAGTAATATTTTTCTCAGTCCATGATCAACTGAGGAAAGTAACAGTAGATAATAATGTATTAAGTGGACCTACTGTCTTGTTTAAAAAAAAAAAAGGCAGAACAAAGAAATATGTACTAGATTTTGGATAGTGCTTATTTTTATTTTTAAAATTAATATAATTTTAAGAGTAATTTTTCTTCTGAAAAATTTCTTTGGAGAAGAAACCAAGTTAGCTTAGATTTTTAAACTTCTATTGATTGTAAAAAATACAGAACATTCATCTTTTATTTTTAATTATAAACACAAAATGTTTTACCACAGCATTATGAGTATAAAGATGGTAAATCTAATGCTAAAATAACGAAAACCTTCTAATGCTTTCAAAATCTTGAATTTCAAATATACTTTACATTGATGTTGAGCACTTTGGTAATGAGGACCAGTGATATAAACCATAAATTACTAAATACGAAATAGATTGCTTTTGTAATATGTCACAAGTTCTGTTAAATAAGACTTCGAAAGTAAATTTCAATAACAACTTAAAGAGTTTAAATGAAAGTAACTGAGCCCTGAAATACCAGAATTATATCATCCCAAAGAGAAAAATAAAATTTACACTTTCATGCTTCCTTCCAGAACTCTTTAATATCTTAATATTGTTTTTTTAAAGTAATACTTGTTAATATCTTCTCTATTTCTTTGGTCAAAGTCATTTTTCTCTGAGATATAAAAGTCCTGTTTAATGATCTTAGCAGAAAATCTATTTATCTGTAATTATAATTTCTTCTTGTCATGATTGGGTACATTTTTCAGGTGAAATTAGAAAGTTTAAAACCTAAAAGGAACAATCATTAAAAAGTATTAATTGAAACGCTTCACCTCTAATCTTCTATACAGTGTAGTTTCATATAATTTAAATATATTATTATCTGAGAACTCTATAGTATGTGAAGTGAGTTGATGTTTTCAACTAAGTTCCTAATGAAAGTATTGTCATTAATAGATACCTACATTGTCAATTCTGTATATGAGTCTAAGGAGAGAGCTTGAAAATTACAAATTATATCTGCCTCTTCATTTTCAAGTTTTAATATAAAGTGTGAAATAGAGAGTAGTTATGTACAATGAGTGCCATGTGCTTTTAGTTACTACTTATAAAAGCTGGGTTAACTATATCTTATTTCCAAACACTGGACAATTATTTCAAATGAAAACCATTTAGCCAGATGGTAGTCAGCCTCCAAATGACACCAGCAATGATCTCTGCCTCCTGGAGTTCACACCCTTGTGTGGCTCTCTCATACATTGTATCAGAGTTGGTCTACATAACTACTAGAATACCTCAGAAGTGATGATATGGCATTTCAGAGGCTTCTTCCTTGCTCTTTGTCACTTGTTCTGATGGAAGCCAGTTGCAATGTTACAAGGACATTCAGGCAGACCAGTGGATAGGCCCACAAGACCAGGAGCAAGGCATTATGTTTTATTTTATTATTATTTCAAATCTTGGCATTAAAAACCTATCCTTGATAATAGTTTGAAATTTTTCAATCACTTACTCATAATTATCTTTATGGAATATTTATTGCCACTGTATATACTTCAGAACTGCTTTCGATATATTAAAATTAATTTGAAATTCAAGTGCATAGCATAACCTAAATTGTACTTCCTAGTTAAATCTATCATTCTACAACCTTAGGACTACATTAGTGTATAAGTAAATTGTAGAACCTCAGTCTAAAGCTCTTTCAATTTGTACTTAGAACCAAGATATTCAAGTAAGTGTTTGTGCATCATATTATTAATTAATTTAAAAAGGAAATTTGATTTAATAATTTCTTAAACATTTACATTAGTTGCAATTCTAATAGTGTTATCATGAATATAAAAAGATTCATTTTTAGAATCAAATGATTTAAGAATTAATCTACTCTCAATTTTCTTGATATAGTTTCACCAAATAGTCTTTGTTTTCATAGTTTGGCTCTGGTGACAGCAATCATTCGGCTGCACTTGAAAAATAAGATATGAGGGTTACTATTTATCTGAGTACCTTCCTAAAGAGCAAACATCACATACCCATATATACACAGGCTTTCTTAAATAAACCCATAAAAAGGAGGCTATTGTGATACTCTTAATGAGAACATTTCCTGCTACACACTTCCTTCTTGAATGGACTATAGCTTCAAAGAATCTTCAACAAGGAATCACAAGAGGAGTATTTAATACACATTTTTGAATTGAGTTTTGAAAGCTACAAATTTTTGATACTTGGCTGTCTGCCACTCATTGGTCACTTTGGTCTCTGGAAATTTAAATAAAGCAAGCATAGGATTATCCCCAAATTAGAATAGAACAGTAAAGATTGCTCTCAAACAGCTAAGAAATTGCAGGGGGCAGCTTAGGAGAAACTTCCCACCTAATTCACTTAGTTAACTAAGACCAGGAGAAAAATATTAAATGTACAAAGTGCTAAGGTGTTATAGTTCTATTTTGACTTAACTTGGGACTAATTTTGTTAATTAGTAGCCTTTATTTTTTAAAGCAATTTTAGGTTTACAGAAGAATTGAACAGAAATGACAGAGTTCCCATACTATCCTCCTCCCCATACACACACAGTTCCCTCTATTATTAACACCTTCATTAGTTGTTACATGTGTTACAATTGATGATCCAATGTTGATACATTATTATTAACTAAAGTCCATAGTTTATATTAGCATTTACTCCTGTGTGCTGTGTTTCGTGTTGTGTTCTGAGGATTTGGGCAAATTTATAATGACATGTATCAATCATCATAGTATCTTATAGAGTATTTTCACTGACCTAAAATCCGTGTTCTTTCTATTTATATCTCCTTCCACCCCAACCACTCAAACTCGATTTTTGTACTGTCTCCACAGTTTTGCTCTTTTCAGAATGTCATATAATTGGAATTATACAGTATATAGTCTCTTCAGAATGGCTTTTTTTTTTCACTTAACAATACGTATTTAAGTTTCCTCCATGCCTTTTTGTAGCTTAATAGTTCATTTCTTTTTATAATCAACTGTCTGTATGTGCCACAGTTTATGTAGCCATTCATCCATTGAAGGAACTCTTGTTTGCTTCTAAGTTTGGGTAATTATGAATAAAGCAGCTTTAAACATTTGTGTGCAAGATTTTGTGTGGACATAAATTTTCAACACCTTTGGGTAAATACCAAGGAGCACAATTACTGGATTGCATGGTGAGAGTATGTTTAGTTTTGTAAACTGTCAAATTATTTTCCAAAGTGGCTGTACCATTTTGCATTCCCACCTGCAATAAATGAGAGTTTCTCTTTTTCCACATCTTTGCCAGCATTTGGGCAAGTGTTCATGTTTGAGGAATTCTAACAGTTGTTTAGTAGTATCTTGTTTTAATTTGAAGTTCCATGATGACATGATATTAAGCATTTTCTCGTGCTTAATTTACCATCTTTATATCTTTTTTGGTGTGGTGTCTGTTCAGATCCTTTTCCCATTTTTTTTTTTTATTTGGTTGTTTACTGTTTTTGTTGACCTTTAAGAGTTCTTTGTATATTTTGGATGCCAGTGTTATCGGATAGGCACTTTGCAAATATTTCTTACCAGTCTGTAGCTTATGGAAGTAGTTTCTAAAATATTTTTTAAAATTGTTATCTTGTACTTTCTAGAGATATATAAAATATGTATTCCTAACAATCATAAATTAAGTTTATAACACTAAAGATATTAACTCACCAAGTTTGATCAAGTGAGTTAATTGTCAAAAACAGGGTCTGGCATATAGTAAGCATTACATGTCAACTATCTTTTATATCGCTTCCATCTCAATATTGTAATGTTTAGATCGTGTCTGTATACAAGCAAAACTTTCTCATGATATATTTCTCATCAGACTAACATAAATAATAAAATTGGTAAACTCATGTGACATAAAGTACTTCCACTTTGATGAAATTGATTCAAAAAACCACTACTGAAACATCTAGATGTGACATTTTGTATTCAAACTTTACAAAGAAGCTCATCTCATAATACCAATCTAACATAAATAATGTTTCACTTAAATTTAATTATGTAGTCATGTCCTTTTGTAGTTTCATAAAAATCAAACAGTGATCACACTGCATTGACAAACAAGTGTTTATTAACATCGAATCAATATATGATTTAGAAAAAGCCAATTTCACATATTTCACTTGTAAATTGTTCACAAAGGATTTTATTTACTCTTTTATGAAAGTCCTTTGCTTTTAAAAAAAAAAATCAATATTTTGTCATCCAAATGCTTATCTTCTAGTTCCCAATGACCCCAATTTATTTCTGAGTGTTCCTGTTAATACGGATGTGAATAGAAAAACACCAAAAAAATAAAATTCTTTCTAATGCAGGAAGTTATAGCTCCATGGTTTGAGAAGAAACCATAGAGATCAATTTCTCCCAAGTACTTTCAGGACCCCCTATGGCAAAAATCCTGGTATCCCTTCTTTGCTTGAAATACTGTAGTAGATTTCCCTAGGTTATAATGTAGTCCTTTCCAACTTTTTGTGGGACAGAGTTAGAAGATATTGGAAATATATGATAAGACAGATTGTGAAAAGATTTATGCCATACTAAGAAGTTTGGATAAGAATCAGCAAATGTTTTTCAGTAGGCAAACAACAACTTTAGTCCTTTGTTTTAAAAGAATCTTAGATATCGATTTATTGAATGTGCTAGAAGGTATCAAGAATGAGGACTGAGAAAACAGTTAAAATAATGCTCCAGTAATCTAGCTAAGGACATAAATGCTTTTAACTACCAAGGTAGTAGTAGTGGAACTTAGCAGAGCTAACAGATAGAAGAGGTATGAAATATGCAAAATTTGCTGGATTTGGCAACTGGTTGACTATGAAGGAAAGAGAAGAGAGAAAATGATATTAAAGTTGATTCTAAGTTTTCTAATATGGGCATCTGAATGACCAATTATTAGGCCATTAGCTAATATTGATAATAAAAACAATATAAATAATATAAAAAGTACAGGTTCAAAACTATCAGATTTTAAGGCCTAAAAATGTTGAATCTATTTGGAATATAAACAGTTATTTTATCTTTCTTTTTTGTAGTTTGTAGAAAAAGTCTACTTAGAAAAAACCTTAGAATCTTTCTATTATGTACAATAGGCATTGTTAACTTGAGCCTAATGAAATGTTAAATCAGCAAACAGATGGATAAAATAAAGTGGCAGAGCTCCTGTCTACTTCTTTAAAGGTATTTCTGATAATTTATCATGAGCACATATTATTCTTAAATCTAAGAATTTAAGGCTGAAATAAAGTCCACTGTTCTCCACTCACGGGATCCAATATGAATCAAGCACAGCCTTTATTCTCGCCCCCAACCCTATTCGACACATTAGATGGGCCCAATATTTTTTTCATATGAACTAAAGTTAAATATCCTTTATTACTTGTCAAGTTCTCATGTTGGAGAGAGATGGCAAAAAATTTCATACAGATAATAAATATGAAAATCAATTATTCCTTTTTAATATGTATCCTCAAAATATCCTTTCTAACTACCCTATATCAATGGTTCATAATCTTAGTATGCATAAGAACCACCTAAGGCACTTGTTTAAATACATATTCCTGGGTTCTACTTGTCAGATTCAGGTTCAGTAAAATAAGTTTTATAGGAATCCTATGAATTTGTATTTTTAATTAGTGCCTCAAGGATTTCCAATGTATGTGTTCCCCATAAAACAAAGGAGCAACACCCTTAAAGAATCACTTTAGAGTGCTTTACACCTTCTCCTTTACAGTGTTCTGTTTTAAAGTTGTAATCTGAAGTTGTAATTTAGCAAATATACCTATTTATTTTTGTTATGCTTTTAATCTTGCAAATATTTCCATTGTATGTCTTTAATGACATGTTTCTTCTCCTTAATGTACATACTAAAAGCAGGATATCTGGGGCCTGAAATAGACTAGTGCAATTTCATATTTACTGCCTGAATCATTTTCCCAAGGTGGCAAAATCACTCTCACTCCTTGTGAGGAGTACATCAAATTGGATAAAATCATGGTGAAGAACTGGAGAGATTGCAGTCATTATTTTGTGCGGATTTAGCTTTTAAAGCTTATATTTGCTTGAAAGTCTTTTTTTTTTTTCGATAAAAGCAAAAAGATTAATTCCTTTCTTTTCAGATCCAGCAATGATCTGTTTGGAAAGTAAACAGTGGCAATGTCCACATACTCAGATGTCCACTCATGGAGTGAAGAGAGATCCATTGTACAAAAAGCAATTTACAGAAGCATTGACAATAGCCTTTCTAGTTACTTGAATGGGTTCTTTTAAAAAATCTCTGTTCTTTCATCACCCTTCCTAGCGTATATCTCCCCAAGAAATGCATGCTACTAAAACGTAAAAGAAGTAATCTTGTAAAAGAAGTAATCACTCGAGACTTCAAACTCGAATACATTCCTTAGCTCCACGATTCTCTGCACAATCTCCGAACAGGTGCTGATTTGCTCTGACTCATCAGACTGGCAGCGCGAAAGCTTCAGCTGATAAATACCAACACTTTCCTATATCATTAGCAGTGGCTGGAAGAATAATGAAACATCTGGCATCTTCCTTTACTGATTAAACAGGTTATTCCAAAGACTTATCATCCAGCTAGGAGCGTAAAGACCTGAACCTACACCTTTCTTTTCTCTTTTACTTATGTATTGCAGATGCTGGGGCATTCTACAGGTGAACTTGTCAAAATGAAGATAAAGTTAATGATTACACAATAACTATATTCAGCAAGAAAAAATTAAAACAAACTTCAAAATGATTTAAACACTGAGAAAAAAATTCTATATTGAACATAACTTGATTAATAATTAAAAATTTGAGGATAAGCATCAACAACAAACCAATAAATTTTGCATGTTCTCATGTCAAATTAAGACTTTAAATAAAATGTAAATTTCTAATAATATATTAGGATAATAAATTGGAAGCTAGAGAGTTCTCTATTTTACTTCAATTGCTAAATAGATAATTGCTGGTAAAATATAATGTAAACATTTTCTATAAAGAATTAGTGGTTTTCTGGAACATTAAAAAAATCATGCTCAAGTGTAATATGATGTTAAAGGAGATTTTTTATCTCAAGACTTTTATTTCTCTTACTTTTAAATTAAAATTTCTAGTAGATTTAACAAGCAATTTGGAAACATAATAAAATTTAATGTATATATAAGACCATATGATTCATTCAGGAAAAAGTATCCAAACCTTAATTCCAATGGGATAGAATTTGAGGTCTCTGTTATAGCCCAGGAAATGAATCAGAGATTGGCAGAGAATATTTTGTTAAACTTTCATAAAACATTGCAGCTGGGAAATAGTTGAGACTTTGGAAAGGAAATAGAGAATATTTTGCCGCCCCGGTACAAACATATGCTTCTGCACTTGAAAAATCTATGTGACGTTCTGGTCACTGCTTCTTGGAAGAGAAAAAAAAATGGAATTGGAAAAGAAACAAATGAAAGACAATAATAAAAAAAACCCAGAAGAACATAGTTTCATTAATAGACTAAAAAGTTAAGCGTTTTCCTGCATGCAGAAGCAATGATTGAGAAGCTCAATTATTTAGAATAATTCACGAAATAGCCAGGATGAACCTTTCTTCTTTGTTGCTAAAATTAGGGAGGTGGGGGGGACTATTTCACACTTATAATTACAAGAAGAATATATTATCATAACATGGAAAATTCATAGCTAACATTACATAATAGGTTTTTACCAAAAGAAAAAGAAAAATGTTTTGAGACATACTCCAAACTTTCCATTGACCCCTCGGAGACTCCTGACTGAGGGAGATGCCGATGTGGAACGGTGTGACAATTCTTACGTACGTACTTAGTATTTCACTTCTGAACAGATGACAAGTCACGTCTTCAATAATAAAACTTAGTAGGGAGATGGATAACAGACTCCCAGAATTCGTTCCATGAACGCTAGTTCCATTGGATATTAATAGCTATTATTGGGACATAAAAGGGCCCTGGGACTAAGAAACTTGAGAAATTCTAAGATAAACAGGATTCCATACCGCACAGATTCTCAGCACTCTTAATATGTTAAAATAGGTTTTAAATCACTTGTAGGGTCTCATATACAGAGTCATTTTCAAACTTACATGATTACAAAAAGCACTTTTTTTTTTCCAGATATCTCTTAGAACTAGTTACCCAATCACAGATTTTGGAAAACATCATCAGGAATTATAAGGAGAAGTTCTCTCTTACAGCAATATTTGAAAATTTCAAAAGGTCACTATCGATAATGAATGTATTGCTTTTATTATAACTATTACTTATTACATATTTTAAGGCAAAATAGCTCCATCACTTCCATTATAGACATATTACAATAATGTGCTAATAATTATGACAATTTCCAGAAATTTAAGTATATCATACTTTTGTGGAATACTTCTTAGTTGCTCACTAAAGCAAGGAAGATGAAGGAACTACTGTGCTTCTGGTTGTTTTACCTAAATAAGCCTGGTAACTGACTGCATTTTGACTGGCTATAATTCATTCCCATTTAAAAATCCCAGAAACCTTTAACATGAGATCTACCCATTGAACGAATTTTTAAATGTAAAATACAGCGATGTCAACTATAGGCCCTATGCTGTATGGCAGTTAGACCTCTAGAACTTATTCATCGTGAGTAGCTGAAACTTTATATCCATTAAACAACAACTCTCCATTTTCCTCTCCTTCCAGCCCCTGGAAACCATCATTCTAGGTTCTGTTTTTATGAGTTTGACTACTTTAGATACCTCATGTAAGTGGAATCATGTTTTTGTCCTTCTGTGACGGGCTTATTTCATTAAGCATAATGACCTCTAGAGTCATCCATATTGTCACAACTGGCAGAATTTCCTTCTTTCTTGTGGTTGAATATATATATATACATATATATATATATATATATATATATGTATATATATATATATATGTATGTATGTATGTATTTGTTGATACACTTTTAGGTTATTTCCATATCTTGGTTATTATAAATAATTCTACAATGAACATAGGGGTGCAGATATTTCTTCGAGGTAGTAATTTCATTGCCTTTTAATATATACCCAGAAATGGGATTGCTGAATCACATGGTAGTTCTATTTTTAATTTTTTGATGAACCTCCATACTATTTCCTATAGTGGTTGCATCATTTTAAATTCTTACCAGCAGTGTACAGGGGCTCCAATTTCTCCACATCCATGTTAAATGTTCTCACTACAATAGAAAATAAATAATCCCAAAAACCTGTCTGAAAAAAAGTTCTATTAAACAAATAAATTATATCCTAAAATAAAACAGTATACATAAATGATTTAGGAGATTGGAGGAAGGTAAATTAGAGCTCAAAATTTTGTTCCTTATCTACTTTTCTCGCTAATTTTTCTTATCCTACACTCATCCAAAAACAAACAAAAACAGAAATGTATAATCAGATTTATCATTTAAAAACTTTGGGTTAAGGAGATTTTCAACCTCAGAACTGTATGATAAAAGCATGTGTACCCATCTCCAATTTATATAGTTACCAACATTTGTCAATCTTGCCAGTAGTTTCATTTAGTGGAAATAGTACATCTGGAAAATATTCTTGAAAACTTCTTGGAGACTCTAGTAGTTACATATTTATATGATAAAGGGCCTGAAATCCTAAGAATTTTCTGACAAATGATGTTTAACAGATTATAGATCTTTAAAGTTTTAAAAGTTACAATAGTATGCTGCTTTTCCCAACATAATGAAATATAACTTTCACTCTTGGGCTGCAGACAGAGAAATCAATTACTTAACATAACTCCTCTGTGCCCTGATTGAAAAGTGTGAACATTGCATGTAATAAAGCTTTCTTGTTTTTGGAATAACATTTTCATTAAAACTCTACCATAGATTGGTGTACCATGCATAATATCTATAAGAAATCTTATGCGGTATTGATTTTTATATAGACCCTGAAATCTTTAGTTTAATGCGAAAAATTATCTTCAAATTTCTCAATTACAACAAATCTTTAGGTTGACAAAATGTTTTTTAAGTATGTCATGTGTAATCATGACAAAAAATGACATGTGAACACTTCATATAAGAGGTATCTGAAAATTTTAATGAGTGTTATTTATTACCCTGCAAAAATTGCTGATAAAATTTATTCTTATGATTCCTATGGTAAGCAAAACATCTAATTAGCATTGACAAGAGACACATACTACTATATTATCTTCTCCAGGTAATGAAGTCCATAGCATTAATTTTCCATAAGATATGACTTGGGAACTGTCTGTATGTCTCTTCAACTTGAAGATAGTTACTTCCCTTATACTTACCATTAATTATATATTACCATTATTATATAGTTACTTCCCTTATACTTACCATTAATTATATATGTAATTATATAATTACATAGGATATTTCAGCATATCCTATGTAAACTAATAGAATTTAGTTAGGAGATTTAGGGTTTTATGGTATGTATTCATCAAAAGAATTATTGGAAACAATTGACAATAATAATTTATAAATTTGGAAGAACCATGCAATAGTAGTAATAGACACATTTTTAAGGTCTTACAGTCAGGCATTACGAATATATTCCCTCATATCCTCAAGAAATTGAGTATATTAAGTTATTTACATAAAGTCATAATAATAAGAAAGGTTAAAATGTATAATTTAGGCTGTCTGGTATGAGAACTCAAGCCCTTAATTACTTATTATATTGATTTTGCTGTCCATAGTCTTCATATTAATCAGAATAAGCTGTTTGCTGAAATAACACTCACATTTCAGTTGATTACAATGAAAATTTATTGTCTACTCTTGTGGTTGGCTGTGGCAGAGAAGAGCTCTGTTCCATGTAGTCATTCAGAGACCCAGAATCCTTTCATATAATGACACCATATCTTCAATGTGAAGCCTCTCTCCAAGTGTGCCATGAAAGGGAAAAAATGGAGAATCTCAAGGAGGAGTTTTTTGCCAGGCCTAGAACTTACATAATTTCTTGCCCACATGGCCTTTGCCAGAATTTAGCTACAAGGTTCCTAACTTGAGGGGCTTAGGAATATAGTTTAGCTGCATGGAAAAAAATGAATGAATAAACAAAATATGGTATGTGTGTGTATAATATTAGCCTTTCAAAAGAAAGAAATGTTGCCATTTGTGACACATAAATGAACCTGGAGGACATTAAGTGAAATAACCCAGGCACAGAAAGACAAACACTGCATGATCTCACTTATATGTGGAATATAAAATAGTCAAACTCATAGAAGCAGAGAGTAGAATGGTGGTGTCCAGAGGCTAGGAAGAGGGGGAAATGGAGAAGTTTTGGTCAAGGATACAGAGTTTCAGTTGTACAAAATGAATAAGTTCTGGATATCTGATGCACAGTCATGTGCCTTTAGTTAACAGCACCGTATTGCGTGTTTGAAATTTACTAAGAGGGCAAATCTTAAATGTTCTCACCACACCGGAAAAAAAAAATATGGTACTATATGATGTGATAAATAAATTAATTAGCCTGATTGTGGTGATTATTTCACAAAATAAAATATGCATATTAAAATGTCAAGTTGTACATCTTAAATATATACAATTTTTGTCAGTTATACTTCAATAAAGCTGCAGAATATTATGTTTGTATTTCAAATTTAAAGCGAACTTTTTAGATATTTATAGAATGACATTGATTATCTGAAAGCTGGATGGTTTTTAATTGAAATAAGTCCAGGTTTAGAACTAAGTTGATGAATTTCTATCAGCGTTATTTACTGCAGTTTTTCATATTTACCCAGAAATTGGTTGAATTACAGTATCCAGAATATAATACTCTACTACTTCCATATTTCTCACTGCTCCTTTTTCTAAAAAATGCATACATACAACAGAAAAAAAAATTTTTTTTAATTCTATAGATAGAAGATTTGAAAAAATAATTTTAAATTCAGAGTAGAATTTTAAAAAATAACATGGATCCCATACACATAAAATAAGAAAAAGTCAGAGAGCTTTGTGTTATTGAGCAGGTTTCATTGTACTGAGTTCAATGAATCAAATTTAACTATTTAATAGGTAAAATACATTGAAACGTAAATATCTTAAGGCAGAAGTGGGAAATACCAGGTTCGTTTGACTCCTCTGCCATCCTGAAGCTCTCTGGTTGATGAGCTCTGCAGCATTCAGCATCTGTTTGTTGAGTGTTGCTAAATGATCAGATGTTCTCATCAGTCATCTTCTATGTTTATGTCATCTCAAGTAATCATACTCAGTATTAATTTATAGACAGTAATTTTTCAAAATTTTTGGTCGAATCTCTATATCTACTGTATTTACATGAGAAAACTGAATTAGTTTTTGTTTTAAAATAAGTTCCTAATAAAACAAATGTATTACTGTATGCTAAGAGAAAATTTCATCTTAATATGAACTTCATATTCATAAAAACTAGATCATGTGGCCTCTTTCTCCAAAAATAGAAACATGTTTTTCACTGTAAATATACAATTCTTACAGGTGTTTAAAATCTTAGCATTGTCAACTATTTTTATCAAAATATTTTAAAAGCATAAATTTTAAAATGTTAACCACAGGTCTATGTTAGCTACTTTATGTTCCATTCCTCATTAGTCTTTAGGTTTTTTGTTAATTCTCAGTCTGACAGCAACAGCATAGATATACTCTTTTTTTTTTCTGTTTGAAAGTATTTGTTTTATTTTTATTTTATTTTATTTTTTATTAAAAATGATTGGGATGACATTGGTTAATAAAATCAAATGCTTCAAGTGTACAATTCAACAGTGTGTCATGTATATATTGCATTGTGTCTTCACCACCCAAAGTTAGATTTCCTTCCATCACCAATACTCTTACCTGTAGGGATGGATGTAGAGGGTGCATGTACTTGCTGGCTGTGATTTAACACCTGTTCTCTGGCAGTAGGTAATAAGGCTTCAGGACTATTATTATCCTTGTTCTTTTTCTAGTAATATCAAGAATAATTCAGAGATATTTCAATGCTATAAAAGCATGATTAGATCCTTAACTACCTTTACCCCAAAAGGCTGGTCCAGATGGATAATTTTATTTCAAACAAGAGCTCTGACCAGCCACATATTGTGGAGGACACTCTTTGATAACCCATTTAAACTAGCTTTAACACAGCTACAAGATGAAGAGTGTTAGAGGTTATGAAGTTAGGCGCAGTGCTATGACTGGAATCCCCATTCAACCAGAGCCAATCTCTCAAAAACTCGTTAGTCTTCAGGAGCTCAGGAGCTCACTTAATGAACCCAGTTACAATATTCTCACTTGCCCCTTAATTACAGATATATTTTGCATTTCTTTTTATCGTGAAGCTGAAAGCTAAACAAGTTTACAATCATATTACCTAAAGTCGGGAAAATATAACACCTTTCTTGGCTAATGCTGATAAACTTGCAAATTTCAAAAGGTGATATGGGATGAAAAATGTAAAAACTACAAGTGAGATAGGTACTGCAGGTTAAAAGGCTGTGAAAGAAATTTTTAAATATCTGCTAAGTGTTAAACAGTAAAAAAGTTATATGGAAAAGCAAGTTTTCAATGCTGATGAGACAAGCTTCTTTTATAAAGACATTGGAAAATGTACCCATTTAACACAAAGACCATGCAGTTAATTATTTGTAAGAAATATATATTAAATGGCATATCTTTAAATAGAAACACACATAAATATGATCAGTTAATTAAAAGATTTCGTCTCAAGGTTCACAGGAACCTAATCCTATAATTCCGCTAGAAGCGATGGTTCTGTATTAGCTAATTCAGTGTTAATAGCAGCCTGATAGAACATAACTGTCACAAATAACAAGGATAAACTGAAATATGTCTTTATTTCTAGTTTGTTTTAAGATGTTCTTTCTTTTTCTTGTTCTGTAGGTTCTTTTGATATGTATAGGCATAGCATTTTATTTATTTAATTTGATACTTGTGTTTCTGAATCTAAAGATTTTTATCTTTCATTAATTCTGGCAAATTTTCAGGCATGATCTCTTCAAATATTCACTTTCTCTTATTCTTTTTTTCCCATCTCATATTACAATCACATGTATCTTGGACCCTCTCACTCTATATTCCTTACCTTCTAATCTGTTTTTAACTTTTTCTTTTTTTTTTCTTCCTGCTTCATTCTGGGTAATCTACCATTCAGTATTTTAACACATCTTTCCCTCTTCAGCTGTTTCCAATCTGATATTTTTCTGTTACTGAGTTTTCATTTTGATTAATGTATTTTTAGTGTCTTGAAGTTCTATTTACAATTTATCTTCTTTCTAATATTTTTATTTCATTTATTATGTATTTAATAATTTTAAAAATACTGATAGTCTTGTTTCTACTCTGTCCAGTATAGTAGCCACTAGCTACATGTAGCTATTCAGTCTGAATTTAAATGAATTGAAAGTGTAAAATATGCACTAATCTTAAAGACTTAATATAAAAAAGAATAAGATTCAATTAATAATTTTATAGGTTATATGTTGAAATAATATTTTTATAGTTGGGATTAAATAAATTATATTATTAAAATTAATTTTATCTGTTTTATTCTTTTAATGAGATTACTAAATAAATTTAAACTTAAATATGTACTTTACATTATGTTTTTATTGGACATTGCTGGTCTGTGGCCTCTTTTAACTCAAATTCTTATAGTTCTTTTTCT
The DNA here is from genome assembly GCF_902729225.1 of Pteropus medius. Lineage (NCBI taxonomy): Eukaryota > Metazoa > Chordata > Mammalia > Chiroptera > Pteropodidae > Pteropus > Pteropus medius. The sequence goes on along the minus strand of NW_024352787.1, from coordinate 7,705,502 downwards.
GCTCTTTATCGTTTCTGCTAATACTTGCTATAGTGACTACTTCCTCAGATGTCTTATAATTTTCTGTTTTGTGTTCTTATCTTGTTTTATTGCCAGGTGTATCCAAATGTGTTACTCGCTTTACATTAATTGCTCAGCTTGTGGTACCCCAGCCAAGCATAAATAGAATAAATTCTAATCTTGGTCCTTGCCATGACAGGACACAGCTACAACCTCTTCCAGGAGACATTTACCCACACTTGTTTAGCTTAGGTTGAGGCAAATAAGTTTTTTTTCAGGCAACCTTTTCTGTTGGTCACATTTTCTTTATCCAAGCTTTCATTTTGTAGTTCTTATGTGGGTCCCAACTTTATCCAGAGTTCATCAAAATGCAAGCCAATTTTTTTTTTTTTTGGTACCAAGATGAGTGACTGCCACTAGAGCAAGAGAATCATCATTAAATTACTTTTTTATAAAAAAAAACAACTTTCTTTTTGTTTTCGGCCCCTAGGGATTGTCCTTTCTTTATATCAAGCTCACATTTATTTTCTACAATTTATCCAACATTTTAAGTGCTTTCTACTGGAAAGAATTTTATGTAATCTTAGGCTACTATGTTACTAGAAATAGAAACACTTGTCATTATTTATCTATTATGTATTTATTTTGATCCATTAGCTCTGTCTCATGTTGATAGAGGTACATTAAAATCACCCATACGAATAGTTTTTTGTGATGTTCTTTTTTTATTTACAATGATTTTGGTGTATATTTGACTGTTCTGTTTTTAGTGCAACAAGTTTATTTCTCATACCTTCATCATAAATTATGCTTTTAATCATGCACTTTTCGAAACTTAAATTTTACCATATTTCATATTGTCATGTCAATGCCTCCTCTTTTTGTGTATTTTTGACTATTTATTTTTCATTTTTTAAATTTTGAAATGTTTTATATCCCCTGGCTTAAATATATGTCTTAGAAAGTCTGGTCCCATTTGTATACCTTTTTGTGCAGCAGACAACTTTGAAGGCCATGTTGGATGCAAAAGAACTATTCAAGTAAGGAGGTTTCAATTAAAAGGAATAAAAACTAGGATAATAGAAGATAGTTGAGATTACACCTAATCAAGGAATACAATGACCATAGGAACAAGGCATCCTATTGTTCATCTTAAATTAAAACAATATTTCATCATCTCTTTCAAGCTGATAACAAATATCATTTCTATTGTTAGGACAAAAAGTTAGAGACCTACTCTTTTATAGGCCCGTAATCAGTTATTTTAGATCAATTGTTTACTTGATGAACTATTGAGTAAATATAGGATAGTCTGTTCTAAAGATAAACAATTGAAGAAAAAATACTTTCTTTTCTTCCAAATTAGTATATGAAGTTACAATATAAGTTTACAGTTTCTTTTCTTTAATGTTTGGAAACTTTGAGAAGTGTCTTCAGTCTTAGCCTTAATCCAATTTCGAATCTTCTTTTAGGTTCTGCTGATTGTTTTTTGATTTCTCACTTTGTTCTTGTCTCATTCTTTTTATACAGTGTCCTGATTGGGTGCTTTCTTGATTAGGAACTATTATCTTGAGCTAATGTCTGCCAAAATTTACTTAATAACTTTGGAATAGTCTCATATCTAAGTACCATGCATACATCTTAGACACTTTCCTCTTTATTCTGTGTTCTAGCACTCTCTGCCTCTGTAAATATAGAAGGTTAAAAAAGGATTACATACACCATGTAGTGTTGAAGCTAAACTTATTCCTTTTTCTCGCATTGAACAAACATTGTTGCAATAAGAATTTCCATGCAGTACCATTATAATCTCCACTCCCATTGTCTACCACCGCCATAACTGAGGGCCAACTCTGTTTAAACATCTCATACAAAAAGGTTATGTAAGCTAAATTGAAATATATAGAAATATTTACTAACATAGAATATTGTTAATTTTTTATCTAAAAATGAAGACAGATCAAAACCTTAAATCCAAATTAGTTCAATATTAAAGTACTAAGACATTCTTGGGATTAATTTAAGGCAAAATTGTGAGAAAGGAATGACATTCAAATTTAGCACTATTCACCTAAGTTTTTAGCCACTCGTAGTCACACTTTTTCCCTAGGAATCATTGCTGACATTTATTTTATTTGGGTAAATACTGCCTAGTTTGTTTTTTTATCCAGCGAATAAAACTTTATTAAATTATTTCCACATTGAAAATAATATTTTCTACATCAGAGTTTCTTGGAATTATAGGCAAATTGTTAAAGATGTAAACTAATATGTTTCTTTCATTAATGATCTTGCAAGTGCCTGAAATATGAGGTACTTGATAAATTTTTAAATTAGCGGAGACATGAATATTTTTATGTAGCCTCTTTTATCATTGAAAGGAAATGGTTTCCAGGACAGCTGGCCTGCATAGCACTAAAGCCCACGGTAAAGAAGATTTTTCTCCTAACAACAAATTCCATATATGGACATCTACATGTATCTCTGGCTATGAATGATGTCCCCTAGATTGGGTATCATGTCCTAGTCAAACAAGTGTTATATATTCTATTGACCTGTTTAACCTCTAAATCTAACACTGTGCACAGCAATTAGAGACATAATAAATAAATAAAAACATGTATTAATTAATCAATTAATGTATAATAAAAGCAATGTCAAACCAGCTAGTGCTTGAAATAACAATAATCCATGGTAATGCCTGCTTAATAAAAAAAAAAAATGTGAGTCTCATTTAAATGAATTTAAGGAATGAGTCCTTGTTTGAGAAATTGTCTTATTAATAAATATAGACCAGGCCTTCCTCCATGGAATTAAACCTCTAAGGAGGCAGCAAGCAAGTGTTTAGGATGTGAGTGAAGCAGGAATAATGTCTGAAGTATTAGAAAGATAGAGAGACCAAATCCATTTTCCTTCTTTTCCTCTTTTTTTTTCTTCTCATCTGAGATTTAAGGGTTTCTTAAAGAGTCTGTACACAAAACTATTAGATTTTGAAAAGATATTAATATGATTTAATTCTTCCCCTTAAAGAATTTCCTGCCAAGAATGTTTGACTGGGAATCTGAAAAAGATTAGTTTATTGCTAATATATGATATTTAGATGTTTATTTTGTCTTAAATAGTCTTCATTTTTGAGATGGTAATATAATTACCCAAATTATTCATCCTGAGCTAATGAAACCATTTGGTATATATAAACAATTTCTATGAGTGTGTGTGTGTGTGTGTGTTTACACAGAACATTTTAAAACTACTGTTTTAAATATGTCAACATATTTTTAAGTAATTTTTAAGTAATTGTATGCCAAAACTGGTAATAATCACTTGTTTTCTTCAGCTTCATCACATTAATCATTCTAAACATAGGCTAGAAGAAATAGTGCAATTTTAATTGTTAAAATAAATGAAATAAATGTCTGCTAGTATCAGAATTTATAGAATATGACTATAAAATATCTACAGAGAGACTATAATAATTAACTTCTACTGAGACTACAAGTATTACATAAAGAAGGTTAAGAGAAAAATATTTTATAATATTTAATAATGAGCTGGCAAGTACGGAAACAACATTTTTGTCCTGGATGTGCAGAAGTATGGGTATGATTAAGCTTTATATATATATAAGGATGCTGAATTTAGAGGGACAGATTTCTTAAAATTATTCTTGAATATATATGTAAAAAAGGTGAGGAATGTTTGAGTACATATTTAACTTTTACGAAGAAAAGAATGCCAATTACTTCCAAGAGCCAAATAATGAAGTGAAATAGGAAGATTGAACCAACATGGTATGTCTTACATTGTGGTGTTGTCTTATGCTTACCTTGCTCATTATTGCTTATTTATTCATTTATGAGGAGCCATGTACTTTAATGAGTGTTCTCTCTGGAGAGGAGATACCAGATAACATCCCTTTTTAAGTGAACTAACTTAACTCAATATTATGTAACCAAATAATATTTAAGTGTTGTTTGGTTATCTAATCTAAAAACAAAAATTTTTCAAACCACTCTTTTGGTTATCATCTTCTTGGTATATGCTGAGTACTATAGCTACTATAATTTACTTATTTTCTTATATACATTATAATGAAGATGCTAATTAATTGTTAATGTGTCTGTCCATGCACTACCTAAAATCATTTTATTTGCAATAAGAGGAACACAAACCACACTCTAGGAAACACTAAAGTTATGTTTAAAAAACAAAAGCAGATTCTCTTTTTTGAAGCTGAATTTAACCATTACATATCTCTTTTACACCCAGCCTTTACAGACAAATTACTGCCCTGATAGCAGCAAGACTTTGAGAGTTGTTATATCTAGTCTTTCAATATTCAGTACCAGTATTTAATAATGAAAACAAGATGGATTATTCCTTGTTACATGTGACAGGCATGATAAAAGAAGAATTATCATAGCTATTTACTACTTTTAAGAGAAGAAATGTGATAGGAAATGAAAATGCTTAATGTGATATTTTAGAAACTTTGATCAACAGCACCTCATAAAAGTGTCCATTGGAAATGCCTGAAATAATTCTTCCTGAATGCATTTAATGTAATGTTACTTTTAAGATATAAAACTTTTACATTTTTACTGTCTGCAAAATTTCCCAGTATTATTTTAAAAGTGATTCTATGATCTATTGAGCTTTGGCATGGAAATGATTTTATTCCTCCCTTTCAGAAGTTGGCTCACATAATCAATATGACTTAAGAAAAGTGCTAGTTAATGACCTGATTTGTGACATCTCATTAAATAATAAAGCATTGCGATCCAACTTTCATAGGAAACACAAAATGACCTTATTGAAAATATGGTAAATAATAAAAGTAATATTCAGCTAATTTATATATTTTGATATTTGACAAAGTGACTGAACAGAATAAAAATATGTGAGAATTTAACTTGTGAAAAATGTTCCTAACAACCTAAGTAAGTAAATTTTTAAAGCATTAATTTCTGTGCATTTGTGAATTCAACAAATATTAACTAAATATCTACTATATATTAGATAAATGTTTAGATTTTGAGAAAAAAGCAGTGAAAAACTCAGCAAACAAAAAACTTGCTTTTGTGAAGATTTCATTCTAGTGCATGGAAATGTACACTAAACTAAGTAAATAAAAATAAAGCAGGAACAAAGATAAGGGTGCAGCGATGAAGTGAACATTATGATTCTTAAAAGCATGGTCAGAGAAGGCCTCTGAGAAGACTAATTTCAGCAAAGGGAGTGAGGAGGTATGCCTCGACTATCTGGAGGAATAGTATTCCAGGAAATAAAAATAATACATATAAATTTCCTGAGGTAAGTGTGTACTGGGCATATTTGAGAAACAGCAAGAAATCCAGAATAACTGGAACAAAATGAAGAGTAGAAAGAGAGATAGGAGATAAAGTCAGAACATTAACAGAGAGAGATCACACAGACTTCATAAAATATATAATGATTTGGCTTTTACATTATGACACGGAAATAACTGCTGAGTTTTAAGCAGAAGATGGAAACAATCTGAAATTGCTTTATCAGTATCACTCTGGCTATGGTGTTGAGATGGATATTGGATAAGGTTGGTAGCAGAAAGGTCCATTAGAGGATTATTTTAAGAATCTAGGTGAGAAACCCTTTGATATGTACCAGGGTGCTAGCAGTGAAGTGGTCAGATTGTGGATATATTTGGAAGGAAGATAAAGTCAAAATGATGCGCTAACTAGTTTAATATAAAGTAGAAAAATGAGAAAACTTAGGTATGACTATGAGGTCTTGGGCCTCAGAAAATAAAGATTTCATTAACTGAAATGGAAAATAGTGGGAGAAACATATTTGGTTAAAGGTGATGAGAAGTTCAGTTTTGGACATGCAAAATTTAAGGTATCTGTTGGACATCCAAGTAAGTATGCCCATTTAGCAATTAGATGTAGGAATCTGTAGTTCAGGGAAAAGTAGTAGCTGAAGATGTAAATTTGGTACTTTTCCATTTTAAATGATATTCAAAGCCACCCTGGAGAAGATCATTAAGGGTTCAATTGTTCAGAAATATTAAAAGGAACCATAAAATACAAAACAACAAAAAGATAGCCAGTAAGAAAGAGAGAACACCAGAAGGATATGTCATCCTGGAAGATGAATTTAACATGTATTTCAAGGAGGAGGGAGTGCATAATTGGTCAAATACTGCTGATAAATAAAACAAAGTCTAAATAAAAACCAATCATTGGATTTAGTAATATGGAAAAGTTTTGAGCCATATCGAATTTGAAAGTCCAACTGGAGTAGATTAAAGTTAGAATAGAAAGGAAGAAAATGTAGATAGCATATATAGATAAATCTTTTGAATGAGCTAACCTGTAAAAAATGAGCAAAGAAATGGGGTGGTAGCTGGAGAGAGACGGGGGTGTAAGTAAGCTTTATTTATTGATTTAGTTTTTATTTATTTATTTTCTTTTTTTTTCAATTAGAGTTGATGTTTAATATTATTTTATATTAGTTTCAGGTGTACAGCATCGTGGTTACATATTTATATAATTTATGAACCAATCCCCCACAATTAGTCTAGTACCCACCTAGCATCATAAACAGTTAGTGTAATATTGACTACATTCCCTATGCTGCACTTTACATCCATGTGACTATTTTGTAACTACCAAATTGTACTTCTTAATCCGTTCACCTTTTCCACCCTGCCCCCTAAACAACCCTCCCTTCTGACAATCATCAGTTTGTTCTCTGTACCTATTGGTCTGCTTCTATTTTGTTTGTTATTTATTTTGTCCCTTAGATTCCATATATAAGTTAAATCATATGATATTTGACTTTCTTCATTGGACCTACTTCAATTAGCATAATACCCTCTAGGTCCAACTATGTGGTCATGAATGGTAAGATTTCATTTTTTATGGCCAAGTAATATTCCATTATGTATATGTACTGTGTCTCCTTTATCCCATCTTCTATTGATGGGCACTCAGGTAGCTTCCATATCTTGGCAATTGTAAATAATGCTGCGGTGAACATAGGGCTACATCTATCTTTTGATTTAGTGTTTTGAATTTCTTCAGAAAAATACCCAGAAGTAGAATTGCTGGGTCATAAGACAGTTGTATTTTTAATTTTTTTGAGGAACTTTTGGTTTTCCATAGTGGCTGTATCAATTTGCAATCCCACCAACAGTTCACTAGGGTTTTCTTTTCTCCACATCCTCACCAACACTTTTTTTATTTATGTATTGATGATAGCTAATAGACAGGTGTGAGGTGATACCTCATTGTGGTTTTAATTTGCATTTCTCTGATGATTAGTGATATTGAGCATTTTTTCATATGTCTATTGGCCATCTGTATTTCTTCTTTGGAGAAATATCTATTCAGGTCCTCTGGCCATTTGTTAATTGGATTTTTGTTTGTTTCTGTTTGTTTGTTTATTTGTTTGTTTTAGTTTTGAGTTGTGTAGGTTGTCTGTTCATTTTACCGATGGATTCCTTTGCTCTGCAAGAACTTTTTAGTTTGATGTAGTCCCATTTGTTTATTTTCTCTTTTGATTCTCTTCCCTAAGGAGATATATAGATACAATATTACTAAGAGTAATGTTAAAGAGTTTACTGCCTATGTTTTCTTCCACTTTTATGATTTCAGGTATTACTTTTAAGTGTTTAATCCATTTTGAGTTCGTTCTTGTATATGGTGTAAGAAAGTGGTCCAGTTTAAATTATAGGCATGTATCTGTCCAGTTTTTCCAACACCATTTATTGAACAGACTGTCTTTACCTCATTGTATATCTTCCTTCCTTTGTCATAGATTAATTGGCTATATAGATAGGAGCTTATTTCTGGGCTCTCTATTCTGTTCCATTGATTTATGTATCTGTTTTTATGCCAGTACCATGCTGTTTTGATTACTATAGACTTGTAGGATAGTTTGATACCAGGTAGCATAATACTTCCAACTTTGTTCTTTCTCAAGACTGCCATGGCTATGTAAATTTTAGGATTATTTGTTGTAGTTCTGTGAAAAATGCTGCTGGTACTTTGAAAGGAATTGTGTTAAATCTATAGTTTGCTTTAGGTGATATGAATATTTAAACAATATTGATTCTTCCTATCCCTGTGCATGGTATATGCTTCTATTTATTTCTATATTCTTCAATTTCTTTCTTCAATATCTTGTATTTTTTCTTACTACAAGTCTTTTATGTCCTGTGTTAAATTTATTCCTAAGTATATTATTTTTTCTGATGCAACTATAAGTGGGATTGTTCTTTAATTTCTCTTCCCGACAGTTCATTATTGGTGATTAGAAATGAAACTAATTTCTGAATACTAATTTTGTATCCTGCTACTTTACTGAATTTATTTATTAGTTTTAAAGTTTTTTGTTTGTTTGTTTGTTTTTGTTTTTTTGTGGAGTCTTTAGGGTTCTCTATATATGATATGTCATCCACCAATAATGACAGTTTTACTTTTTTCCAATTTGGATGCCTTTTATTTCTTTTTCTTGTCTGAGTGCTTTGGTTAAGACTTTCAATACTATGTTGAATAAAAGTGGTGACAATGAACATCCTTGTCTTGTTCCTGCTGATTATGATGTCAGCTGTGGGTTTGTCGTATATGACGTTTATTACGATGAGATATGTTCCTTCTGTTGCCACTTTGTTGAGAGTTTTTATCATACACACATGCCGGATTTTGTCGAATGCTTTCTCTGTATATATTGATAAGATCATATGATTTTTTTATCTTTCAATTTGTTAATGTGGTGTATCACATTAATTGATTTGTGGATATTGAACAAACTTTACATCTCAGGAATAAATTCAACTTGATCGTGGTGTATGATCTTTTTAACGTATTGTCGAATTCAGTTTGCTAATATTTTGTTGAGAATTTTTTAACTTATTCATCAGGGATATCAGCCTATAATTTTCTTTTTTTGTAATGTCTTTGTCTGGTTTTGGAATTGGATTAATAGTGGCCTCATAGAATGAGCTTGGGAGCCTTCTCTGTTTCTGAATTTTTTGGAATCGTGTGAGAAGAATCAATGTTAATTCTTCTTTGAATGTTTGTTAAAGTTCACCCTTAAAGCCATCCAGTTCACGAATTTTGTCTGTTGGAAGTTTTTTGATGGCTGATTTCATTTCATTAGTAATAATCGGTTACTTCAGATTTTCTATTTCTTATTGACTAAGTCTTGGGAAACTGTATGTTTTTAAGAATGTATCTATTTCTTATAGATTGTCCAATTTGTTGATATATAATTGCTCATGATATTTTCGTATAGTCTTTTGTATTTTTGTGGGGTTAGTTGTCACTTCCCCACTTCATTTCTGATCTTATTTATTTGGGTCCTGTTTTGTATTTTTTTTTACCTTGATGAGTCTGCTTAAAGATTTATCAATTTTGTTTATCTTTTCAAAGAACCAGATCTTGGTTTTACTAATCTTTTGTACTGTATTTTTTTAGACTCTATTTTGTTTATTTACATTCTATTCTTTTATATTTTGTTAATTTCCATTCTGTTCTTCCTTCCTCTCACTTTGGGCTTTGCTTGTTCTTTTTCTAGTTTCTTTAGGTGTAGGATTAGGTTGTTTATATGAGATTTTTCTATTTTCTTTCCTTTTCTTTTTTTAAACTAACTTATTTATTTATTTATTTACTTATTTTTATGCTGACATTGGTTAACGAAATCCAATAAGTTTCAGCTGTACACTTTAACAGTAAGGCATATATATATTTACACTGTGTGTTCACCTCCCATAGTTAAATTTCTTTCTGTCACTGCATATTTGACCCCCTTTACTCCATCTACCTCCCCTGTCCCCCTGTCTCCTACCCTCTGGTAACCACTAGTCTAAAGGCCGTGTCTATGAGTTTCTGTTTGTTTGTCTTGTTCATTTGTCGCTTTTAAGTTTATATCCCACATATAAGTGATATCATGTGATTTTCAACTTTTTCTGTCTGGCTTATTTTGCTTAGCATGATTATCTTGAGGTCCATACATGTTGTTGGCAGTATTTTATCTCTTTTTATGGCTGAGTAATATTCCATTGTATATATGTACCACAGTTTCTTTAGCAGTTGTCTATCATAGGACACTTCAGTTCTTTCCATGTCCCAGCCACCGTGAATAATGCTGCTATGAACATCGGGGTGCAAATATCTTTTCAGATATTTTTCAGATATGGGTTTTCAAGTCTTTGGGGTAAGTAGCCAATAGAGGGATTGCTGGATCATATGGTAGATCAATTCTTAGTTTTTTTGAGGAAACTCCATACTGTTTTTCATAGTGGCTGTACCAATTTACAGTCTCACCAGTAGTGTATGAGGGTTCCTTTTTCTCTTCATTCTCTCCAACATTTGATGTTACTTGTCTTGTTGATTATAGCTATTCTAACAGGTGTGAGATGGTATCTCATTGTGGTTTTGATTTGCATTACCCTAATAGCTAACGATGTCGACCATCTTTTCATATATTTGTTGGCTATTTGTATGTCCTCTAGGGAGAAGGGTCTGTTCAGATCCTCTGCCCATTTTTTGATTGGATCGTTTGTTTTTTTGTTGTTATTGAGTCGTATGAGTTCTTTGTATATTTTAGATATTAGGCCTTTATCAGAGGCATTGCTTGCAAATATATTTTCCCATTCAGGTAGTTCTCTCTTTATTTTGTTGATGATTTCTTTTGCTGTGCGGAAGCTTTTTAGTTTGATGTAGTCTCATTCATTTATTCTGGCTTTTACTTCCCTTGCTTTTGATGTCAAATTCATAAAATTCTCTTTAAATCCAAGGTCCTTCAAGTTTAGTTTCTATGTTTTCTTCTGTGCATTTTATTTTTTCAGGTCCTATATTCAGGTCCTTAATCCATTTTGAGTTAATTTTGGTGTGTGGTTATAGACAACAGTCTAGTTTCATTCTTTTGCAGATGGCTTTCCAGTTTTCCCAGCACCAATTTTTGAAGAGACAGTCCTTTCTCCACTGTATGTTTTTTGTTTTTTTGTCAAAAATTATTTGCCCATATAAATATGGGTTTACTTCAAAACTCTCGATTCTGTTCCACTGATCTGTGTGTCTATTTTTCTGCCAATACCATGCCGTTTTGATTACTGTCACTTTACAAAGCGACGGTATAATTTGAAGTAGGGCCAACTGATGATTTTTTGTTCTATCTCTTTAAAAAATGCTGATGGGATTTTGGTGGGGATTGCGTTAAATCTGTATAATGCTTTAGGTAATAAGGTCATTTTAACTATGTTGATTCTTCCAATCCAAGAACATGGAGTATCTTTCCATTTCTTTTTATCTTCTTTGATTTCTTTTAATAGAGTCTTGTAGTTTTCATTATATAGGTCCTTCACACGTTTTGTTAGATTTATTCCTAGGTATTTTATTCTTTTTGTTGCAATTGTGAAAGGAATTATTTTTTCCACTTCTTTTTCTGACATTTCATTATTAGAGTATAGGAACACTATGGATTTTGAAAGTTGATATTGTATCCAGAACTTTACATATTTACTTATTGTTTCTAGTAGTGTTCTTGTGGAGTCTTTAGGATTTTCTATATAGAGAATCATGTCATCCGCAAATAGTGACAATTTAACTTGTTTGTTTCTTATATGGATGCCTTTTATGTCTTTCTCCTGCCTGATTGCACTCGCTAGAACCTCCAATGTTATATTGAATAAGAGTGGTGCTAGTGAACAGCCTTGCCTTGTTCCTGATCTTAGAGGGAAGGTTTTTAGTTTTTCACCATTAAGTATAATATTAGCTGAGAGTTTGTCATATATGTCCTTTATTATTTTAAGATACTTTCCTTCTATATTGATTTTATTAAGTATTTTGATAAGTGGATGCTGTATCTTGTCGAAGGCTTTTTCTGCATCTTTTGATATGATCATATCATTCTTATTTTTTAATTTGTTTATTTAAGTGATGTATCACATTAATCGATTTTAGCCATCCCTGTGCCTGTGAGATGAAGTCTACTTGATCACGGCATATAATCTTTTTAATATGTTGCTGTATTCGATTCACTAGTATCTTATTTGGAATTTTTGCATCTGTTCATGAGAGATATAGATCAGTCTGTAGTTTTCTTTTGGGGGGTTATCTTTACCAGTGTAATGTTGGACTCATAAAATGAGTTGGGAAATATTTCCTCCTCTTTGATTTTTTTGGAAGCATTTGAAGAGAATAGGTATTAAATCTTCTTTGAATGTTTACTAAAATTCACTGGTGAAGCCATCTGATCCTGGACATTTATTTTTTGGGAGATATTTGATGATTGCTTCAATTTCCATACTGCTGATTGGTCTATTAAGATTTTCCAGTTTTACTTGATTTAGTATAGGAAGGTTATATTTTTCTAAGAACTGGTCCATTTCTTCTAGGTTATTAAATTTGGTGTTATATACTTTTTCATAGTATTCTTGTATGATCCTTTGTATTTTTGTCATATCTGTCATAATTTCCCCTTTTGTCCCTGATTTTGTTAATTTGTGTCCTTTCTCTTTTTTCTTTAGTGAGTATAGCCAGGGGTTTGTCAATCTTATTAACTTTCTCAAAGAACCAGCTCTTTGTTGCATTTATTTTTTGTATTGTTTTTTTGTTTGTTTGTTTGTTTTCAATTTCATTTATTTCTACTCTAATTTTGATTATTTCTTTTCTTCTGATGACTTTAGAGTTTATTTGTTCTTCCTTTTCTAGTTTTTTAAGATGAGGTGTTAGGTTGTTTATTTAGGCTCGTTCTTGTTTTTGGATATAAGCTTGTAATGATATGAACTTTCCTCTTATAACTTCTTTTGCCATGTACCAAAAGTTTTGATATATTGTACTATCATTGTTGTTCTTTTCTATGTATCTTTTGATCTTTCCTTTTATTTCTTCTCTGTCTCAGTTATTATTCAGTAGCATGTTGCTTAATCTCCCTGTATTTGTGGTTTTTCCCTCTTTCTTTTTACAGTCGATCTCTAATTTCAAAGCTTTATGATTAGAGATTATGAATGGTATGATTTCAACTCTCTATTTGTTGAGGGTATCTCTGTGTCCCAGTATGTGGTTGATCCTTGAGAATGTTCCATGTGCAATAGAGAAGAATGTATAAGCAGTTGTTTTTGGATGGAAGGCTCTGTAAATGAAAATTATGTCGTTGATCTAATGTGTCATTTATGGATGTTATTTCCTTATTGATTTTCTGTTTAGATGATCTGTCCATATTTGACAGTGGGGTATTTAGGTCCCCTACTGTGATAGTGTTTTGGTCTGTTTCTCCCTTTAGTTCTGTTAGTAATTGCTTTACATATTTCGGGGCTACCTGATTGGGAGCATAGTTATTAATAAGTGTTATATCTTCTTGGTGCAGGATTCCCTTTATCATTATGAAATATCCCTCAGTATCTTTCTTTACCTTTTTTATTTTGAAGTCTATTTCATCTGATATTAGCACCACTACTCCCACTTTTCTCTGAATGCTATTTGCTTGAAATATCATTTTCCATCCTTTCACTTTCAGTCTATATTTGTCTTTGGAACTGAGTTGCGTCTCCTGGAGGCAGCGTATGTTTGGGTTTTGTTTTATGATCCATTCTGCAACTCTGTGTTTTTATTAGTGAATCCAGTCCGTTTACATTGACAGTGATTACTGAAATATGAGGTCTTCTTATAGCCATTTTATCTTCTGCTTTCTGGTAGCTCGGTGTTTCCATTGCTTCCTTGCTCTCGTGTTTCTGTTTTCTTTATTTTGGTTGGCTTTTGTGGGTTTCCCCTCTGATTCTTCTTGTTTTATGTATGTATATATAAAACAGAATATATGTATATATATACACGTAATATATATATATATATATATTCCATAATATATATATATATATTCCATTTTCTACTATGCGTTTTTTATCTCCATTCCGCATTGTGAATTTAGATCTCTGAATCCTCCCTTTTCAGCATTGTTGTCTCAGTTTGTCCCTATATATACTGAATGTTCATTACTATCTTGCTATAGCAAATCTTTTCTTATTGTTTAAGCTTATTATGTCCTGTTCTTAGTAATGGTTGCACTCCTCTGTTTCTATTTGCCTGATAGTCATCTTACTCTTAATTATGTTTTTTTGGGGGGGAGGTCAATTTTTTTTAGGTGAGCTGACTCCTTTCAGTATTTCCTATAATGCAGACCTCAGAGTGGAGAATTTCCTCAATTTTTGTATGTTCGGAAAGGTCTTTATTTCTCCTTCATATCTAAAGGAGAGCTGATCTGAATACATTATTCTAGGCTAGTAGTTCCTTTCACTTAATATTTTCAATATTTGATTCCACTCCTTTCTGGTTTGTAAGGTCTGTGCTGAGAAGTCTGACAATAATATAATGGTTTTCCTTTATAAGTTACCATTTTCTTCTCCCTGGCTGCTTTGAGAATTCTGTCTATGTCACTGATTTTTGATAACTTTAATACGATGTGTCTTGGAGTCTTTTTAGGTTGAGATAATTGGGTGTTCTGTTAACTTTGAATTCCAAGCTCCAGCTCATTCTTTAGATTTGGGAATTTTTCATCAACTATTTGTCTGAAAATGCTTTCTAATCCCTGCTCCTTTTCCTCACCTTCGATAATGCCCATTATTCTTATGTTTCCTTTCCTGATTGTACCAGCTAGTTCTTGTATTCCTCTGTCATTACTTTTTATTCTTCGTTTTTCTCTTCTTACTTCTGATTTATTGCTAGATTTCTGTCTTTGATATCACTGATCCTTTCCTTCATTTTGTCAATTCTGTTTCCCAAGCTTGCTATTTCATTTTTCAACTCTTGCAGAGAGTTCTTTATCTCCAGAAGTTCTACTTGGTTCTTTTTGAGGGTTTCAATTGTATTGCTAAAGAACTCATTCTGTTCATCTAGTTGTTTTTTCAATTCCTAAAATTGTTGATATGACTCATTTTGGAACTCACTGAGTTTTTTCAGAGAGTATCACCCTGAATTCTCTGTCATTTAAGTTGCATATTTCTATATCTGTAAGCTTATTTTCTGGAGATTCATCTCTTTCTTTCTGAGATGCTTGTCACCTTGGTTTTTCCTTGTGTTTAATGGACTATTTCTCCACCTTGGCATTAATGGAAATGTATTCTGCTTTTTTTTTTTTTTTTCTTGGAAAGATTTATTATATAACGATCTCTCTTTAGCCTATTGCAAAGAAGACACTTTTCTTTTGGTTTCCAGTAGATGGCATCTAAGGCTCTTGGATCCCTGCTTTATATAAAGCCTTAATAATGCCTTTTTACTTTCTTGTAGATATTTAATCATGCTCGCTACCCTCAGTCTCAGTCCCTGTCAGTATTGCTGATATTTTGGTAGTTTTTGCTCAGTTTCCCCTGGGGCTCCACAGTGTTTGGTCTCGGAGGGTATGGGGAGGGAGGGGCCCTCTGAGTTGGGGCTTGGGGGCTGTGGCTCAGCTTCAGTTTTGCAACCGTGGCTGGTAAAAATCAACTGTTATTTCTCTGCCGTCATGCTTCTCTGTTTTCTGCCCTGATGACTGGGCCCTGCCACCGGCCACATGGAGCTCACAACTCTTCTAGGCATGGCTGTTCAGGGAACTTGCCGTAACTTCTTCCCTATCCCTCCTCCTACAGGGAGCTCTGACAGCTGTGAGAGGCAGCTTCTTTATTTCTCCCAGTCCACCGCCCGACATCCAGGGTTCTGACCTGTGGTAGCTCTTTTGTGCAGATGCCACGCTCAGACGTGGTGGTGTGCAGTTTGGGTATTCTTTTTGCTGAATTTTAGATGTTCAGCTTATTGTTGTTTCAAAGGAAGAGATCTGAGTACATCCCTCACTCTGCCTTGTTTCTCCAAACTTTTCTTGTTTCTTGAGGTAAGCCTATATTGCTATAAATTTCCCTCTTAGGACTGCTTTCGCTTTGTCCCATAGATTTTGGGTTATAGTGTTTTCATTTTCATTTGTCCCAATGTATCTTTGATTTCTTACTTTATATCATTGTTAATCCATTAATTGTTTAGTAGCATGTTATTTAGCCTCCTGTTTGTGTGTTTTTCAGTTTTTTTTTTTCTTGTAATTGATTATTAGTTTCATACCATTGTGGTCAAAGAAGACTCTTGATCTGAGTTCAGTCTTCTTAAATTTATTAGGACTTGTTTTGCGTCCTAATATATGATGTATATTGGAAAATGTTCTATGTGCACTTGAGAAGATTATGTATTCTGCTGCTTTGGAGTAAAACACTCTAAAATATCAATTAAATCCATCTGGTCTTATGTGTCATCTAAGGCTACTGTTTACTTGGTGATTTTCTTTCTGGAAGATCTGTCCATTGGTGTCAATGCGTTGTATACTAATGTGAACAAATGAATAAAAGGGGAAGAAAAGATGATGTGATTCCGTTTTAGTAATAGGAAGAAGGGAAGGATTTTGTAACAAATTCTGGTTGGTAAGTAAATGATGAATGGGAACTTAAGAGATTTCTTTTCTGGTTGCTTCAAATTTCTCAGTGAACTATAAGAGTAATCAATTGAGAAGGGGACATTTGAACTCAGAAGAGAGATGAGAAGGTTGGAAAGAGGAAATGTGAGAGAGTGACTGAATTGAGGCAACAGAAAATGTACTTTAGGCAATGATAAGGGCCAATTAAAGATTTTAGTGAGAAATTTAAAGTGAGACTGCTCCACATGAGTGTGTGTCTCCAACCATGTTCAGTTGAAAAGGTGCAGCCCCTTAAGAGAGGAGAATTAGAGTTGTCAGTTGTTGATTTTCCAAGTAAATGTAATGACATAAGTGAGGGGATAGAATATTAAGGGTATATATAAGAGAACGAATATGAATTATTAGAGAATTTAAGCTAGATATGCAGAGAATGAGGACAAGAAGTGGTGAAGGATAGTGAATGCTGTTAAGATTAATGGATTTAAGTTTTCCATGGAGTTATAGGGTTGATGGAGTTGAGATAGAAGGTATGTGTTGTAATAGGGTCAGAGCGTAGACTGCTTGAAATTAACATCATGGGTGAGTTGTGTTAAAGTCTCCAAAATATCACCAGCGATCTGTTAACAAAGCAAAACTAAGTTTTTAGAACTCATTACAGTAAGGGAGAATATAATCTTGACATAAGGGAGAATATAATCTCCTTTTTTCAGAAGGAGAAAATCAGGAAAAGGTCTTTATAGGGGTTGGGGTGTGGACTTGAGTTTTAAAGTGGAGTTTTCAAGACATAAAATTGGGAACTAGCAAAATGTGTGACATAATAGTTTAGAACTGATAGACAAAATAAGGGAGAGTCTTGAAACAAAAGTAAGTAAGTAACTTGATTTAGAAAACTTTTTGCCTTTTGAGTTTAGATAAATTGATCTGTAGGAATTTCTTGAAGAAAACGATAGAGTTCTTTATTGGTTTATAGTTTTTGACTTATTCTGGGTAAAGTTTTTCTAGAACAAATAGCACAGTCATGTTGACACTAGTGATCTCAGTTCCTAGCCCTAATAGCAATGTCATCTTGATTCAGACAATTGCAGTCCCAAGTTATAATTATAATAATGGCAAAGGCAAGGTTTTGGATAGTGAAAGTGAATAGTTGACAAAGAATAGAGGATTAGATCATTGGAAATGTGGACTCAAGAAACTAAACAAATATTGAAGTGACAAAAACTAAGTTGGGAATAATATTGAAGAGAGCAACAGGGAGCCAGGAGCCATAATTACTAAAGAATAAAGACATGACTGATGATCAACCAATAATATAACAATAAAGTTTCTGTTAACAGATTCAATGCTGGGAAACTTAGAAAGGAGTGAGCTAAAAGGTCCTTAAAAGGACACTGAAGAGCAAGGGGGACTCCTAGAGCCATTTCTGGGTCTTATGATACTAGAGGTAAAGAGGAGCATAATTTCAAAGCCATTTGTGAAAATTATAGGCAAGCTAAGTTCTAGAGGCAGCTGAGCAAAGCAGAGCCCTAGACCAGGCAGATAAAATAAGAAGGATCTAGATTCAGAACTAAGAAGAGGAAGAGTATAGAATCAGGAAGATGATTAAGTTCAGGTTTCAAAACTGACACATAAGGGTAGAGCTCATCGAAAGCAGGGAAAAAATAAAGTACCCAAGCTGAAGATATAGTAAGAGTTTGTAAATATAGTTTGGAAGTAGTTTATTTCAGTTCTCTTTTACCACTGAGTACTTTTAAAAATATATATATATTATTTTCTTGTAAGACTTTAGAAGAGGTTTAAGAGAAAGGTTAAAAAATCTTGAATTTCTATCATAATAATCAAAGCCAACTCTTTGATTATGAAGTGAAAAATCTCATGCATATTAAAAATAATTCAAGATGTCAGTGAAAAACTTGCCTATAGGTGAAACTGTCTCTTTTTGCTTAAATGTTTCATGTGATTAAGTAGAAAATGTGCTGTCCATTTTCACTGAGAGCTACTAAGCTATCATTTGCCAAATGGAAAAGCACTTAGAAAAAATGATTAACAGTTGTGATAGGTGGTGGATTATAGGGGATTCTCATAGCCATTATTATCTTTATGAATGTTTAACACAAATTAAATATTTGAAGGCTTTTTTTTTTCAAAACTATGTTCCTCATTCTGGGTTTTTAAACAAAGAGTATGTTCCAAAATATTTTTTTCTTCGATGGTCATGGGAAAATCTGCTTAGCCCTTACCCCCTGCCCCCAATTTATTTATATGAATTATAATTAGTACATAACTATAATCTTATCATTGTAAAGAGTGTTAAAAACATTAATTGATACATCTCCAGGTAAAAATATACAATAAACCAACACCAATTCATGATAAAAAATAAATTTCAGCAAGCTAGGAATAGAAGGAAATCTCCTTAACATGATAAAGATCATCTACAAAAACTCTACACCTAATGCCATACTTAACAGTGAGAAACTAGCTTTCTCACTAAGTTAAGGAGCAAGACGAGGCTATCCCCTCTCAACATGCTTGTCAACATTATACTGTAAGACTTTGCTAATGCAATAAGACAAGAAAAGGAAATAAAGGGTATATAAAATGAAAAGAAAGAAGGAATACTGTCTTTGTTTGTAGAAGACATGATTGTCTACATAGAAATTCTGAAAGAATTTACCAAAAATCTCTTGAAACTAATAAGCAATTATAGTAAAGTTGTAAGATATAAAATTAATATACAAAAGTCAACTACTTCCCTACATATCAACAAGGAACGATTGATATTTGAAATTAAAAACACAGCACCATTTACATTAGCACCAAAAAAGGAAAATATTTTGCTATAAATCTAATAAAAAATGTACAATGTCTGCATGAAGATAACTACAAAACCTGCTAAAAGAAATCAAAGAAGAACTAAATAAGGAGAGACAGCCCATGTTCATGATTAGAAAGATTCAATATTGTTAAGATGTCAGTATTTTCTAACTTGACCTATAGTTTCCGTGTAACCCGAATCAAAATCTTAGCAAGTTATTTTTTCGATATCAACTAACTGATTTTAAAGTGTATATGAAGAGGCAAAAGACCTAGAATAGCCAGCACAATAGTGAAAGAAAAGAACAAAGGCAGAGGAATGACAGCAGCAAACTTCAAGACTAATATAAAGTTATAGTAGTCAATTTGGGAACTGGCAAAAGAATAGATTAATAGAACAAAATAGCCCCCAAATAGCTCATATGAATGTAGTTAACTAATCTTTTCAAAGAGCAAAGGCAATTCAATGGAGAAAGGATAATATTTTCAGCAAAAGATAGCAGAACAACTGGATAGCCATAAGCAATGAAAATTAAGCTAGACACAGATCTTACACCCCTTACAAAAATTAATCCAAAATGGATCATAGGTCTAAATGTAACATATAGAAAGAACTATTAAACTCATAGAAATAACAAAGGAGATAATCTGGATGAACTTGGATTTGGCAATGACTTTTTAGATATAATATTAAAGGTATGATCCATGAAATAAAGAATTGATAAATTGGACTTTATTTAATTTAAAAACTTCTGCTCTGTACAAGATAATACTAGGAGAAGGAGAAGACAAGCCAAAGATGGGGACAAATTATTCATAAAAAATATATCAGATAAAGAACTATTATAAAAAATATATAAAGAATTTTAAAAATTCAACAATAATTTAAAAATGAGCAAAGATCTGAAAAGACACCTCACTGAAGAAGATATGTAGATGGAAAATAAACATATGGAAAGATACTCAGTATTGTATGTCATTAGGGAATTGCAAATTAAAACAACAATGAGATACCACTACACACCTGTTAGAATGGCCAAAATTCAAAACACCGACAACACCAGTGAGAATATGGAGCAATAGGAAATTTCATTCATTACTTGTTGGGATGCAAAGTGGTACAGCCACTTTGAAAGATAGTTTGGCAGTTTCTTATAAAACTCAATGTACTCTTACCACACAATCCAGCAAATATGCCCCTTGGTAGTTATCTGGAAGAATTGAAAACTTATGTCTACACAGATACCTGCTCATGGATGTTTATAGCAGCTTTGTTTATAATTCCCAAAACATAGAAAACCAATTTGTTTTCAACAGGTGAATGGATAAACTGTGGTACACCCTGATAATATAATATTTTTAGCAATAAAAAGAAATGATCTATCAAACCATGAAAACACATGGAGAAATCTTTAATGCTATTACTACGTAAAATAAGCCAATCTGAAAAGGCTATATACTTTATTATTCTGAACATATGATCTGGAAAAGGCAAAACTGTAGAGATATTAAAAAATCAGTGGCTACCAGGAGGTAGAGGGGAAATAGGAATGCATACGTGGAACATGAGATTTTTAAGGCAATAAGCTATTATGTATGATTCTACAATGGTGGATACTACAAAAGTGGATAATGTCACCATACATTTGCCAAAACCCACAAAAAGTACAACACCCAAGTGAATCTTAATGTAAACTATGGTTGGTTCACCAATTGTAACAAATGTACCACTCTAGTGAGAGATGTTAATGGTGGGAGAGGCTCTGAGTGTGTGGGGAGACTTTCTGTATTTATACTCAATTTTGCTGAGAATGTAAAACTGCTCTAAAAAATAAAGTCTAAAAACTTTTTCTTTAAATCTAAGAAAAAATTCTTTTGAAATATACACACAATAGAAAAGCAAGAAACCCTTAAACTGTAATATGGAGATTATTTACAGGATAGCTTTTAACAGGTAAAAAGCAAGAATATGCTAACCTTTCATCCCAATTCCCTCTAAAGATTCATCAGTACCTAGTAAAGTCAATGTCTTCAAGAACTTTTTTCACAGAACATCCCATAGCATTCTTAAATATTCACTTGGTACTCCTTAAATATTAGTTTCACAGAAAGATCTCTGCTTAATGTTTAGCAAAGGGCTTTTGTTAAAATGAAAGATTTTTAAGAGAAATTATGGTATCAGTACTTCAGAAGCTGCTCATTTTAAAGGAAGATGAAAAATATCAGCCTCCAAAATATTTTTTTTGCTTTATAGTAAATGATATTGCGGCCTTCTTAAAGTTCAGTAAAGAAATTCATTAACATTGTTTATCCTAGGCAATTTTATACATGTTATTAGCTTCTAAAGAGTTTCTGATTTTTTAAATCATTTTTCTGTATGTATATCAAAGAGTGATGTTTCTTATTCTATGCATCTTACAATTGAATGGAATTCAGTTTAATGCTATGGAAAACCAGAAGGAAAACTGGCAATTAAAAATCCCAGAAGAGGATGTTGGATAATATTTTTCTTGCTTTTAACCACTTTCCTTTAAATTCGCCCATAGCTCTGACCTATATTACATTTTTAGTTTACAAATATACTAAAATATAAAGTCACTAATATTTACTTTAACTGTAAGATTGAAAAGTGCTCCAAGTTTTTTTATATACACATATATACACATATATACGAAATTTACCTGGTTATCCTTGTAAAATGAGTATTATCTTTGAGGAAATATCCATTTTCATCCAACATGCCTACCGTTTTTCTCACTCAATTTCCCTAGGTTAGTTCTATCCTAAAATGCAGTAAGCTCTGCGTCAATAATTTCCACTCTGCAAAGTAAATTAAAATTTTTGTTGTAACGAGCAGAAATTTTGCCACTAATCATCTATTTGTATTAACTGGATTTGTGCAATGAAATTCTTGCATAGTTGAAAAGAATAATATGCTAAAAACCTCATTGAACTCCTTCTCATGCAGACAGACTTCATTAGACAAAGGACATAAAATCCTTGCTACTTTTGGCACTCTGGGCCTTCTAATCAGTACTGTGCACAGACTGCATGCCTTTTTGTTTCACTTTGGATTATATGCAAGTTGTAAAAGAAAAATTAGTCCCATTTTATTCCCCTTATTTATCAGTAAAATTGATATTTGTGTTAACTATTTCAGTGCAGAAAACTCTGTAAAATTGACATAATTCATGAATATTTTCAATCTTAAAGTTATGATGAATAATTTCATGTGGTTTATCATATTAGAAACTGATAATACCAGGTAAAATACCTTTAATAGTAAAAATATATCATTTCTTAGGTAATTGAAATATTGTCTATTATTATAAAAACTTAGATACAACAGTTATCATTACAAATATATTCAACAGCATTATCATATGTATTGTGTGTATCGTTCACAGTGTTTTATGACCAATCTATGTGCTACCTATACATCTCTTATAGATTCAAATTACAAGTCATCTGGAAAGCAAAAAATGTATTTTAGACAGCTAAGTGAGACGTGAAAACCCTGCTTTACCTTGAAAATCATTGCAAAATCTCATATCAAAACCCGAGATGACTCTGTGAATAGATACAGTATGAAAGAGTATATGTAGAGTGATTCAGTATCAAAATGAGTACCTGATAATTAGCCATGAAACAGCTGTTACTTCCATTTAAACAGAGAAACATAGAATTGGAAAAGAATAACTGTAACAATGTAAATATTTGGATTTTTTAAAAACCTTCCTCCAATGAATAAATTTACTTATCAGATTCATCTTACTAACATTCTCTTACAAGGTCAGAAAGCCTGGTAGTGATGAAATCAGATTTATAAAGTGTAAGATACATCAAGGTTTTCACTGATGACGAACTGTGAATAAGCATTGAGAGGTCCACCTTGGGGCCCAAATTGGAGAACAGCCTAACAGGGGACTCCCAAATATTACCAGGGCATTATCAGAAACAAGTACAGATGGTAAGAAAGTTAAAGTTAGGTTGAAAAAAAAAAAAAAAGCAAAGCTGGAGAAATGATGCTAGCTACATTATTTCGGTTATGCCCAGCCATACTTAAGACATGGAAAAGAAGTTCAGGCAGTAGACTATTATACTTTGTGATACTTCTCACAGAATGTTCTTTGGATTAAAGAAGCCATGGATCCTTCACGCTTTATAGGTAGGACATAATAGTGGAGTAATATCTAAAATCAGGCAGTTAATTATAAAATCACCCTAGTGTCATGGTCAGTTTCTCAAGACAGACCAGAACCAAAGTTAGCAAGAGTTAATCAATAGGTTGTTTGGCTGGCAAGATATCTTTTAAAATAAACCACAAAAACCGTATTTAAAAAATAAATAAATAAAAACTGCTAAAAAGGAGTCAAGAATAGGTTGTATTCAGGAGCAGCAACTCCTAAGGACTGCTTCCAGAATTGGTTTCCAGGAAGGTTTAACTTTAACTGATGAGGCTGGACTTGCTCTCTGACAACTTTCAATGTCATTTTTCTGCTTAGGTTTTAAACTCCACTGGGGCAACTGTGTAAGGCTTTGTCTTGTTATGAAAAAGAGAAATTAATTAATTTATTCATTCATTAATGAAACAAATATTTGTTGATAGCTTACTAAGTAAACAATAACATTGTAGATATTGGGAATATGAAGAAAAATAAAACACAGTTCTTTCCTTTAATGAGTTCACAATCTAGTGAGAGAACAAGCACATTAACATCATTAAACTACATGGTAGGTGTAATGATGGAGTCACAACTATTCTTTAAGTGCAAAGGACATTAAAGAGCACAACCAAGCCACATAATCCAGCCTAATTGGTTGGGACAGTTTTCCTGGAGTATAATACACTGAAATTGAGCCTTATAAAGTAGATAGGCCTGCGTTACTGCAACGGAGATGAGGAGAGAGAAGCTGCCCTTACACAGATGCCACATGGAAGGGATAAGTGCATCCAGCAGTGGGAATGTTACCTTCGAAGTGTGCTGCTGGTTAAGTAAGAGGAACCTCAATTTCAAAACACTGAACATGGACCATAATTAAAATTGTTGCTTTTAGAACAAAACACAAATAAGAAAATGTGAACTATCAGAATCTATGCATACCTTTCAATAATTATTTTGATAATTTTAAGCTTACTTTATAATAAACTTCACTGTAGAAGTGACTTTGAAGTTATGTGGCTGAAGGCAATCTCAATTAAATGGTCACTGTATTTATTTTCTTATTTAAATGCAGTATATTTAATCTGTACTCTCATATTCAATGCAACATTATGTACAATCGCCAAGGTATAGAAATAATCTAAGTGTCAATCAACAGATGAATGGATCAAGAACATGTATTACATATATAATGGACTATTGTTCAGCCTTAATAAAAGAAGGAAATCCTGTCATTTGGAACAATATGGATGGACCTGGGGAAGAGGGCATTATGCTAAGTGAATGAAGCCAGAGAAGGACAAATACTGAGTGGTATAAATCTTTAAAAAAAAAAAAGCGAGCTCATGGAAACAGAATAGAAAAGTGGTTTCCAGGAGCTGGTGGTAGGAGAAATAGGGACAAGATGGGGAAATAAAACAAACTTTCAGTTGTAAGATGAATAAGGCCTGAGGATCTAATGTATATTGTGGTAACTATAGTTAGTAACACTTTACTGTGTAAGGTAAATGTGTGAGGTGATAGATATGTTAATTAACTCCTTAGGGGAAATCCTTTCACATGTATATGTGTATCAAATCCTCTGTACACTTTAAATATCTCACAAATTTATTTGTCAATTATATCTCAATAAACCTGAAAAAAAAACCTAAATTAAATGTAGACTATCTAGTAAACTCATACCTAAAATAATTTTAACCTTCCAAGAAAATGTGATAGTAAAAAATTCTGAAAGATTGTTATTATTTTATCAATTTATTCGTACCGTATTTTTTGCAAAGGTACATATTTGACAAATATACATTTTACACTTCCTTGTAGCAACTAGCCCTCAGAAATAAATGAGAATAGTATGGCAGAATGCCCAGAGGCAGGAGCTAACAAGTGCTTTAAAAAATAATGCTTTAAAAAAATAACTCCTATTGCCACTTCATCTCCTGCCACTGCTACTATACATTCCACATTTTAACTTGGGTACATTATACAGTATAAACATGCCACTGTACATATCACTAGAAACCTGTTCATACCTTCACATATACACTCACAGCTCTTTCTGCTGAGTATTCATTCCTTTCCTCACTCTCTGGATGACTCAGAGTAAGTTGCATTCAATCTTGGTTTCTGCTCCTGTGTATGTGGCAGTTGTATCTCACTATCACTAGTTTATATGAATACTTTTTGGGTGAAGTACTGAAGTTGTTAATTTGGTAATTTGTTAATTATTTTAATTAAAGTTAGCAATTCCAATTGTGTTTAACATATTCAAATACATTTCTGCTTTCAAAGGAAAATGAAACTCTTAATATAACTTAAAAATTTAATATCTATCAGAAATCATGTTAGAGTGTGGCTTCTCCTTAGGGTCAACAGGATCCTATGAAGTGGTGGATATAAGCAGATATTTCTTTGGGAACTTGCGGGAAAATGAAAAATTCTTGAATTTTTCCAAGTTATAAAGAAATATAAATGCCTTACTGGCTGAAGAACAACAGCAAACATTGGCATTTACCCAACAGTTTCTTGGCTAGTAATACTAGAAGTCTAATTCTGGAGGGCATTAGAAGCATTTGAAAATATATGATGCTGAAATAAAATGCCTAGGTAGATTAATATCACAATTATCAGAAGGAGACTAATTGAATCAATGTGAATAATTACCACAAAGCATCATCCCAACTTATATTTTTCTACTTTGCCTTTGTAGGATACTGTGAAATTTCCCCCACTAGATTATGGCTGGAAGAATCAGGACAATCAGAATTTCTCCAAAGCTATTGGCCAAATTAACCAGAAGTTAGAGAACAAGGAAACACATTGATGCAGCTTATTTATTCAGCCCCAGGAATACAGAGCAGAGTAGAGAAAGGTGACGAGTACATACGGAGTTCCACAGAAAAACTGTTGGGCACTGTGGTTAGTATATATATAGAGAGAGAAATAGTAAGCTTTTTATATACAAATAACTATATTTGTTTGGGGTAGGATACCTCTTGAAATAGTGTGTGGCTACATTTGTAATTTTACCTTTAAAATGAGGGAAAGAAAACTTTAAAAGATCTAAGTATATTTTATAGACAAACTAATCTGTCTAGATAGTATCTTTTGAAATATTTTTGTGCTGCCAATAAAATATTTAAAATGGAAAGGTATATATTGACCAAGGTAAAATGAAAACATATTAAAGTTTTCCTGTTCTATGCTTTGCACAGTTTTGCTTAGATAGAATTTACCTTTCCAGTGTTGAATCTATCAGATATTCAAATTTTTCTCAAATTTCTATTGTCCCTTATAACCAGAAAATGTTAAAATACCACCTCGTTAATTTCATACCTAGTTGCACATAGATAGTGTGGCTGATTTTCTTTCTTTCTTTCTTTTAAAAACTTTGTTTTCATTAAAGAGATAGTTTTTAAAATTCTAAGATTATTTTTTAATATGAGTATAGAGTACATCTCAGTGCCTACATATCATCTTATATCAGCAAGAAGATGTAAAAGGATCTGTGTTAAAAGTGCCTTTGATAAACTCATCAGATTAACAAGATTTAAAACACCATTAAAACATTTTTCCTTCCTCTGAGTAATTATAGATTAGATGTTTAATTTTGACTTGATATAATGCGGCTGTATAGATTGAAATGGTGTTTTAGAATTTTAGCAGAATATATAAAAGTACTTGTAGAAATGCTAGTCTAAAAGAATATCATTCTGTAGCGGTTTTTAAATTCTGTCAATTATATCCTGATCTTCTATATTAAACTATTTGCCTATTAGGAAAAAGTGGCATAATAATTTTTTTGATACATAAGTAAAATAATTACTTGAGAAATGTACAAAATAGAGCTGATTTATACAAATTCCATTTAAACACAAATGGTATTTGACAGTGATGCAGCATTCATCTTTGACCAAAGAATTTAGCTCCCTAGTACTATTTGCAACAAACATCATGGACAAAACTTGTTCTAGATAAGCACTCTCTCTAATTCATATTATAATCAATTGTTATGCAAGTTTCCAGATAATGCATAGTGGTGAGATAGATACAACAGAGTAAATTTCTATATTATTTTTTAAAGAACCATAGAACTCAGTGCATTTGAAATTTGCAACTACTGTCTACTTTTAATAATCCTTGGAAATTTTAACAGAGAAAAATAAACTATAGCTACAAATAACACAAACATCTAGATATCACTTTTCGAACATTAATAATTTATAAAACTTGCTGAATAAAAATAAACAGAATTATTTCCATTAGAATTATATCTCTTCTTGGTTTTCCATTTGAGATAAGTGCTAGCAATCAAAAAGTAAACAGAAATCCATATTCTAGGTAATTAATACATATATCAATTATTAGTTGATATTTTACATACGAGCTACTAAGTTTTTATTGTTAAGCCACGGCACAGATTATGCACACCATATAAGAGATTAATTTCATTAGTCTCTACTTTTACTATATTGTCCCTTATAGATAAGAAAAGTACTTAATTAATACCAAGGGTTTTCTATATTGTATTTTATTTTAAATGTATTCATTACTGTAATTGTATTTCATGTATTTCAACTTCAAATATACATATGCTTTAAGCAATTTCATTCTCAGAATTTAGTCAGCAAAAGAAAAAAAAACTACCAATATATAAAAATATGTTAAAAAACAAAATTCAACTGAGTAAATTTTAAAGATTTTATTGGCTTTATTCAACAATTCATGAATCAGGCAGCATCCCATCTAGCAGATGGAAAGAGCACCAAGGCGCTGTATAAAGTGGAAGACTTTTCTAAGCAGACGAGGAAAATGAGTAGATTGTTTCAGGCAAGGTCACTTTTGTTTAGGAGACAAAGGCATCTATTAGGCAGATTACCTCACTAATGCTGACTAGGAAATTCCAGACCGACTGCTTCAGGTTACATTCCTGGGATAGCAGAAACTGCAGTTAGGTTAGGTATTAAGTCTTGGTTTAGTGATAAGGGGCTTAGCACGACTAACTTCCTTTGGGGTCTGTTGTCTCTTTTTTAACAGACATAAGTCGATGTTATTTATTACCATGTTATTTGTATTAACAAAATTTTTTTAAAAAAATAAGCTGGATTTCTATCAATAGGAAATATTTCATAAATTATGGAGAAGGCAGTGCTTAGTCTGATTCTTCAAAGATGCAGATGGCAAGGATTTCATTAGGGGAAATGCATATCAAGAAGGAAAATTGGGAGGGAGCCAGATAGGGCAGTGAGAGCCATCAGGCTACAAAGCAAGTCTCTCTCCAAGAAGGAGGGAGGGAGGGAAGATTAGATGGAAGCATCCTAGACTGCCATGTAGTCTAAAGAAGTTTCAGCAAAGCCATCAGAGTCTTCAAGACAAAGTCAGCCACCAGAGGGGCAGATGTCTACCAGGAACAGACAAACTGCCACACTCAGTGGTTGGCTGGAGCAGCTTGTGGAAGACATAGCCTCTGTGCAAATGTGGTGATAAATTTCAGGACAGTTGCTAGATAGAGCCCTTGGTCAATTATATTTGTTGAGGCTGGTGAACTGTAGCCACATTCTCATGGCTACAGCAGGCATCCATGCTATGTACCTACAAAACACAAGGAAGTACTGACTCAAAGTATGAGTATACTTAAAAGGGTTTCTATAATATACTACTAAATGGAAATAAATGCTGTTACAGAACAGAATGTAATGACCTCATTAAAAATTATATATGTAACATTTACATAGCATCTTATACAATAGAACCATGTAATAACCCAGACAATAAAGATTTATATTCACTAAAATGTAAAGAGAAAGAAAAGAGAGAGAGAGAGAGAGAGAGAGAGAGAGAGAGAGAGAGAGAGAGAGAGAGAGAGAAAGGAAAAAGAAAAGAAAGACTGAAAAAAAGAGAAAGAGAAAGAAAGAACCAAAAATAATTCTGATGGCAGATATTCAGCACATTGTTGGTGCCCCTACCCTTTTAGGTATAGCAGGGACCTAGGTTTTCACCAGTTTAATTTTTCAAGCCTTCGTAAAATGATTTCTAGCCTGGATATCTCCTTAGGCCCACCTCCCTCCTCTGTCTCTCCTTGCTAATTATTTGCATTTCTTCTCAAGGGCTCTTCCATCTGTTTCTTCTCACTTTTCTTTTTATCTCCTTTTTATTCCCTCTATCATCTCCCTATTAAAATATAAATGCATGCATTCATTCATTTGTTCATTTCCTTATTCATTTATTTTTAAATATGGGAAATCTCATTCTAATTATGTATGGACCGAGTGGATCAGTGACCCCTCAAAGTAGGTGTTTGCCTGATTTAATAAACACATGGCCTTTGACTTTTTTTAAAAGAAGAGTGAGAAGTATTTTATGTTTTATTTTGTTTGTTTTTGTAAAATTCCTTATATAAAGAGAGAGAGAAAAAAAGACAAGAAAAATGAAGTAGAAAGTTCATCCCTTTAGAAATGGAACCCCTATGGATATAAATACTGACAACCAAAAGAGTGAGTATCTGTTTTCAAGAGACTTTGGAGTTCAGGTAAAAAATCTTTTTTCCCTAAGAGACAAGGCAAGTAATCCTTGTTATACATGTAACCAACACAGATATGTCTCTAAGCATTAGTGCATTTGAGAGACAGAGCAGACAGAATCTTTGATACAGACATCAGTGAGCACTGAGGCAGCGCACACTTTTTAAAATTTTGGGCAGAGAGCATCTTATAAGCTGAGAGGAACATGGTTAGGTGCCACTGCATGACTATAACTGACAGACTCATTTATAATCAAAGGAGTAATCATAGAAATTGCAGGTGTTTGCAGCTGATAGTAATCTGAGTACATGTGTATCACAGGCTGCTGAAATTTGGAACATAAAGAAAATGTAGGATGATCGCATCTCAACATATACCTTTCCAAGTTTGGCTCCTGCTCTTTTGTGTAAACTATTTACAACATAAACTGGAAATTTTACAATTCCCCAAATATCTCCAATTTTTTTTTACCTTTATGACTGATGGTACCGTTCTCTCTACCAGGATTCATATACGAGCACTACCCAAACTTCAGGGTTTAGCTCAACTATCATGTACATGTTTCTACTTTAAGAGTGGTTCCTGAACCAGCAACATCACCAGCTAGTATGATAAAAATCATAGACTTCGTCCCAGACCTCAACCTACTAAATTAGATTAATAAGATCCCCAGGAGATTTATAAGCACATTCAAGTTTGAGTAGCACACTCCTACACTATAAAAGCTTTTTGAATTTTTCCTATTTATAATAACCTCTTCCTGGTGTCTGAGAATACTACACTTTCATTTTCTTTTTTAGTGGGTGTCACACCTCTCTAACCGATAATTCTCAAGTAACTTATCTATATGCCAAAGTCGATCCTCAAGATTTTGGCAGAGGCTGGAGTCTTTGAAAATTTGAGTCTGCATTTACAAATCAAGGGAATTTCCATTAAAAAAAATTTTACTTTAGGGCGTTTTTAGAAAAATCAGAATGTCTAGAAACATGGACAGAATGGCTACCTGGATATAGTCTTCCTTTAGCTAGACTTTTGCTTTCCTGTGTGCCACAGTCCCCATCACGTTCCATAGACCCTGATCTCCTGGCAGCTTCACTTATTCATGTTGTCTGACTGGCCTGTGATGTTTGAGTTTGCATTTGCTGCATGCAAACAAATCTAGACTTGCTGCCTGGAGAAAAGGCATGTCTTTGTCCTGTTCAATATCCTGGTTATAGCAAATATCCAATAAGCTTCTTTTATATCCATGTTATTATGTTATAGAAGCATTTTTTAAGCTAATATGAAATAGCACCTGGCCACAAAAAATTTACAACCTAGTTGTGACTTTAAAATTACATTTGACACCAAATACTGGTGAGGCTGCTGAGAAACTGCATTCCTTATATATTGCTGATGGGGATATAAAATGGCGTAGCCACTCTGGAAACAGTTTGGAGGTTTCATATAAATGTAAACATGCACTTACCGTATGCTACAGCAATTGCACTCTCAGGTATTTGTCCTAGAGGGATGAAAACTTACGTTTACACAAAGCTGTACAGGAATGTCCATAGCAGCTTTATTCACAATTGTCTCAAACTGGAAACAATCCAAATGTCCTTCAACCAGTGAATGAGTAAACAAACTGTGGTATATCCA
Organism: Pteropus medius; assembly: GCF_902729225.1. Taxonomy (NCBI): domain Eukaryota; kingdom Metazoa; phylum Chordata; class Mammalia; order Chiroptera; family Pteropodidae; genus Pteropus; species Pteropus medius. The sequence continues at coordinate 7,673,956 of NW_024352787.1, read as the reverse complement.
GACCTTCAAATACTATGCAACAATAAAAAGAAACTACAATGAAAACTTCATTGAACACACATCCAAAAAGTTTGTTGGCTCTTAAGGGAATTATGCTGCATGGAAACACCAGTCACAAAAGGTTACGTACTGTATTATTCCATTTACATATTTTTCTTGAAATAACAAAATTTGGTAACATGAACTTACACATGATATAAAGTTGCATCAAACTACACACATACACTCACACACACACACACACATACTACAACATGTAAAACTGGTGATATCTGAATAAGCTCTGCAGATTGTATCAATATCAATTTCCTGGTTTTCTATTATACTATAGTTATCTACTTTGCTATTATACTATGGTTATCATTAGGAGAAACTGAGTAAAGGATACACAGGACTTTCAACTACAGCGTTTTGCAACTTCCTATGAATCTATAATGTTTAAATATTAAAAGTTTTTTAAAATGCTATGCTAAGAAAAAAACTACATTGGAGAGTATATATGATTGAAATAACTATTTTCAGTCATTTTCTTTCCCAATGAGGGCTAAGACACATCAAGAAGACAGAGGACTATTTTTATTTTCTGAATGGTGGCCTTGGAATCTAAAGAAAGTAAGAAAAGCCATGGACATATATTTGTATGTACTTGCATATCTAGTCTGTGCCTTATACGTGTCCAGTTACAAAATTCACACCACGCTTGGATCAACTACCATCAAATGTGACAGTTGTTCCTGGGGAATCCCAGCTGGGTGAAATGCAGCCGAGGATGTTTATTAGCACATATTAACATTACATATGATCAATGCAACTTGAGAAAGGCTGAGGCAGTAAAGCTTTCACACTTGAGGCAAGACAATGGAGTTTGAATATTTACTGTGTAATAGCTAGTGATACAGTCCATATTAGGTAGGAGCAGTTTATTTTGATATTCTTCTCAGCCAGCGCAATATGATTAGTTTACTATTAGTATATGCTTAGCCAGACATTTTATAGCTACAATATCAGTACAGATTTATCATATATAAAGTAGGATACTAAGGATCCTTATATTTAAAAAAAATTAAAACCCAAATTTCAATAGACCTGCCTCTGACTAAAAAGAAAAGTGATTTGAATACAGAATAAATAGTAAGTTAATGATAACTGATGTAGTGAGGGTTGGACAATTTTTTCTGAGATGTTGCCATGTTTCACCATCATTGTTTCTTAAGCAAACTCACAAGTAAAATGGAGTGAGAGAGGAAGAAAATTAAATTGAGAATCTCGATATCTAAATTTTTATAACCATTTTTATCACTATCCTTGTGTCATTTTGCAAGTCATTCTACATCTTTTGTTCTGTTTGCCTCTTCTATAAATATCAACTCTTGTTATTTTTAGTTATTGACTGGTGACAGAATAATAATAAATGTGGAGTTTTGGGGGTTTTTTCCCCAAGAAAACACTCATTTCATTTCCACAGTAGCCAAGTGAGCCTGGTGGAAAAATGTCGACTGAATAAGAGTATAGTTCATAGTTTTGCACTTTGGTTGAATTAGGAAATGTGAATTAGAGAGCTGATTGGTGTTTCCACCAACATCATTGGGATCTAGTGCCGAAGGGCCAGCAATGGCTTGTATGACAATATAATAATATGAATCTCAAATCTGGGGTTGACGAGAAGCTAAGAGAGAAAGTATATATATGAGATAAGTTACTCAAAAGATCTGGACAGTATAGGAAAGGTGACTGATATCAAACAGAATGAAGTTTTATATATCTTTTCATGGGTTCCAAATATAAATCTAAGGTGAGCATATCAAACTTCATGGTAGTATGTCTGCAAAAGATGACTTAGGGAAGATAGCTTTTGCGTTGATATGAATTTAAAATTGCTAACTACTAGAGGTGTCAGAAGATCAAATGAGCTACCTTAAAACAGAAAAGTGTGACCTGTTACTGGATACTGCATCAGCTGAAGTAGGTGGCCCTTGAAGGATGTTATTAATAAAACTAAATATCACATAAGAAGTCATATGACTCCTAAATCTTTCTAAATCATCTAAATAAAAAAGTAATTTTTATAACTGCACGGTTTTTATGACTATAGGTTCAATCACTTAGTTAAGGAAAGAATGATTGTTGAATGAATGAATAAATGAGCACTTTCATGTCTAAAATTCCAATGTTTGATGATATCTCTCCCAGCTTAAGATAGAACAATTAATATAGTATGTCATCATAAAGAAATTACTGTAAGTTCAGTCTATTTTTTGTTGTATATTAGAAATGTAGTTCAAACTCTAAGTGGTAGTATTTATAATGATTAATATCCCAATTGTTTAAAACTTCTAATAGCATCTATAAGTTTAAGAAAAATAACACATTGAATTGGAGGGATTATCTCATTGCAGAAGTCATTTTAGTTATCTGAAGAACAAAAGAATTACTTTTTTAAATAAAAGAAAACATAAGTTAAGAAATCAGGAATGACAATATATGTATTTTCTCTTACATAGCTGTTCATCTATATTTAACGACATTGCTTGGGCTAGCTTTCTTGTTTTGCTTTTCTCAATGTCCATGAAACTGCACACTCCTGACTTTCTCCCACTCCTCTAACCAATCATCCTCAATAAACTGAGAATTTCTCCTTTTTTCCCCAAACTTTAATTGTTTAATTATATCTGAACTCAGTCTCAGACATTCTTATCCCCCTTCTACACTGTCACCATAGAATATGTTAACCACTTCAGGCTTTAAATGACATCTATATATGCTCACGTTCCTAAATTTATCTCTCTGATCCTAACCTTTATTTTGATCTTCAAACACATATATCCACCTTCAAACATATATATCCACCTTCATATCTTTTTATTTTCTGTATTCTGATGCTTCGACATCTGTCCCGCCTAGAGTTATCCAATTCTAGAGATAATTAGAAACTCACTACTAACTATGACTTTCAAATGCAAACCAAAAAATTCAGAATTCCTACTCCCAAATACTTCTTTTCTTGAGATATTACACTCTGGGCCACTATTGCCTTGTCTTAGTCACCCCAGGGCCAGTTACCAGACAACTAGGGACAACCCCTACATCCCAGAGTCTGCTGAGATTATTTAAACTAGCAAATCCTAACCTTGTTTACCCTGCCTCACACATTACTTTCCAAGGAAACCATGATAAAGGCTTCTCCTCATCCTCTGCCTCCCAATCGAGCCTGGTGCTTTCTTGTGTGGCCCTCTGCGGTGTGCCTGGGTTTTATGATTCTCACAATCTTATCACTTCACGACAATCAGTTTTGTGTCTGCATGGCATACCATATATAACTAAAATACACACAGTGTACTTTAAAGCACATGCCCAGGAAAAAGAATGTCCAAGAACAAGATTCAATAGGAATCTTATAGACTTCTATAACAAAAAATAACCAAAAATTACCTTAATATCCTACCCACAAATTTTTTTCTCCTTTAGTGTTTCTCATTATATCAAATGGTGCCACCACCATAAATTGTTTCTGCCCAGGGATCATCATTGTTATCTCTTTCTTCCTCACTTCTTATGTAAAAATCAATCAAAACGGTGTGTGTGTGTGTGTGTGTGTGTGTGTGTGTGTATACATTTGTTTCTCTCTCTCTATCTCCATCTCTACTACTACTGCCTTTTCTGAGCCACCATCAGCTTTGGCCTAGAGCACTTCAGTAGTCTCCAAACTTTTATATCCATTATTGGTCTAATCAGTTCTGCATATAGGAGCATAAAGGAGTTTTTCAAAATGTATATCTTAAGTTTATACTCTTAAACATTTTTTCTTTAGTTGTAGCTTCATCATAAAAAAATCTTTAACATGACTTAGGAGAACTCCATGACATGTTTTCTTCTCTTTTCCAGCCTCACCTCTACACTACTCATTCCTTCAATCATTTAATGCATGACTGAAAGACTTGTGGATGTATTTTTCAGTTACTCAAACATTCTGTCCCACCATGCTACTGAATAACACCACATATATTTCAGATCTTATCTAAATGTCAGTTTCCCAGAGAAGTCTTACTAGCTTAGGTCCTACTGCATCTTTAGTATTCTATAACCTTTTTCAGACAAAACACATATATATTTATATAGATTTAGTTTGTCTTGCTCTTTTATAAGCTTCATGAGATTAAGAACCATGTATGTCTGTTTTCTTTATCTTACCTAGTATAGATGCTAATATATTTATGGATTAATGTACTAACAAATAATACATTGACTTTTCTTCCATTTGGGGTTAATAACATATAGGGCCTGAATTGGGTGAGGTACTCCTTGATTTTCAACAAAGTTCAAAGTGTAGGAAGTCAATAAATAGAGAAACATTTACCGCTTCTAGTGAAGACATTGAGAATAAACAACATAGTTTTGTGAACACTTGCTTCATGAAGTATGGAGCATCTTAGAGTCTAATTACTCAAACTGCAATCACAGACCGGCAGTATTATCATCACCTGGAAGATTGTTAGAATCGCAGATTCTCAACTTCCATCCCTGCTCCTCCAGACCTACTGAATCATAATCTGCATTTTAATAAGATCCCCAGGTGATTCATAAACACATTAAAAAATTGAAAAACACTGGCCCACAGTATCTTCATATTTATGCTATTAACTATTTTAAATTATAATTTAAAAAATTCAATATAAGAGATAGAATAGAACTGGGAAAGAATACACTGAAGAGTTGATTTCTATCACCCTCCAATGGATGTCCCTTGTAAGGAAATTACCCTCACTGTCAGGGCATGACCAGGAATTTTCTTGATAAAGATCAAACAAATAAACAAAACCTCTCAAAGTCAAATCGATAGAGAAAGCAGATGGCAAACAATCTCATAGTTTAAAATTCATTCTGTAAGCCCATTTTCCATGATGATGTGTAATACAAGCAGCTAATTTGTAGCTTGTCATTTGGAATATACTTGCAAAACAGACATTTCTGAAAACTGTTTCATTTCAGTGACTGAGTTTCTGTGTGCAACTGCAGTTATTGAGAATGATTTCTAATTATTTTGGCTTTCTTCCAGTAAATTACCAGAGAGAAGTCTAATTTACCATATGGTTTGCTGATATGCTAATATTCACAAGCCATCTTTAGGTGCAGTTAATCTACAGTCAGGTATTTCGGGCATATTGGAAAAACCACTGATTAATATCGCTAAAGAGAGTGGTTAATTTTATTAGCCACTAAGAATTCTACTGTGAATAATCTTATTTACTTCATGTGAACATTTATCCCAGAATGTGTACCACAGAGAACATATTTTAAATGCAGGCTCCCCTTGAAACTCATACTAACACTGGGAATGACTGGAATTCAATAAAAAGTACAAGACTTTGTTCAAAGTTTATAATCTGGGTTTGAGGAGTTCTTTCCCCCTCCCACTATGTTTCTCTACTATTTTTATTAAGTGTTGCAGTAAGTTCTGTCAACCTCACCTGGAAAGACATCAATCTCTCCCCTATAGGGCTTAGCATCTAAGCAAGGTTGACAATACAACTCAGACGTGTTTCTAATAACCATTTAGAAGCTCTGTGACAATTCTTTTTCCATTTGTCAAGAACTTTACAGAGGCATTTTGATCATTGTCACAATTTAGAGAGCAGGTAACAGTGAATGTGCTGAGAATCCCTCTCCTAGATTCAATGATAGATTCTGCTTGAAGCTCAAAGATTTAATGAAAACGGAGAGTTGGAATGTAGAATACGTATTTTCCACTTTCCCCTTGTTCACCCATAATCTTTGCTCACACACATTGCTCTCCCTTCCCTGTGATCCTCTCTTGCTTCTATTTCTCTTTTTCCTGAAAAGACTAATGCAGACAGGCCAAAACAGAATTTAAATGTTTTAGTATAGATAACACTCTAAACAATGCTCTATTTCTCTAGAAATCTCTTCACTTTCAACATTGTGATCATTTTTTTTTTCATCATTTTACCAAACTGTGGTTGTTGCTTATAAGAAGAGACTGCATAATCTTGGAAGATTTGGGTTGTTTTCCAGGCCTCAAATACCTACATTTTTGCCCCATGTTACATGTAACTCGCTGTTATAATAATTTTCTGAGCTCTTTGAAAATATTTCCAAACATTGAATGTAATTTGGATTTGGTATATATCTATCACTAATGTATGAGGCATTACTACTATAAAATAATGGGAATGATTTAAAAACATACATAAATAATTCTTTCAATATGTCAACTGCATTTATGCATAGACATAACAAATATATAGTGTGTGGACTACATTGGTAACAGATTTGTAATAAGATGCAATTGTGGTTAAGAGTCTGTGCTGTGGAGTCAAACAAAAATGAAAATGAATTTTATTCGCTTTTTACCATCATGATCTTGGGCAAAACTATTTAATCTCTAGACACTCTGTTTTCCTCAATTCTGTGGTAGGGGATAAGATTTCCTTTACAATATTAGGATTAAGTGGGAAAACATATCTATAAAACTTTAATGCAGTATCTGGCTGGCAAAATAAATAATCAATAAAATGTAGCTATTGATATTATTTGTATAAATGTATTTTTTAAAACAAATATGACTTTATATGCCCATATTCAAAACAGCTCAGCATGTATCTATGGGTGCTTGCTGGTAATTAGATTCAAACAATGGCTCATTTGGTAACCAAAAAAAAAGTTCCTTTTGAAAGCAACAAAACCACCCACAGGTATAATATTGAGGCTCTGTGATCCACACAGCACAGCTTCATGTTTCAGTTGAATGATGTGATGGGAATATAAAAACAGCTCAGAACAAGTTTTACTGTGCTTTTGGGTATACAAGTTTTATTCCTGAAAATAAAAGAACAATAAGTAGAATACTTGAATTTTAAATTTTTTTGTAAATTTTTTTCTATGGAAATGAGACTCGATATATGATTTTTGAAATCAGAATAAAGGTCAGTAAGCTAAACAATGATAATTTCATAATTTTTAACTGAAGAGGGATTTGCTTGAGAGATGATATAAATACATATATATAATATATGCCTGTATGCACATAGCTACTAGAAAACAAGCTGTTACCAAACCTTGACAATAGGCACAAGAACATCTGTCACAAGAACATCTGCGAAACAGACAACTGAAGTTTCCTCTGCTTTCGTTATTACCTTGTAACCATTTTGGCAATGTGTATCCATTTACCACCTGTGTATTTGCATGCTAGTATTCATCTTCAAAATCAGTATGAATGCTGGCAAAAGTAGTATTTTTAAAAATAAACAATTATTTTGAGAAAGTAGAACTATGTAAATCACTACCAAGTTTTTTAACTTTTACATAACACAACTTTGTCTTCCCCTAATCTTAAAATGAAAGATTCCATGTGCAGTGATTCTAAAAGCTATGTCCAATTTTTTTATTTTTATGTACATATTCCTGTGGCCATTCAAAACTGTTATAGGCATTAAACATTAATACTCACCACATGCAAAAAATATCAAGAAGTCTTGGCTTTCCCATCTCATAATTTCTGAAAACTACAAATTAAAAATATAATTGTGTGTACCTGTTAGAATATTTGAGTGGTGTTTGATACATAAAATGGACTCGAGTAGCGGTGACTCAAGGTATATTCATATTTTCTGAAAATAATTAGTATTTGGGTCCTAAGAAACCAGACCCATAATGTTTGTTTTTCCATCATTAAGCATGATCAGAATAACATCATTTTTCCCCTATCACATGCTTATTTAAAATTAATGCAAAATTATTCAAATAATTTTTTCTAATTATATAGAGTGTATTTTGTTAAGATACAAAATGATGATTACTGATCAAAACAGTTCTTTGAAATATCCTGAGCCTTTACTATACCATTGTAGTGTTATTTTTCAATGGGCGATTGAGATGACAACAGATGAGACAAGATAAAGTGTATGTATTTCCACTCAAGTTGAAATAAGTTTTTAAATGTAATATCAATTATTTTTTGGTGTGAATGAGATAGTAATCAGTTATATTTGTGGAGAGTTTATATTTGGTGGATTTCTTTTCTTTTCTTTTTTTTTTTTTGAAGTCAAGTGATCTAGCTGTCTCTAGAAGGACACATTACATCATTTTGAACTCACAGTGAAAGTGGGGAAGGGAGAGAACTGAGGATTGGGCACAGTGTTCTGGCTGGTAAAGCGATAAATACTTATGCTTTTAAAAATGTTCAAGCCCCTAAAACCTTCATTCATTGTTTGAGCGGAACAGTTTAATTTTGCTCAGGATCCTGAAGTGTTAGCAATTATAATGCTGAAATAAAAATATGGTTGCAAATTGTCAATATTCCTATTCTGAAGTTATTCTATCTGTCAACATTATACTTAAATGACATGGCTGTAAGGGTGTTTAAAGAGGAATATCTCTTAGTTGACTTTCTTCCAAGAGATCTCATAGATCATATATTCTTTGGTCTTTAGTTTGATCTTCCATTTTGCAGAAGTTTGATTTTTGTCATAACAGAACAAATGATTCTAAGAGATTCATGCAAATTCACTCACATGAAAGGAACTGTAACTAAATTGCCTAATTTATTAATTTATATTGACAAATCTGTCAAGAGGCTGGAAGATGAAGATATGCATCCTTAGTCAGAATATTCCCTTCTCTGTCAGAAAAACCACGAGAAACCAAACTATAATCAAGATTGCTTGATAGTCATGTAATCAGAACAAGAAAAGTTATTTGTATGATTTGTATGTCTGATGGCATTAACCTATAACCAGAGATAGCAATCTCTACAATTTATATGATATCTGTCACCGAGAGTTAGTTTTGGTCAGGGTCCCCAGTCTCTTGGAGAAATAACTCTATCTGATTGGCATTGTGCCCACTACCACTCTTCTGAATGACCCAGTCATTCCTTAGTTTTAGTTCTGTGCTGCTGTGCTCAGAGCGTTAATCTATGCTTCTAAGTTAGTTTCATGGCTTTTTGTACCTCAGATCAGGCTCTTTACTTAATTTTAAAGGTTCTTTCCATTTCACGCTGTCAAATTCCTGAGGGCATATCCTTTACGCCCAGCAGAGACTTACTGAATAGATTGGCAAAATCAGCATCACCGTCTTAACTGAATTCATCTGTGATTCATTTAAGTGATAAAATAATAAGTTAAATTTGAACAGTACTTTAAAATTAACTTAGGTTTTTTTTTATGTATTATCTCATATGATAAAAATAGCTTTATGTTTTGAACTGAGAGAAGCCCAGTTATGCATTAACAGTAATCAGTGTAACAGCAAAATTCAAGAAAGGAAATAAAATGGCTGTTGTTTCTATATTAACCGAACACTCATGGGAATCAAATTTAAGTCAGAGGGATATTATAATACAGATGCACAAAAGCTCTTTTAGACATTTATTTCTTCTATCATAAAAAATATTGCTACATTTGTTATAGATTTTTGGCTTTGATTTTTACTTTAATGTTAATTGTGTTTTTTAATGTGGCAGCTATGGACAAAGCAATCACTTTGATAAAGAATATTATCATTAGAAGTCTCTGAGAGGCCATTACAATCCCAGGCAGTAGGTACAGCGCTGTGAAGAGTAACTGTGTATAGAGTCTGCAAAATTATAGCAGAACAATTATGTGGGGAAAAGCAGTGCTTGTAGAACAGAGTGGAATTAGGAAAAGCAGAGGTAGGTGTAAGGGAAGTGGAGTCCTTCCCACACAACAGTCAAAGGCACTCACAGTCAGCTGGTGATTGTCATTCTTCTTATTATGTATAAGACAGTTACAGCTGCCATTTATTAAATTCTTCCCATTTGTCAGACACTGAGACTATAGTATATTAAATTTAATTCCTACAACAACTAAATCTGAGAGATAATGTTATTATTGCCTACAGGGAAAGTCCTGTGTTTAATTTTTCACAGAGGTCGGAGAACTAGGATTTGCAGAGTATTTTTTTACTTGGCTCCATGACATTGCCTTGAGTGTTTGCTTCAGGCCTTAGAGCTCTAAACTATTTGTTGATTGCTTTTCTCCCAAATGGCACACCACATGTAGATTCAGATCTGTGGCTTCATTCTCCCACTGGACATTTCCACTCAGATGTCCTGCAAATACTAACAACTTACCATTTCCAAAACTGTGCTTCTCTTTTTCTTATGTTATCTTACTTCACCTGACACATTCTTGACTTTAGTTAGTAGTATCACCATTAACATTCTCTCAATACATTCTCTCAATAAAATGCTCAGTCTTTTTCTGCCCTTCTCTGTACCTCAGTTCAGTATCCAGTTAGTCCAAATCCAGTTTATTTTATCTCAGAAATACTTTCTATATTTTACCTTGATTTTCCCATGATATTGCTACTGACTGTGTGTTCTAATCACCAACTTCCATGACCTAGCTTTCCCCCGACTTATCTTGTCATACTCTAGTTTATCCTTTATATTGTATCCAAGTGACCTTCATAAGTAGCAGTTTGATGGTTAAGTTCTCCAACATGAGAAAGTTACTGGTCTCCACTAAACAACATGTCAGGCTCGTGGCAAAGACAAGCCACCTATTTATCATTATTCCTTCCTCCTAGGCAGAAAGCCAAGTCTCCCTTGCAACATGGCCAGATCACTAAGTTCTGGCCAATAAAATGTCAGCAGAAGTAATATAGATCATTTCTAGGCTTTCAGCTGTGCATTGATGTCCAGGGGTCTCTCAGAAGCCCTATGTTGAACATGAGGGTGCTTCCATCAACTAAGATCCCAAAAATGTCAAGTCTACCAGAACCTCTTCCCACCATAACTAGGAATAACATTTTGGACCACAGGTGAATGACTACGGGGTTTATATATGTTGCAGCAGCTTTTGTTACTTTAATTAATACAAAACTCAAAAAACTTTCTATACACAATAACCAGCTTTTTTCACACATCATCCTGCCTAGCCTTTTGCTCTGCATCACTGTTGCACTGAACCTATAGCTCATCACTTTGCATGTTCTGTCCCCTAACCTTAAAATGTTTGGAAAATTGTGTCATTCCAACCTAAACTCAAGTATTAACATTTTGATTGTTACTTAGTGTTCCCAGGATTCTATTAGACACATATCTCAGCATTTATTACATAAACCACAACAGTGTTTGTGATAACTATGTAGAAAAATTCTTTAGGGTAAGGACCATATGATGAATTAATATGTAGCTAGTGTCCTGCAGTTGTCTTTCAATAAATTTTGTTAAATGAAATTTTATAAAAGTTTATAACTAAAACAAGTAGAGTTCCTCGTGAAAACCATCCTCTCTTTATGTAGACATAATTGAATAAATTATTTTCTGAGAAAGTTATTTACAAATTTTCATCACTAAAAATCTTCCCCAGTGTCTTATGTAAATAGCAGTTTGTTTGTTTATTTGTTTGTCTTCTAGGGATGGCTGTGGCTAGAATACATCTTTTTGCATATTTCTATAATTTTCAAATTTTCAAAATGACTGAGATTCACTTTCTTAAGCTTTGCCCATGCAGTGTTAAGCAGGAAGATGAAAAAAGTATGTCAGGTTCCTTTCCTGTCTGTCTTGCTTTAGTTGTATTCTTACTCAAAGGCACTGGCAGGCATTTAAAATGCAGATACATTAACAGGAAGCACAATACCAATGGTGAAATCTCTCTCCATATATACCTTTTCATTGTTCTCACACTAGGATGATTTTGTCAATGTGTTGTACACAGTTAAAAAAAAAAAAAAAAAGAGAGATTTGAATTGTTGGTTTTGACTAGAGGTTCATATAAAACAGACCTATGACTCCAAGTCTAAGATATTTTAGTTTTCTTTCCCATTGAACTTCAACTGAACAACGACATCCAGTACAGTTTCTATTTAGAAATCATAATTCTTTTCTTATAGTAAGAAATATACAGGAATCATAACATAATTAATCTTCAGCAATCTCTTTAGGAACTATCCATAGAACTAAATCACTGAATCTTAAATTGCCAGTTCTTCCAGTATGAGAACTTTTTATCACTCACATCATTAATGGAACTTCTTACACATAGGCAAATATATATGGCTACTTACTAAATTCTTTTAATGATGATATTTTGTCTCAGAATTCCTAATATAATATTTGATTCAAAACAAAGAGTGCATAGTACACAGCTTTTTTTGCATGAGTTATTCTGTATTTTAATATACATTAGATGCTTTAAAATATAAACACATCTTTTCATGTTTGCTCAAGATGCTAAGATCCTTATTGTGGTTTAGACAACTTCTGAATGCTCAAGGGTCTTGCTAATAGTATTTTTTTGCCAAGAAAAGGGGAAATAACAGCTTTAAAACATTTTATCCACACTTAAATTGTGTTATCATGTAGATTGGGCATTGTCATAGATTGAGGATTTATTATTATAAAATTGGAAAAACTCATGCTGGTAAGAACTTGTCTAACTCCTTTTATTGTGTTACCCTTAGTCTTAACATATTCTCTCAAGTTCTGCACCTTGCTCCCTCCTATAAGTATTCTACCTCATTCTTGAAAATCTAATTGTTTCGAGTATTTAACCAGCTATTTAATCTGTTCACATTTATTGTCTAACACGGGTACAGCTAACTGTTTCACCAGGACTTAGTGTGCAGTGAGCATTATACTGCAAACATATGCACGTATTCTATGGGTGCTATTAAGTCTTAAAGCTAATAAACTCGTAAGATTGTATTTTAGCGCAATATATGGAAGAATGGAATTCTTAACAATGAGCAGTGGCTAGAGAGGAGAGCAAAATTCTTAAATTTCTCATACTAGAGCAGTTCAGAGTTGCATATTATTTTTAGACATTATTATATATAACCTTTAAATATCAAAGGAACTAAACTCTATACAGAGGTATATATATGTGTATATATATTTATATCTATATATCTATAGATATACAGTATATATATATATGAAATTCTAGGCTTAAATGCACATATATGTTTGAATATATATGCGCATTTAAGCCTAGAATTTTATAATAAATTCAAAGACATAGGGATTTCTACCTAAGATAAAATATATAGATATAGATTCATCTTCTCTAAATAGCTTTTAAGACTACCTAATTTGCCTGTGATTCTAAACTCTTCTAAACTATACTTCTTTGGGATTGTACAAGATTTCTCTTACTACTGTGTTCTTATTTTAAAGAAGGAAACACACAAAAATGATGTTTATAATATTAACAATAAAGGAAACATTTGTTTTTTCATGTTAAAATCTGGAGCATTATAGAGAGAAAGGTGACTTTTTACAACTAAGTAAATTTACATTTTTCTCAAATGTGGGGTCAGACTCTGCACTAAAAAGCCCTATCCTTAGGAGCAGTAAAAACAGTGTGGGTAGGTTAAGGAGTGAGTGTGAGGAGTGCCACCAGTTGCTAACAGCAGTAACATAAAGATGCCAAAAGGAATGTAATGTTGTTTTGTTTCATTTTAAAGTTAATCACCTCATTTTTAAGTGTATTTGACTGAATTTTTTGTGTCTTATTCCATTGATATATTTCCTATTTATATTTTCAGTTCTAAATGTATATTTGAAATTCAGTTTCTTATAGAAAATATTCTACTTGATTCTGAAAGACATACCTTCTAAACAATATTCATATTATATTGCTTCATTCAATTGATTTTTAAAGAACTGATTTGCTCTTACATGGCAATATAACTGTATAACTTGTATATCCTTCCATTTCACCACATGAATATCATGAACACTGCTCCATGGAAGACATTTGAGAGAGTCGAAAATGCAGTGATTTTTCAAACTGTGTTCCACATTTCCACAGGGGGCCCCAGGAGATAGGAATGAAAAAAGACAGAGGGAGTGGGCTCTAGGGCAGGCCAACCCTACTTTTTCTTCAGCCAGAGAGTGTCAACCTTTATCTGTTTCATCTGCCTGTGATTTCTAAAAAAGTTTAAAACCACTGTTCTCCTCCAATCATGTTATCTTTTTCTTGAGGAAGCTGAAACTTAAGGAGATTAAATAACTACCATAGGTGACAGAACCACTTATGACTAAATAAGGACCAAGTGTCCCTGATTCCCTATGTAATGTTTCTTCCATACTGTCACTTGTTTTTCAATTTCTTTTCTAAAAAGAGTAATACAATACTCTTTTAACCAAACTTGACAGTCAAGTAAAAACAGGCGATGGTTTGGCTCAGTGATCTTGGTAGACTTTTTCTGATGGTCCTGAGGGGTGCCAAGTGATTGCTCTTGGCCATCAACCTGAGAGGATCCAGCAGCCCAGATGAATGGTGCCATGTACTTTGTGATCACATACCCTGAACAGGCTTCAGGGTATGTGATTACATACCCTGAATAGGCTTCTGGAATGATGGATGCTGATACACTCATAAGATCGTTCTTTAGCTCAACAAATAGAACAAGAGTTAATATCAATGAGTAGTGCCTGGAGAACATAATCTTTAAATTGGTCATAGATATTTATTATTCATTGAGCTACTTCAGAAAGTACTGACAGGATTGTGATCTTCAAAGAAGGCTCGGGCATTTATGGAGGTAAAAGGAAAACTTTTTAGACTCAGTAAGTATGGAGGAAAACATCTCCAATGTGTGTTAGTGGACTGGGTAATTTGCTCTTTGGTGAGAGAGGTTAAAATAAGAGTATAATAATGTATTCATTTTTATTGCTGCTGTAACAAATTACCACATACAAATTTATTATCTTACAGAGTTGTAGGTAAGAAGTCCAAAATGGGTCTCACAGACTAAAATCAAAATGTTGGCAGGGCTGTGATCCTTCTGGAGGATCTAGGAAAGAATCTATCGCCATATCTTTCCCAGCTTCTAGAGGCCTCCCACATTTGATGGTTTGTGGCTCTTTATTCTCTCTTCAAAGCCAGCAACAGTGAACTGAGTCCTTCTTATGCTGCCTTCTTTACAGTTCTATCCTGCCTTCCTCTTTCTCTTTTAAGGACTCTTGTGATTACATTGGTCTCACCTGGATAAACCAGGATGATCTCCCTATTTTAAAGTCAGCTGGTTAGCAACCTTAATTCCATCTGCAATTCTTTAATTCCACCCTAATTCCTCTTTGTCACATAATGTAACACATTCACAGATTCTGGCAATTGGGACACTGGATTATAACTCACAAAGAATTTACTAGGTTTTTACTTTAGCCCTCTTATAGTGATTGTATACTTCCTACATCATTGGGTTATATAATAATTCCATTTTTAATGAATATAAAGAACTTTTTAGGATAATACTTTATACATAGTAAGCTTTCAAAACTGATAGCTAATATTAAAATTTTGATAATCTGGTAATACTTAAATTTTTTGACAAAGCAGTTGAGCAAAAGTTCTTCCTTACATTAAATATGATAGTGACAAACAATTCAGCAGTTAACTCAAGGTCTTAAAATTTTTTAAAAAAGGAAAAAATCAATTATGTAGTTCAAGAAATGAAGCTATTTGAAACACAGCACTTCTAATGAAGAATATTCTATAAAGGACTTACTACCTTTTTAAGGACATTTAAATTCCTTTAGCATTGTCACTCACAAAAGTATGGACTACAATGTTCATTGACTGGAACAGCGTCCTTCTAGCTACAAAATGAGTTCCTTTGTTAACTCTGGGACTTTACCTTCCTGTTATAGAGATAATTACACTGCATAAATGCTTTGTGGTGATCTCAAAATACTTTATAGCCAGAGACTCTTTCAAGCCCCAATACCCAGAATAGAGTCTTCCAAGGTGCATTATTCATTTAACGTAGAGGAAATTTTTACCAGCTCTAATCTGTAAGTAAACACCACATCCAGCTGTTCTTATTGCACAAGCTGTGTGCCAACGGAGTTCCATGGTCTCTAAGTCCCCTTATTTGTCATACTTCCCATTCATGCTTCCAAACTAAGCTTTCTCCATGATTGTTGGGGGAAATGATCTATTTACTTCTCTGGTGCTTCCACTTCTTGTCCATCTTGAATGTCAGAGCACAAATATGCTATATTTAATTTTTTTTTAACTGAATTCCATCTGCTTTGTAATTTCCAATAATATATCAATGCTTCTATCACAATAATGGCATCTTCTGTTTTTTAAGAATGCTATGAATCCTCATTTTTGCTGCTTTTATCATTGTTATGGGATTTGGAAAATGTGAGCTTCATCTGTTGTTGGATCAAAAGTCTAAACCTCTTCATCTGTTGTTGGATCAAAAGTCTAAACGACTATGTTGTATCTATACTACATTTGATTTTCATAAATGCGTAAGTTAAAAAATTAACTTACAATAAGCATACTCACACATTTTAAAAATGAGTAGTATATTTTTATTGATGTAATTTAATGACAGCACTGAAAATACAGTGTATATTAGTTAAAGAATTATATCAGTTGTTTTCTGACATCATTGTTGAGTATCGTAGTAATAAATATATCCCACTGTTCTTATATTTAATTAAATAAAATAAAATAAATTGAAGTTATTAACTACAGTTAGAATTTACTAGATAATTGTTTAATTTAAAAAGGAAAATACCAAACCAAAGGAAAACACAACTAAGAGATACTTTATACCATAATTTTGATATTTAGCGTTAGATTTACCTTTTGGGGAGATTTAGTAAAAGCTATTATAAAACATAATTTTTAAATTATTCAGGTTGTAGTTCATATTGAAAGTTTAAGGTCTTATACTGCTATCTAGTGGCCATGTTGAGTAATTTTAAATTATTAGCTACGTAATCCTCTCCTATTAAAAATGCATAATACTACATATTGCCAAACATTTTTGAAAATCACTAGAGGTGACTTATTGGTAATCTTCTGGAAACAACATTTCTAAAAACTGCACTGTACTTGCTTATAGGCAACAAGGCAAGAATTCTTCCATGGGCAATGCAGCATGCTTTATTAATAAACACATATATTCCTAATAGATAAAATAGTGTTTAAGAATGGCAACACAGAAAAAAGAAAATTTCAGGTAAACGCTGGAGCGCATTTAAATAACGATTCACTAAATATTATAATAAAATAATGAAACATAGCTTCTTTCGAATATGGAATAGTTAACTCTTGGTTTTAAAAAATTTCAAGGACTTTCATTCATTTTTTTATCCAGAGACTTTTAGTGGCAGTAGAAACTGGGTTAGATTTTAAGCCAAGCTATTTACAGAACATAAAACATTAAACAAATTCTAAGGTAATCTTTTCAGCTTGTTATTGGTATATTGAGAATTGATCTTATAAAGGACAACTGAAATTTCTTAAAACCTAAATTATTCAGGAAAAGAAGGAGAGGTATTAGATCAAAACTGGAAAAAATGTAGTGGTTAGTTGAGCCAGCCTTTTTAAACGACTATGTTATGTCTATACTACTAGAAAAATCACTCTCAAAAAGAACAGTTGGTAAGGAAAATAGTGTATTCCCTCATATTCTGAGATTTGACAGTGCTGTCTCCACACAGAGGGAGCCAGTTGAATGTCCTGGTTTTGTTGTTAATGGAGAGCAGGATGGTTCTACTGTTCGATTGTTGCCACCCAAACATGTCCTCAGCTCACAGAGAAGGAACATGTACATGTATACAGACTCACAGAGTTCAAATTGTTACCTGGGCTACCAGGACCATATTTAGTCTACTTCCTAGGGTAGTTTAAACTTGATTATCCTGACAATTAATTTAATCTCCAGGATTTGGCCTTCGATAGAGATAGCCCTGCAATGTTTATAAACATTTTAAATGGTATGTAATTTACATATTGCTCTATATATTCTGAATTATATGGTATGTAATTTACATATTGCTCTATATATTCTGGATTATATTTATAATTTTTACATAAAAATGTTAAAATGTGTTATGCTTCTGCTTAATATGTTGGATGCTTCATGGACTTTTCCTTAAATTCAATCAATGGATTTATTTTAGTTTATTTTTAATTAATTAATTTACTCTTTTATGATGACATTGGTTAATGAAATCTGGTGTTTCAGTCATACATTTTAACAGTAAAGCATACATATATTTACATTGTGTGTTCACCTCCCATAGTTATATTTCTTTCTGTCACCACATATTTGACCCCTTTACTCTATCTACTGTCTTCCTCCTCACTCTTCCCTACCCTGTGGTAACCACTAGTCAATTTTCCATGTCCATGAGCATCTGTTTGTTTGTCCTGTTTGTTTAATGCTTTAAGGTTTATATCACACATATAAAGTGATAGCATGTGATTTTCAACTTTTTCTGTCTGGCTTATTTCACTTAGCATGATTATCTCGAGGTCCAAGAGAAGAAGAGTATTTCATCTCTTCTTATGGCTGAATAATATTCCATTGTATATATATACCACAGTTTCTTTAGCCAATCATCTATCGTAGGATACTTCGGTTGCTTCCATGTCCCAGCCACTGTGAATAATGCTGCTATGAACATCGGTGTGCAAATATGTTTTCACATATGGGTTGGGTTTCCAAGTCTTTGGGATAAATATCCAGTAGAGGGATTGCTGGATCATATGGTAGATCAATTCTTAGTTTTTTGAGGAAGCTCCATACTGTTTTCCATAGTGGCTGTACCAATTTGCAGTCCCACCAGCAGTGTATGAGGATTCCTTTTTCTCTACATCCTCTCTAGCATTTGTTATTACTTGTTAGCTATTCTAACAAGTGTGAGAAGGTATCTCATTGTGCTTTTGATTTGCATTTCCCTAATAGCTAGTGAAGTTGAGCATCTTTTCAAATATTTGTTGGTCATTTGTATGTCCTTTAGGGAGAAGTGTCTGTTCAGGTTCTGTGCCAAATTTTTGATTGGATCTTTTGGTTTTTTTGTTGTTATTGAGTCGTATGGGTTCTTTGTATATTTTAGATATTAGGCCCTTATCGGAGGTGTTGCTTGCAAATATATTTTCCCATTCAGATGGTTCTCTCTTTACCTTGTTGATAATTTCTTTTGCTGTGCATAAGCTTTTTTAGTTTGATGTAGTCCCATTCATTTATTTTTGCTTTTACTTCCCTTGCCTTTGAGGTCAAATTCATAAAATCCTCTTTAAGTCCAAGGTCCTTGAGTTTAGTTTCTATGTTTTCTTCTATGCATTTTATTGTTTCAGGTCTTATAATCAGGTCCTTAATCCATTTTGAGTTAATTTTGGTATGTGGTGGTAGACAACAGTGTAGTTTCATTCTCTTGCAGGTGGCTTTCCAGTTTTCCCAGAACCATTCTTTCTCCACTGACTGTTTTGGCTTTTTTGTTGAAAATTATTTGCTCATATAAATATGGGTTGACTTCTGGACTCGATTTTGTTCCATTGGTCTGTGTATATGTTTTGCTGCCAATACCATGCTGTTTTGATTATTGTCACTTTGTAGTATAATTTGAAGTCAGACAGAATGATGCCTCCAGCCTCATTCTTTTTTCTCAGGATGGCTTTGGCAATTCAGGGTCTTTTGTGCTTCCATCCAAATCTAATGATTCTTTGTTCCATTTCTTTAAAAAATACCAATGGGATTTTGATGAGGATTGCATTAAATCAGTAAAATGCTTTAGATAATAAGGTCATTTTAACTATATTGATTCTTCCAATCCAAGAACACGGAATGTCTTTCCATTTCTTTGTATCTTCTTTGATGTCTTTTAATAGGGTCTTATAGTTTTCATTATATAGGTCCTTCACATGTTTTGTTAGGTTTATTCCTACGTATTCTATTTGTTTTGTTGCAATTACAAAAGGAATTATTTTTTTCATTTCTTTTTCTGACACTTTTCTTCTATACCGATTTTATTAAGGAATTTGATCATAAATGGATGCTGTATCTTGTCGAAGGCTTTTTCTGCATCTTTCGATATGATCATATATTCTTATTTTTTAATTTGTTTATGTGGTGTATCACATTAATTGATTTAAGCATGTTGAACCATCCCTGTGCCTCTGCAATGAAGCCCACTTGTTCGAGGTGTATAATCTTTTTAATATATTGCCGTATTCGGTTCACTAGTATCTTATTTAGGATTTTCGCATCTGTGTTCATGAGTGATATTGGTCTGTAGTTTTCTTTTTTTGTGTTATCTTTACCAGGTTTCGGTATCAGGGTGATATTGGCCTCATAAAATGAGTTGAGAAGTATTGCCTCCTCTTTGATTTTTTGGAAGAGTTTGAGGAGAATAGGCATTAAATCTTTGAACATTTGATAGAATTCACTGGTGAAGCCATCTGGTCCTGGACTTTTACTTTTTAGTAGGTATTGATGTTTGATTCAGTTTCCATACTGTTGATCAGTCTATTTAGATTTTCTAGTTCTTCTTAATTCAGTCTAGGAGGGTCGTATCTTTCTAAGTACTGGTCCATTTCTTCTAAGTTATTAAATTTGGTATTATATACTTTTTCATAATAATCTTGCATGATCTTTTGTATTTCTGTGATGTCTGTTGTAATTTACCCTCTTTTTTCCTGATTTTGTTTATTTGTGTCCTTTCTCTTTTTCTTTTAGTGAGTCTAGCCAGAGGTTTGTCAGTTTTATTAATGTTTTCAAAGAACCAGCTCTTTGTTGCATTTATTTTTTCTATTGTTTTTTTTTTAATTTCACTTATTTCTGCTCTAATTTTGATGATTTCTTTCCTTCTGCTGACTTTAGGCTTCATTTGTTCTTCTTCTTCTAGTTTTTTAAGATGAAGCATTAGGTTGTTCATTTGGGCTCATTCCTGTTTTTGGAGATAGGGCTGTAATGATATGAACTGTCCTCTTATGACTTCTTTTGCTGTGTCCCAAAAGTTTTGATATATTGTACTATCATTATCATTCGTTTCTCTGTATCTCTTGATCTCTCTTTTTACTTCTTCTCTGACCCAGTTATTCTTCAGTAGCATGTTGTTTAATCTCCATGTATTTGTGGTTCTTCCTGCTTTCTTTTTGCAGTTGATCTCTGGTTTCAGAGCATTATGATCAGAGAATATGGTTGGTATGATTACAACCCTCTTATATTTGTCGAGGCTATCTCTGTGTCCCAGTATGTGGTCAATCCTTGAAATGTTCCATGTGCACTAGAGAAAAATGTATAAGCAGCTGTTATGGGATAGAAGGCTCCATAAATGTCAATTATGTCCAGTTGGTCTAATGTGTCATTTAAGGATGTTATTTCCTTACTGATTTTCTGTTTGGATGATCTGTTCATATCCAACAATGGGATATTTAGGTCCCCTACTACAATAGTATTTTTGGTCTATTTCTCTCTTTAGTTCTGTCAGTAATTGCTTTACATATTTCGGGGCTCCCTGATTGAGAACATAGTTATTAATAAGTGTTATGTCTTCTTGGTGCATGATTCCCTTTATCATAATGAATGTCTCTAAGTTTCTTTCTTTATCTTTTTTACTTTGAAGACTATTTTGTCCGATATTAGTACCGCTACTACCACTTTTCTCTAAATATCATTTACTTGAAATATGATTTTCCACCCTTTTTACTTTGAGTCTATATTTGTCTTTGGAACTGAGATGTGTCTCCTGGAGGCAGCATATGGTTGGGTTTTGTTTTTTGATCCAATCTACAACTCTGTACCTTTTAATTGGTGAGTTCAGTCCATTTATGTTTAGGGTGATTTTTGAAATATGAAGTCTTCTTATAGCTATTTTATCTTTTGCTTTCTGGTAGCTCGGTGTTTCCATTGCTTCCTTGTCCTTCTCTTCTGTTTTCTTCATTATGGTTGGCTTTTGTGAATTTTCCCTCTGGTCCTTCTTGTTTTATGTTATATACTTCAGTTCTGAATGTTTGGCGTGTGGTTACCCTTATGAATATGTAAATGATAATTATATATATTCATCCATTTTCTTCTGCGTGTGCCTTATCTCCATTCCCCTTTGCGAATCTGGAGCTTTGAATTCTCCCCTTTTCAGTCATTGTTGTCTCAATTTGTGCCTTTGTATGCTAAACACTCATTATTATCTTGCTATAGCAATTCTCTTCTTATTGTTTAAGCTTAGAATGCCCTGTTTTTCATAAGGGTTGCACTCCTCTGTTTTATTTGCCTGATAGTCAGTCACCTTACTCTTAATTATGTTTTTTTTTTCATCATTTTGTTTTATGCGAGCTGACTCCTTTCAATATTTTCTATAGTGCAGGCTTCATAGTGGAGAATTCTCTCAATTTTTGTGTGTCTGGAAAAGTTTTAATTTCTCCTTCATATCTAAAGGAGAGCTTATCTGGATACATTATTCTTGACTAGTATTTTCTTCACTTAATAGTTTGAATATTTGATTTCATTCCTTTCTGGCTTGTAAGGTTTGTGCTGAGAAGTCCGACGATAATCTAATGGGCTTTCCTTTATGAGTTTCCATCTTCTTTTCCTTGACTGCCCTGAGAATTCTGTCTTTGTCATTGATTTTTGATAATTTTAGTACAATGTGACTTGGAGAAGGCCTTTTGGGATGAGATAATTGGGTCTTCTGTTGACTTCTTGAATTCCAAGCTCCAGTTCATTCTTTAGATTTGGGAAATTCTTGTTTCTTGTCAACCATTTGTCTGAAAATGCTTTCTAATCCCTGCTCCTTTTCCTCGCTTTTGATAATGCTCATTATTCTTATGTTTTCTCTCCCGATGGTATCAGCTAGTTCTTGTATATCTCTTTCATTATTTTTCATTTTTCGGTTTCTCTCTTCTTTCTTCTGATTTATTTCTGGATTCCTGCCTTTGAAATCACTGATCCTTTCTTCCCTTTGGTCAACTCTATTTCCCAAGCTTGCTATTTCATTTTTCGTCTCTTGCAGTGTGTTCTTTATCTCCAGAAGTTCTATTTGGCTCTTTTGAGGGTTTTAATTTCCGTGCTAAGGAACTCATTCTACTCATCTAGTTTTTTCAATTCCTGAAATTGTTGATATGAATTGTTTTGGATCTCTTTGAGTTTTTTCAGAAGTACCATCCTGAATTCTCTGTCATTTAAGTCTCATATTTCTATGTCTATAAGCTTATTTTCTGGAGATTTTTCTTTTTCTTTCTGAGATGCCTTGTCACCTTGGTTGTTCATGGTGTCTAATGGAATATTTCTCTGCCTGGGCATTAATGGAGGTGTATTCTGCTTTTTTTTTTCCCCAGAAAGATTTATTATATAAAGGTCTCTCTTTAGTCTGTTGCAAAGAAGGCATTTTTCTTTTGGTTTCCAGTAGGTAGCTTCTAAGGCTCTTCGATACCTGCTTTATATATATAGCCTTAATAATGCCTTTTTTTTTTTCTTATAGATATTCAATCATGCTCACTACCCTCAGTCTCATTCCCTGTGTTAGTGATAGTTTCAGTAGTGTTTGCTCAGATTCCCCTAGGGCTTTGCACTGTTAGGTGTCAGAGGATATGGGGGAAGGGGCCCTTTGAGTTGGAGAATGGGGGCGGCGGCTCAAGTTTTACAACTGCCGCTGATAATGATCAACTGTTGTTTCTCCACCTTCCCCACTTTTCTGCCATCCCCCTTCTCTGTATTTGGTAAAAGGGTCAATGTGAAATTTTATCTTTTGTCAAAAGACCAAACTAAAACAATTTAGTGACAAATTTGGTGTGCTTTATTCACGGGAAAGCAATCCATGAATTGGGAGACTGCAGCGCCTCACAAGCAGTGGAGCACTGTTCCCAAGGGGTTTGGGGGGAGACAGAAGAGGAAGTGCTGAGTCGGAAGATTGTGATTGGTGTATGTTAACTCCTTGACAGGCATTACTTATAAGGGCAGGCTGACTTAGGTCTCGATTTGTGATGGGAACCAGGCAACTGAGGTGGCCCCTATTTTGTGGGTCTTGATATCTGAATTAACTTTATCACTACCTTTCTTGAGAAGGCACTAGGAATGCTGACTCTGGTAAGAATTCTCCCTCTTCACCAGCTTCTGTCAGATTTTTCAGGGTCCCATCTGCAGGCTCCAGAGCAAGTGAGATTTAAAGTAGAGGGTGTAGCCCTGATATCTACTAGAATTTGGCAAGGTTTTCCATTAATTTGCAGTTTAGTTTCCCCTTGGCTGTTGATGGGAATAACTGGTAGCAGTTTACCAGTGAATCACTCAGAGTCCCATCAACCCTGGGAAGGGACTATATGGGGTCCTCTTTTGAGAGTAGATATGGGCATTTGAGTTGGTGTGGGAGGGTTTGACAAAACTTTCTAAGACAATTTTTTTTCCAGTATCCTGGTTGATTGCAACTAACACATTGATTTCTGGGCCAGGTATTTGTTGATGGACCCCTAGAAGAGTGCAATGAGTGAAGCCCAGGTATTTTAGGTCTCTGTCCTTAGAGTTATTGCAGTTGTAAGGCTGATAACTTGGTGGATGTTTGTTTATGGTCTTGTGGTCTCTTCAGAGTGAGACAATTCGGATAGAGAAGATTAGTAGACTGTGAGTACTCAAGTGTAGGAGGATAGAGCAGAGTAGAAAGGGTCATGTGAGTCTTATAGTCTTGTTTTAGGTAACTCTGTATGTTTAATTTTTCATTAGCCTTTTGCAATGAATCTTTTAATGAAGCTATTTTGGAATTTTGAAGGCTTATAGAGGCTTCTAAATGCCAATTAAAATAGGTGTCCCATTCTGTTTGTTAATTTAGAAAACTTTGCTTTCAAGTGCACTTCTTAAAGGAACAATTTTATTTAATTGGAATCTTCCCCATAATGTCCATTGTAATTCTAGGTTTTCTTTGTAAGATTTTTCCTATTTTGGTAGATATCTACAGCTCTGTTACCACAGTTCTTAGACACAAAATAAGTAGTTGCACCAGAAGGTGAAGCACTCAATTCTTTGAAACTTGAGGATCCTACTTCTTTAGCTGAGCCTTAGATCTCTTGTAGTCAAATTGATAACTGAGAGATGTATCACTGGGCTGGGAATTTTGTGGTGTTTTACAGTGTACCTCATTGCAAGGAAATTTCTTGACCTAGTGTAAATCTAACCCATTCTGTGCCCAATTTATTCTACCCTGCAAGTCTTAGAGTTAGGTGGCCAGTGCTCTAACAGCTTTTAAGTACTTCACTTGTGCCCATCAATTTTGCTTCCCATTACCAATAGAACTATGGTTCTTTTCATGATATTTTTTTTTTAATAATAAGACACCCTGATGGTTTTTAACAGTCTGATTTGTGCCTACTTAGATTTTGATTTTGATTGTCAAAATAGTGAATTTGTTGTTTTAATTTATTTTCCCAAGTCTCCCAGAGGTTTATTCTGTGAACTTACCTTGCGGCTGCGTGAGTCCCCTAATGGCTACCAATCATTGTAGAGTCCCAAAATAATTATCTCAAAACCTTTTCTGGACCCCAAATCCTTTCTGGGAACTTTTACAAAGCCTAGAAACTTTCTGGAAAGTGAGGAGAAACCCATCTGTCTCTGAGGAAGAAAGACTGATTACTCATGGAGATCTCTGTATAACGTGCCATTACTCTGATCAGATAATTGAACAGAGTATTTACCATTATACTTTTATGTTTTAAAAATCTTCCAGGTACAATTTATAAACTCAACTTCTTCACCTCATGTTAATGTTATAAAAATTTCAATCACTTACTTCTATTACAGTTAGTATAAAATCAATACAAGATTTAATGAGTGATTCGAGTTTTTTAAGTGAAAAAGAAAAAAAATATATAGCAGATATAGATATACTCATGTTTGTTTTCTATTTACAATTATCACTTGATAATTATGGAGACAACAGTGACTTCCAGTTATTGAGGTATATTGTGAGGATATGGCAAGTTTTTATTTTTGTCATATGTTATCTTCCTTTATTAGCGCTTTGTCAATCATATTATGGTAATAACACCAATGTCATTCTTAACATTCTTCGGCAAGCTCATATTTTTAATGTTGTTTTTTTCATTGCTCAAATATCACAAATAATTCCTTAGTTACAATTTCACTAACTTATCCACAATCTATTTTCAAAGATGGGGGCACTTAGCTAATAAAACTATAACTTGTTTACTTCAAACTAAACTCTTATATTTGAAATTTTGTTTTGAAATTCACATATGTAAAATAATTTCATAGATGCTAAATAAATGTGATAGCTTTCCTCTTCTATTAATTATTTAAAAAGAACAGAATGTAAATATTTATAATTATTGAATTTTTTTCTTATGGAGAAGAAAAACAATGCAATATAAGATATCCAGTATATCTAAGTATCTTAATCCAGGGGATGAAAATGATAATTTCAAAGCAAAATACCTGATATATGCTTACATTTTTTAAAAAATGCCTGGAGGCAGAGAAAATACTCATTCTAATCCTTTTGCCTATGATCACCTCACACCACCCTTTTAGTTATTTTCCTCATTCTCTTTTCCATGTGAACTAGAAATGTTTTCAAAATTTAGTACTCTATGCATGTTGGTTGACAGCAACCCAATAAAGCTAGACACACTAAAGACTGTGTTCAGTTCAGCAGAAATAAACGCTTAACACCCCATTAAGTCAACCATTAAGGCCACCTTGTTTTCTCTGCTTTGCTGATGCCTAACACACCAAGCGAAAGTATCTGCAGTGCTGCCAAGGACAGAGGTTCACATCGCAGCAGCAAATAAGAGCTTAGAGAGTGGTTGCTAGGATGGGAAAGTAGCTGGCTGCCCTTAATATTCCCTGCTTCTGTTTGAGAGCAAGGTTCAAAAAGAAAAATATACACAAGAATGGGACAATAAGTAGAAAGTAAATTTTAGATAGACAGAAATAATCCCATTCTACCCATCTTTTCCTTTGTGTTACAAAATGTTCTTAGTGTTTTCTGTGATCAACTATGATTTAAGCTATATTTTCTTTAATAAGTTACTGTAAAACTTTTTAAGAGCCATCTACAAAATAGTATACTGACACTAGAAAAATTATTTTAAATATCTACAATGCGTTTGGTCATAATCTGCTTAGTGCAACAAGTATTTACATCAGTTATCATTCTTACTGTCTCCTAAAAAGTATGGCTACACTAATTTGCACTAAAACATATATATTGTGGCTAATTTGCAGCATATTTGTACTTTCAGGTTTACCATTTCCTATGGCACAAAACACTCTTGAGAAGTTGTACTCTACTGTCTTTAGTTGTCAAGATATGTAACTTTTATTATTAGAAATGTATCATCAAAAATTCTTAATGAACATAATCCCTTTTTATAATTAAAAAAAGAATATGTATACATACATATAAGTACACACACATATACATATTTTCTTTGTA
Organism: Pteropus medius; assembly: GCF_902729225.1. NCBI lineage: Eukaryota > Metazoa > Chordata > Mammalia > Chiroptera > Pteropodidae > Pteropus > Pteropus medius. The sequence goes on along the minus strand of NW_024352787.1, from coordinate 7,646,778 downwards.
AGGAATCACAAGAATCTGGAAAATTTTATGTTATTTTACCACACTTTTTTAAAAATTGGTTTTAGTTGGCCTTGGAAGCTTAAAGAAATAAGTCATAAAGAAAAACAGACAAAGCTAATGCCCCACTGTTTAAATCAGCAGTTCTCAAAGTGTGGTTTCTGGACCAGCAGCATCATTATCATCTGGGAACCTGTTAAAAATGCAAATTCAGTAATTTGTGTTTTAATGAGCCCTCCTGGTGTTTCTGAGGTGGCTATAGGAATCACTGGTCTAATATTTAATCAAGGTTGAGAACTATGAACTCGGGCAGGGATTCTAATGTGATTTCTCCACATTAGAATCATGTGGAGAAATTTTAACAAATGCTGATAACTGGGGCCTACTTCAACTTAATCAAAATCTCTGGAGGTGGAATCTGGACATTGATGCTTTAAAAAAAATACTCCCCAGTTGATTTTAATATGTATCAATGTTGTACACAGTCCTCTGATGGCCATTAGATGGTTAGCTACGGCCCTTATAGTCTCTAGTCTATTATGTGGACAATGATACAATGTAAAGAAAGGATATAGATAGTTCAAGCTCATTAGCAAAATCATCATCATTGTGAGCTGTAGCTTGTTTTTGATATTCGATATATCAGAAGCTATTTTCCTTAGGGAACTTGAGATTATCATTTGATTTCTCATGTACTTATCCTATAGTTTAAAAAAACACTTTGATCACGTGGCATGAAAACAAATTTGGTCCTTTTTGAGAACATTTCCATCTTAGATTAACAAATTGTCCTCTAGGTTCTTTTACGTGAATATTATGAATTTGATTAATATGAATGTGGCCAGAGTTGGAGCCCAGAAGACCTTATTTTTCTGCTGGTAACATCCCTGCTTGACTCTTTACATGTATATATTGTTTTCTACACCTACCATGTTGTGGTTTATGATTAAGAAACAGAATATTTCCAAAGCAAACATATGGTACTCGTCTTTTAACTAGTGCTTTATAAATGGTAATTGTTACTGTTTTCACTATTCCCTTTCTGCTAACATTACCTTTCACTGGAGGCCTTCCCTCTAGTTCAAGCATTTCCAATTAAGTGTTATTAATTCTCCAGAAGTGCACCCTGTTGATCTGCACCCAGATTTTGTTCTCAGGCAATATTCCTCAGTCTGAGCCTTTCCCGTCTGCTTCTTCTCTCACTTGTCTTCCAAAATTTTTATTTAATTTTTCACCTGGACTGACGAGAGTAGTAAACTCATTAGGAATATCTGTATCTATCTATTAATCGATCAACAGACATAGGAGAGTGCTGTTATCCTTCGTGCCTTTGCCCCTTTTAAATACATTAAGTACATTGTAACATTTTCCTTTTGAACTAAATCATCTTTCCTTTTCCGTTTAGTTTTGAGAAGTAAAAATCCAAAAGAAACTTTTGACAAGAAGTGGATGTCAGCAGTTGTTAAAATTTCTCCAGATGATTCTAATGTGTCATCAGGGTTGCAAAACCCTGTTTTAGAGTCCGTAGTTCTCAACTGTGGCTATATATTAGAATTACCTCAGAAAGCTCTAAAAGTACTTCTTCTTTAATTTCACTCTAAAAAAATCTGTTGTAAGTTCTGTAGGTAGTTTTAATGTGCAGCTAGGGTAGAAAGTTGCAGCTTTAGACTGGTATTCTCAGCCTGCATCAGAAACATCAGAGTGTTCATTGAAACTCTCTAGGCATTAGGGGAGAAGGCAACTGGTTATAGACTTAGGTCTACCAAGCAACAGAAATAGAAACTGAGAATTACTTGTTATATGTACCCAGTTGCTGATTCTAATTTCAAATCATGAATCTATATTAAGAAATAATCCAGATTGAAATAGTCCCATATATGGGGAAATCTGAAAAGCAGAGACAGAACTTGAATAATGTGTAGGTAAGAATTTGTTTTTCAGTGAAAATATGCATGTCTCTAGCTCTCCAGTCTGAGTATTATCTGATCTGATCTTATGAAAGCTATTTTACACTCTGTGACAGGTGACAGCAATGCAAATGATTATTGTCTATAGATAGGCAAGTTCTGTCTGTAAGAGGTTCTATTTACTTTCCTCCATTATAGAAGCAGCTAGTTTGCTTTCATTTGCACAATCACTTAACTATAAATGTATTTGTTTTTCTATTTCTCCTTTTAACTATTTGTTATACCTCACCAGTTTCGTCATTAGGTTGAATAAAATTAACACATGTTCATTTTTATATCTCTATAGGAGATTTGATTTTACCACTCTCTAAAAGTTATTGGTTTAATAATATGACAGTTTTGATTATCTTAATCTTTCAAATAAGAATAGCTTGCAAGGGATATTTTTCAAAAGAACATTGAATAATTTTAAATTGTACCAATCTGATGATGTTTAATAAAAATATTTGAGATGTTATGTGTTTACCAAGATACACTACCAAAAATAGGAACTGAATGATTCCCAGAATCATTTCATTTTAATTATTAATGTAGTAAACGTCCTATGGTATAAATAGCGCTTATTTCATATAATACAAAAAAAAAAACTCTAAAAAAATATTAAGATTTTTTTTTCCTAAAGAAAATATCAGGATGAACCACTAGGTGGCAAAAGAAGCATTTGTGATGCCAAATATCAAGCAAGGCCTGAAATCCGTGTTGTTCAATGTTCCTATAATCGAAATAAAGATGTTCACTGAATTTTGATTCTGTAATATTTTTTAGATTTGCTCCTATTCGCATGATACTATCTGTAGTTCACATTCACAAGGAAAACCAAGCTTCACAATAAACTTTTAAAAACAGTACGAAAAGTTGCAAACATTGGTTTGAACCATCAATTCTGAAATCAGAGCTACACCTAATTTTATAATGATCTTTTATATATGACATAACAAAATTCTCAAGTTAAAAGGGACTTTAGATGTCATTTAAACTAAGCTTTTTTTATGCTGAAGTTGATTTTAAAATATTTTTGTCATTAATTATTCAAGTTCCTATTAAACATTTTCACTTAGAGAAAATGCACTCTCACAAGGCAGCATAACCATAGTGTTTTCATTGTTTTTTTTTTTTAAATTAAAGATGTTTTATTTAAATAAAATAGGACTGGGGAAAAATGGCATAGATGATAGAAGCTCTGTTCTTCCCTCTGGCGAACAAATTAAAGTTGAGACAGAAACAAGGAACAACAGCAAGAAAAATCGCCTGGGATCTAGATGAACATGCCATACAACGAGGGAGAAATCTAAGAATCACCCTGCAATGGCAGAAGGTAGGACAGGGCTAGGACTCGAGGCAACCTGGTCCCCAGTGGCTGAGTGGGACAGAGGCTGTGGCAGCAGCAGCTGGCAGATGCAAATGCCTCTTAAAGGGGCCGTGTCCAGGAGTGGACTTTTGCAGTGACAGACCTGCTTGCTCTGAATACCAGCGCCAGTTTGGCTGTGAAGGGGGAACCAGCCACTTATAGGTGGACACTGAATTGGAGTGAGGGCCGAGGTGAGGTGAGGCGAGACTGTACAGAAGTTCTGGTAGGATCCTTTGTTCCTCTGTTGAGCCCTCCCCTCTCCCAGTGCGCGGACTCAGCACAGCCATAGTGGAGACATCATCAAACTGGATAACAGAGGTTGCTCCTCCCAGAGGAGTCCCTAAAATTCTGCTTCCCCCAACTAGTGGCCCCACCCACGCCACATCCAGTGTATCCTCTGCCAGATGCTCTTTGCTGAGCAGCACCTAGACTCTCACTGGTGGCAGCTGGTCTCAGTTTCTGGTGTGCCCTCTTGAATCAACTATAAGCATGGCATCTGTGGATTGCTTGCTGAATCTTAACAGGTGGCCCTGGAAAGGCAGAAGATGGGGCTAAATTTGGCATGCAGCTGAACTCCTCTCAGGACTGTGCCACTGGACACCTACTCACAAATCCACACTAATAAGACCGGGAGACTTAGGAGCTTTGCTTAATACATAGAAACAGACACAGAGAGGCAGCCAAAATGGTAAGACACAGAAGCAGAAACCATCTGAGAAAACAGACTAGAGATTCAGAAATAATGGAGTCAAGCAATCTAACAGATGCAGAGTTCAAAACACTGGTTATAAAGAATACTCAATGAACTTATGGGAAGTGTAAATGAATTCAGTGAGAACTTCAACAAAGAGATACAAAAAACATAAAAATGGAAATTGAAATTATAAAAAGGAACCAATCAGAAATGAAGAGCTTATTATCTGAGATGAGAAGCATATTAAATGGAATAAATGAAGTGAATAAAGAAGAAGATCAAATGACCTATATAGAGGATGGGAAAGCCAAGGACACTCAATCAGATTGGCAAGGAAAAAGAAGCCAAGACTATAATAATAATTTAAGGAGACTATGGGACACTATTAAAGGCAAAAATATCTGTCTCATCAGGGTACTGGATGGAAAACAAGAAGTTGAAGAACTATTTGAAGAAATAATGATGGAAAACCTCTCTAACTTGGTGAAGGAAATAGACATAAAACCCCAGGAAGCAACTAGGAACCTAAAGAGGCCCACACCAAGACACATGATAATTAAAATGCCAAAGTTTAAATACAAAGAATCTTAAAAGCAGCAAGAAAAAAGCAGTTGGTTACCTACAAGAGAGCACCATAAGACTGGCAGCTGATTTCTCAAAAGAAACTATGCAGGACAGAGGTCTTGGCACAAAACATTTGACATGATGAAAACCCAGGATCTACAACCAAGAATACTTTACCCAGCAAAGCTATCATTTAGTATGGAAGGACAGATAAAGAGCTCCCTAGACAAAAATAAGCTAAAGGAATTTATCATCATCAAGCCAGTATTACAGGAAATGTTGGAAGGATTTCTTGAAAATATATGTATTAAAAATATGTATCAAAAAAATGTAAAAAAAATATGCAAAAAATATGTATCAAAAAATATGTAAAAATATGTATCAAAAAATATTTAAAAAATATGTATCAAAACAATATGTAAAAAATGTATCAAAAAATGTAAAAAAATGTAAAAAAAAATGTATCAAAAACAAAAATAAAGAATGGCAATAACTACATCCCTATCCACAAGTACCTCAAATGGAAAAGAATTAAGTGCTCTAACCAAAAGATAGAGTGGCTGAATGGATAAGAAAACAAGACCCCTACATATGCTGCCTACAAGAGATTCACTTCAGATTAAAAGACACACACAGACTAAAAGGAAGGAGATGGAAAAAGATATTGCCTTGATGGACCAAGAGGGTATTGCACTGAATGAAATGAGTTGGATAGAGAAGACAAATAACGCATGATTCACATACAAAATCAACAACAACAACAAGTGAAATAAACTCATAGATACAGAGAATATTTAGAAGGATACTAGATGAGAGGAGGTTTGGGGAAGCCAAAAACAAGGCAAAGGGATTAAAAGTAGAAATGGATAGTTGCAGAATAGACATGGAGATGTAGAATGTAGCATGGGGAAGATGGTTAATGTTGTAATAAATATGTAAGAGGAAGAGGGATACTAGATTTAGTGGGATGATCACTTTGTGAGTTATGTGGCTCTCTGATCACTATGCTATACAACTGAAACTAGTATATTATTGTATGCCAACTACAAGTTAAAAACTCATCGAATTGTACAGTTGTAAATACAAGCAACTAATTGTCTATTATATTTCAATATAATATGAATTCCATGTGGATAAAGGCTCTCAAAAACAGCTGAGATAAATCAGGAAAAAGATAAGAAAAATAGAAGTGATAAAATGCAGAGTAAAAGGTACCTTTTAGAAATTATATGCTTTTTATTTTATTTTATTTTATTTAAAATAAAACAACAGAAAAGTTTCAATATAAATGGACAGAGAAGTTTATTTTAGAAAAAAAATGTAGTGATTAGATCACAACACAAAAGTATAAATGGAATGCTTGTTAAGATACATATTAACATACAAAAAGACAAAGTGGGCCACATTATATTTATAAATAGCACAATTTTCAAAAAAATCACTTTTTATGAACTTTTTTGTGCTTAAAAATTTAGATTGAGGTATTTATAACATGAAAAAGCAGGACTTCTGGTAATGGTGGCTTGAAAAGGCCAAGTAATTTCTCCAACAGAAAACAATTATGACACTGAACAAAAAATACTGAAAGCAACTAGTGGAATGCACTTAAAGTGACAAAAGGAAAGCAAAACCTTGAAAAGAGTTTGTTCACGAAAGACTGCTATTTCACTGGGTTAGAACTCTGTTTTTGTGATGTCCTTCCTAGAACATTCCTCAATATCACCTCTCTCAATTCTGGTCAGGAAGTAGAAAATTTAACAGCTGGAGATGCCAGACATTGGAGTTCACAGGAACAGAGCACCAGGAAATTTAACAGGGAAATTTTGGGAAGTGTGATTGTCACAGAATCTGAACATAGAGTCTGTCCAAGTCCCCATGTGATGACTAATTATGTATACATGGGATACTTCCAGAGAACTGAGTGAAAAAGTAGGCAGAACCTAGAGGTAGAGCTACTCTTAAAAAAAAGAACTGCTCCTAGTGAAATGTGAGATTTCTGTACCTCTGACCAGGTGTATTTCTCAATCTGCACACAGTTTAGGAAGCAGAAAGCAGAAACCCTTCAGGTTTAAGGGGTCAAAGAGCAGATGTTGGAGCTGACAGAGCAACCGGTAATTTATGAGGAAACCCCAGAAGCAAGGGAACCACAAAAAGTGTGAGCCGCAAAAACTGTATCAACTACCCAAATCCTTGATACCTCTAGGGAGCCAGAAGTAAAACAAAACAAAACAAAACAAAACAAAACAAAACAAAATAAAAAAGAAAACAAAATGAAACAAAACAAAACAAAAAACAGTAATGTAGAAATTGAAAAAAATGAGCAGATATTAGCTGCTGTCCATTGTGAAAGAGTCAGATTCTGCAGTTTGATTCCAAGATAACTGCGTATTAAAAAAAAAAGAAAGAAAGAAAAGAAAAATCCTCAAAAAAACAAAAGAGGTTCCAGAGCGACTACAAAGTGTGATCTAAAAATCCCATACAGTCAGCCAAAAGTTATTAGATATGCGAAGGCCCAGAAAAGTATGATCCACACTTAGGAAAAAATAGCAGTCTCAGAAAGATTTCAAATGTTGGATTAGGCAGACAAAGTAGCTATTATAAATCCTTTGAAATAATTAAATGAAAACATTCCTTTGATCATTGAACTGATAAGAAATTTTAACAGAGAAATGGAAGCTATATGTAAGCTTAAAAAAATCCAATAACTAAAGCGAAAAACACATGTGCTCAATAGCAGATTTCAGTCAGCAGAAGAAAGAATCTATAAACTTGAAGAAAACTTATTAGAAATGATCCAGTTTAAAAATCAGAGAATAAAAAAAGACTAAAGAAAAGTAACAAAACATTGAAGATCTGTGAGAGAATATCAAGCAGTCCAATATATTCATGAAATTTGAATCCCAGGAAGCAAGGACAAACAGAAAAGGATAGAATAATTTTAAAATGCATAATGGCTAAAAATTCCTGAAATTTGGTGGAAACTGTGTAGATCCAAAAATCTCAACAAAGCCCAACTAGTATAAACACAAAACCACACCTAGTTATATCAAGGTGGAAGCCAAAAAAAAAAAAGAAAATTCTGAAAATTCTGAAAAAGAAAATTCTGAAAGCCAAAAAAAAAAGAAAATTTTATATGCCCACCATCTGGTGGCTAGATAAACAAATTATGATGTATTTATATAATGGGACACTACTCAAAAGCAAAAAAGGAATGAACTAATATGCATAGCATAGAAGAATCTCAAAAATAACATGCTAACTGAAAGAAGGTAAACACAAAACATTATACATTGTGTAATTCCTTTCATAAAAAAAAAAATCTAGAAATAACAAACTACCCCAAAAATAAATCAGCGAGTGACTGCAAATGGAGATAAAGACAGGAATTGACTATAAAAGCGATAGGGGGGAATTTGGGGGTGATGATATTCTTTATCTTGATTTTTCTGGTGGTTACAAGACTGTATTCACCAAAGCTCAGCAAAATGTACGTTTAAAATAGCTGAATTTTTTGTATGGAAAGTATATCTTAATATATCTGCTAAGAAAAAAATACTAGATATTAGACACACACACATACGTAACAAGCAATCTTGAAAATACAAGAACATAATAGTAGATATTAATAGGTCAAGAAAGCAAAAGTAAGCAAGAGTAGAGAACAGAAAACTAAAGCACCATTGGTAAAATTCAGCTTGCTGCCTTTTTTCTCATTTTTTTGTTCCCTAATGCAGCCATGCTCCTTCAGTTAGGAGCATTACTGTGGCTGCTTTTCTACCACAATGGCAGCATTGAACAGTTGCAAAAAAAAGCATGTGGGTCATAAAGACAATTTTTTTTTTTAAATTTGGCCTTTTACGGAAAAGCTTTGTTAATCCCTGACATGAATGATCAGAACAATATAATTTATAGGATTGATTTAGTTAGTGATATATCAAAATATCTATGGAAAAAAAAAATCAAGTACTATATCTACTTACCAAAATCTCTTTTGCATTTACTTAATCCATAAACACACACACACACACACACACATGCACGCACGCAAGCGCCCACTGAATTCGGACAAAGACTTTTGCAGGTCATATTCTCTAATTCACATTGCAAATACACAGAAAAGAAAGTTTAAACAAAACACCAACCAACAGTAGACATTTTTAAACAGTTTTCTGAATATTACTTAAATCAAAATTGAACTTGCAGGCTAGTTTTATTAAATCAATTAGTAGTTAAACCTTCACACAGAGAAATTTGTTCTTATAGGTACTCACTGTTAAACAATAAAAATAGTAACATAACTCAACTGGGCATTTAATTCAACAAATTAGAAATAAACAAATAATATAAACTCTGGAAAGCAGAGCAAAGCAATTAATAGACATAAAATCAGAAATTAATATAACAGCATAAATCTTAAAGAACACCAACAAAATAGAAGAAAAATTCATATTTTAATAAAGAAGTATTTTAAAAATTAGAAAGCACTTTTACCATAGCTAGGATAGAAATTTTGAAAGCATTAGAGAATATTGTTATACCACTATTTGCTATATATTTTAAAAATCTATATAAAATAGTGAAATATTTTAGAGTGAAATAGGGAAACAGTTAGTGTGGCAGTCTGCCCACTTTACCTGCCATGACCACCTACACTAATGCAAGTTTTCTCCTTCTTATTCCCTGTTTAACTAGAACCCTGTTAATAAACAAGTGCTTAAAAACAACAACAACAAATGTTAAGAATGTTTAACTTGAGCAATCCATAGTGCAATTAAAGAAGCATTTGATAAATTCCCTTTCATGTTAGGGAAGTTAATCCTTCCATTTGCTTCTTAAGGACATAGGTTGACTCTATTTGCAAATACGAGCACAAAACCAGAGCAGAGAGACATTGGAATCCAATCAAAAGCCAGTGGCTACACTGGCAACTTAGTGTTCCCTATAACCTGAGCCAGGATTGAATTAGGACATGTATATGAATTTCATGTGACTTCCCAGCAATCTTTTGGAAGACAGTCTTTGTTGTCTGCTAGATACAGCAGGTCTTGGAATAGCGTTGTTTCATTCAATGTCATTTTGCTATAAGTTGGTGAGAAAAAAAAAAATTATTAATGGCCATGGCCACTGTCTGTGTGGAGTTTGCACATTCTCCCCATGTCTGCGTGGGTTTTCTTTGGGGACTCTTGTTTCCTCACATTTTCCGATGATGTGCATGTGAGGGGAATTGGCGTGTGTACATTGCCCTCATCTAAGAGAGTGTGGGTGTGGGTGTGGGTGGCCCTGTGATGGAAGGGCGTCCTGTCCAGGGTTGGTTCCTGCCTTGTACCCTAAGCTGCCAGATCTGCTCAGGCCACCTAAATGGAATAAGCTAGTTGGAAAATAATCTTGTTTTTATTAATCTTTCTTAAATATATGTATAGCTCACATTTATTTCAGTATTTAATATTAAAAATGTTTTGGGTCTTTATTTAGAAGTTTGGTGATATTTCTGTGACCAGACATGTGCTGTAGGAACTTAACTCTTGTTCATATCAATTGGCGAAATTGGTGTTGTTATACATCATTTTGCTTGAAGTTCCTGTTTCCTATTATCTATCGTTGACATTAAGTGAGGACTTACTGTACTGTGTTCCAGAGTCAAGGACCTGTCTGCCACACTTGTGGCTGGCTGCCTAATCTAGAAGTCATTCCGGAATACTGACATTGATGTCAGTAGGAAAAAGTGGTAAATACAAAATTAGGAAATAAGTAACTATTCCAACTGGTCATCATGTACATATGTCATTTGATCTGATTTTATTATTTACATTTAAATGTAAATGTAATTAAAAATACATTTTAATTATATGTATCAAGTTGATTAAATATGTCTCAAATTTCATTTAATAAAACTCAAGGCACATTTAAAAACCTTAAGAATATTTGTTATTGAACTGTGTGCTGAAAACAACTGTTTTCATTTAAGCTCAGCACTTTATTCTCCTTTTCTCACTCCTTCCATCCACCTCATTCTCTTCTCTCTCTCTCTCTCTTTCTCTCTCTGTTTGGTATACTTGTCACAAAATTATAAAATATCTTAAGTGTATATTTTGTAAATAAAAATAAATGTCAGGTTTTTGCCTATCACCTGCAGTAGCTTATAATATGGTAAAGTGAATAATATTTATTAGTTTGATACATAAATCATTATTGCAGATATATAAGAGATATTTTCTAAGGGAAAATTCAGTAGGTCGACATTATTATTATAAACCAAGTATAGCAGGAATGATTTTCATAAAAACTTGAAAAATAGAACGTAAAAATTTGAATCAGATAAATAATCTTGTCCAAGAAATGAATACGGCTGTACAAAATGAAAGGTCCTTTTCATGCTTGGAAGCATTTAAAATAATTCTTATATATTTCATAAATGAGGAATCAAATACATCATAATACCAATAACTGATTCTGCATACCTATTAAAAAGTGATTGGACAGTTGGATTCTTCTGTATAACTGTGATATCAATGTGCTGCTCCTAGCTTTCAATTCTGTTTTTGTTTTGTTGTTGTTGTTAATGTTGTTATTGCTATTGTTCTGATACTAGACAAATCAATTGTACCATCTTGACCATTGTCCTTTTTAAACAAAACTATTGCCACCTACAGCACCTAGAGATATAAACCAAGTAATACTTCTCTCAGGCCAAGGATCCTACAGTATTTTCTAACAGATAGCTAGGGCAATAATATTATACTTCACAGAAATTTAAATTAGAAACCTAGAGGGGAAACGAAGCCTTTATTAGTGGGAACTAAAGCTAAAATAATACCCTGAGATAAATTTGAGGTCATCAGAAGCATGCTGAATTGAGTTTATAAAGAAAAAGAAACTCCAAATAAGAATACAATATTGAGAATATGAACAAGCAAGAGGTAGGACACAAAGAAATATAGCTGGAAAAGAGCTGTGTTTTCATCATTTCTCTATTCAGCATGCTTGAGGTTTAGGAAAAACTTTAGATGTTCAGGCCTAAGTCTCTGTGGGAATTGGTTGTGGGGAGACCTAGACATCAAATATTTGTAAGTGATCTAGATGCAAAACAAATTTTATATTGAAAGCAGAGTGATCCAAACAAAGGAAACAAATAACACCAAGCCTCTGATGCAAAAATGATTTCAACACTCGCATATGAAGAGAAGAAATCAAGGTCCTAGGAATTAAAGATCACACAGGAAAGCTGGGACTCAACCCAAAAGCTCTTTACTCAAAGTATATTTCTCTTCCTAAAGTGATAATAATAATAATAATTAATAATAATAATAATAAAAGATGTAATGTACATGGATTACATGGTCTGTATAAAATCAAATTTACCTTTCTACCCAAAAGGTATTAGATGAGTCCCAGCTATGTATGCTTTGGCAATGGGGCATAAAGAACATATGTACAGGAAGCAATGGAGCAAAGAGGGCATCTCTGCTGGGAGGTGGCCTGACGATGGATATGGAAATCTGAGCAGAGTGAGGAGGACTTTTGCCAAAGAAGGTGGTCCAGCTAGGAGTGTCATAGCCCAAGAGAGGTCAGGTGGGCTTCTGTGTAGGAATCAGCTTGGTGAGGACTATCGTATTTAAAGTGGAGAAAAAGCTCTCTATGAAGAGGACAATGGTGATAGTTGCAGATTAGTTACACACAAGGAGATTGATAAAATTAGTAAATAGTTTAAGAATAATGAGAGCCAGGTATCTCACTGTCAAAAAAAAAAAGAGATATTGATATTAAAAAGGAGAAAACTAAAAAAAAATCCCATGGTGTTAAATAGGAACTATAGATATCAATGTTAATTCATGGATTTGGATGGATGGATGGATGGAAGGAAGGATGGATGGATGGATGGATGGATAGATAGATGGATGGATGGGCATGGAAATGAACGAAACAGGCAGGAAGTAGAGGGATGAAAACGAACTGTAAAATACAGATGGAAATGTGTAAATAATATATATATATATATGTGTGTGTGTGTGCATGTATATATATACACACATATATATAATTAATATATATATATATATTGTATATATATATATATATATATATATATATATATATATATATATATATATATATATATATATATATATAGTGTGTGTGTGTGTGTGTGTGTATATGTGTATGTACACCTAACACCCAGATCTTAATTTCTAATACTATTCTCTACTAAAAGGAATCAGGACTCCTCATTTTGAAAAAATGACTGATTTCAAGGCTGAAGAAAAGAAGCACCGAGTGAGCCTGGAAGTTATCACTGTGCCAGAAAGTAAGCAAAGCTCAAAGAATGATGGGGACATGTTAAAGGGACAAAGAAATCACATGAAATGACTCCCACTGGGCACATCTGAGTCTAAAAATAAATAATTATATTAATGTATTATAACCCTTTGAATAAAATAGGAACCCATGGGTCTATCTAATTAATTACATTAGTTAGAATTTTGGTAAGAAACAGGATGTTTACATTATTCATCATAAAAACTTTCTCTATCCTCAGATTTTGTTTCTGTCTTTGTTCTCCTCTGCTGTTAGCTCATCCCCTTTCTGTTGGTATTCCCCAGTCTCTAGCCTCACCTCTGAGGACTTCTTACACTAAATAATCAATGAACACACTCAACGAACCTTGAAATTTAGGAGCCCTACTTGATTCTCCCTCTCCCTAAATTCATACATTCTAAAATAATCATGATTATTAATTTTACTTTTTTATCATTTCTCAAAACTTTACCATTTATTCGAGCCCAACTACTTCCGTTTTAGTACAAGCCTCCTTTCCTCTAGTTTATTCGTCAATTTATTCTGACATTCATTCATCAAATATATATTTAAATTCTATTATGTGTTAGTACCAAGCAGCTAGTCCTTGCTCTCAGGTAACTTACATTCTAATGATTACTAATGAACTAATTTAATAAGTAATTACAAAATTGATCTTTATGCTATGATTCATAATAACTGACATAGAGAACTATAGGAGTTATTAGAAGATATAATTGAGAAAAATATCTAATCTGGAAGATTATAAACATTGTCATCAAGAAAGTTGTATTTGAACTGTGGTCTGAAAATTGTGATTTTTAATTGTGGAATAGATAGGATAAAAAGCCCCAAATGATACATACAGCACATGCAAAATCCTCATAGCAGGAAGAAGTAATTTAAGTTCTAGACAGCAGTACAAGCCAGTTTGGCTAAAGAATAGTGAAGGAGGGAGAGAGAAGATGTGGTTTCGAAAGGTATTTTGAGAGAATATAGACATGAGTCTGGATACACTGGATCTCTTGTTGTTGAGGAAAAACAGGTATCAAGGATAACTCCTGAATTTCTGATTTTAGCAACTAGTTGGATGATCATGGTATTTGCTTTGGAAAAAAACCTAAAACACTAGAGTGATTCTAGGCTTACAAGGAGCAGGGGAAGCATAACTTCATTTTCAGCTTCAGGTATAATGGTTTTTATTTGCCTATAGAAGCTCTTTGTGGTGACATCTAGAGTTCAAAGGAAATATGTGATGAACATATAAATTTGAGAGCAGCTACAGAGACAAGAACTTTCAGACATTAAGGAGTCAAAGAAGCTGAAGAAGGAAAACTTCTAGATGCAGGAAGTGATTAATAGCCCCAATTTCTGCTGACACATCAGATAAAATAACTGATATACATCTCTTGGAAGCAACCATATGAAAGTCATTGGTGCCTGTAGAATAAATTACTTCAAACTCTTAAAGCCAATCAATGAGTGAAGTGGTGGCCCTGGTGCAACTATATTATGTGACATTACTGACTGACTCACTTTCACCTCAGGGCACTTAATCATATTATTTCTCACTGCCCTCATCTATCAATTTGCCCTCATTCAAATCCCAATCCAAATTCTTCCCCCTCAACAAATCTTTGCACTTTGTGATTTTATTTATACCCCCCCATCACTTTTAATATGTATTGTGATTTCTATACATACTTACCTCTACCTATAAAAATATTAGCTCTCTGAGGGCCAGGATCATATTTTGTTCATCTTTGCTTTGACAATGATTTGCACATGGGAAACAAATATGTGTTTAGTTGTATTCTCTTAATCGTCTGTTACTCATGAATTGCTTTTCAATGGATTTTTCATTATCCTGTTTCTCTTTTTATGTGCATTTCTGAAAGACGTTGACAAGATGTTTCCGAGTGAGCTTTGCCAGGTGTTGGCACATTTGTGAAGTCACCATGGATACAAGTTCTTCTCCTCAATTTTTAAATCAAGATTCTAAATTTTGCCAGTTAATCTAGTGGCCAGGTTCTACTCATAGCAACCAAGTTTACCAAAAGTACATATATATACATTTGCATGTTAAATATTCTAAATTAAATAATAGTTTGCATGATTCTTATATATAATATAAGAATCTTTTATATAATTTCCATATTTAATGTTTTGACAAAAGGAAACGAGGTGAAAGAGAAGACAGAATCTATAGGTACAATAAAGCTATGTGATAAAGTAGGACAAACACAGTGTTTTTCAAATCAAACAGACCAGAGTACCAAATCCAATTATAATCTTTACCTATGAACTAGGAATAAAAAAGCCTACCAAATAGAGCTATCATGGGAATTAAATGAGCCAATTTATGAAAAGTTCCTAAAATGCTATCAGCAATATTACATGAAATGTAATATAAATATTGATTCTCATTCTTTCAGCCTTGTTTATGTTAATATATTATATGTCCTTTTGTCCCAATTATCCATTTATATGAGGAAATGTGTATTTCTTATTCCCTTCACCTTATTTTCTAGCTGAAGTACTATTTATCTATCAATGTTTTCTGGAATCATTGAAGTAACAAATTACAGAGACTCTGGTGTAACAGGAGAGCGAACATTACCTTCTACAGTCAAAATCAAATGTAAATAAATACACGATTCAGTCCATCCTACTTGACCTTTGGCCCAGGTCATTTTTACCTGTTAGAAAATCCGGAAGTTAACTTTGGCTGGGAAGACTCTGTGCAAGTGAATATTCTAGACCTTTTTATTCTGTTGTTGTTATCTAGAGAAGCAAAATTTGGGAGAATATTGGGAGAGGATGTGTTAACACAGTCTCTCAGGATCTGATTCTCACTAACCTACTGTGATGGTTAATTTTATGTGTCAACCTGACTGGGCCACAATATGCCCAGACATTTGGTCAAACATTATGTTGAGCATCTCTATGAGGGTGATTCTGGATGAAATTAACATTTAAATTGGTAAACTGAGTAAAGGGGATCGCCCTCCTTAATATGTGTGGACTCATCCAGTCATTTGAGAGCCTGAATAGAGTAAAAAGGCTGACACTATCTTGGGTTAAAACTTCTCCCGACCAATTTATTGCCTTGAGCTGGCACATCAGTTCTTTCCTGCCTTCAGACTCTAACTGAATTATTGGCTTTTCCTGGGTCTTAGGACTTGTCAGCCACTGTAATCGCATAGGCCAATTCCTTATAATAAATCTCCCAATAGATAGATAGACAATGTATATCTCTACATCTATCTACATATAAATCCTATTGGTTCTGTTTCTCTGGAGAGCCCTGAGTAATATACCTACCTTGGAGAAATTAGAAAATGAAACAGCCTAGTAAGTAGTTCTCTGTGGCACAGCTAATGATCAAACTCACTGTAGCTTATCTTCAATATTTACTATCTCAAGTAATGTCTCCACCTATCTCAACTGATATAACATGCTAAAAGCATACAATTACTAGAAATATTTAGAAGCCTTGGCCAGGATTTTCAAGTAAACAGATTTCTGAGTTGTTTCTGCAGAAATACACATTGCAGATTTTTTCTGCTTGATGTATTCAATAGTAACTTGATTTTTTTTAACCTTTGTAAAAAAATGTTTAACCTATCCTGAAAGTATTTATTAAAGACACTGTAGAAATTAACATGCTTTTTGAAATTCAGTTATTTTAAAAATGTCACTTCATGTGTTCTCACTCTAAAAATAATCTGAAGTTTGATCAATCAATTGCTGTCAAAATCTGTACCACACATTTTTTGGGGGGGAGAGGGTGGGCAGAGGGTAGTTTATTGGCTGTGGAATCTTTTTTCTGTAGAAAAAAATAAAATAAAACGTTGTCAGTGGTTTATTTTGCACAATCTTTTGGAATTTTAGTAACAAATGAGCCACAGTATAATTTATTAAGCATATGTCACATATATGTATGTGTGTGTCTGTATGTATGCTTCAGTTGACAGCATAATCCTTATTACAGGATAAACTTTCTGATGTGAATCTTATCCTAACTGGTAAATAGGGCTCTATAAATGACAAACTTAAAAACATTCCTTTTATCTCCCTATGTCTAAAGAAAAACAAAATTCTTCTCTTGTCCTTGCTAACAGATAATTTTCCAACTTTAGTAGATGTGCTACTGAAGCGAGCACTACAGATAATTTTCAAAAAAGATAAAATCATGATTCTACAGATATTATACAGATATAAAAATGAACAGATGTTAAAGATGTTACTTAACTTATAATCAATGAGAGATTATATTATACAGATATAAAAATGAACAGATGTTAAAGATATTACTTAACTTGTAATCAATGAGAGAACTAGGCAGATGTTATAACTCGATCAAATGAGGATCCAAAGCTTAGACACATTTATAGATCAAAAATATTAAAGTAAATATGTAGATGGGTGCAAAATTGGTTTTTCCACAGAGAGGGGAGGAGAGTATGGAGTCAACTGAACTTCTAACCAGACAGGAAAAAATTTCTTTGTCTATAGACAAGAATTATTTTGCATTGTTATCTACAATTAATGCAATTGCAAAATAACTTCTATAGAATCGTAATGAGATAATTCAAAGAGGTAGCCTCTAAGATCTAGACAATCCAGTTTTTTATTAAAACATAATTTTTTTTTACATAAAAAATGTAAACTTAACCTGGTCCCTATAGCTGTTGATGAGCAAAAATATTGGCATTTATATCCATTTGGGTTGTTTTAGCCTATACCAACCAAAAATTTCATGGAGCTTTAAAAGAACTCCTCATCTATGGTCTTACTCCTCCATCTCAGCCACAAGTAGCCAGCAATTTAAGGACCCAGAGTAAGTCTTTTTAAAAAAAAGTCTAAATGCTTAATTTTGTCTGATTGGACTCAGAAGAGTAGGCAAGGTAGCTGATGAAAGCTCTGGTTCAAGAGAAAGAGAAAGAAGGGAGATTTTGATGCTCTCTCTCATTTCTCTACCCCTCAAGAACTAATCCAGTTTAAAAATATATAAATATAAATATAAGTTTCATTATTTAGCACAATCATATTTATATGGGAATCTATTCTACACACAGTAATCGATTTTTTAAACTGTGGTAAAATATACATAACATAAAGTTTTCCATTTCAACCATTTTGAAGTATAAAAATCAGTGGCATTGAATACATTAACATTGTTTTATAACCATCACCCAGTCATTCATTTTTATCCTAGATGTTTATAGGACATTTTTAAGAGGAAACTAGAATGAAGAAGAAGAACTAGGAAGAAGAAGGAAGTTATATGTTTAACATAAAGAAATCTTATCAACATATGTTTTTAAAAACATCTGCTTATCACTAATATATTATCTTCCGTGAAATTTTATATTTCCACTAAAATTGGCCTGGAAAAAAAGTAAGCTGAAATTTTGAAAAATTATAACAGACTTGGAATAGAAGGTTTATTTGCAAGTGACAGTTTTTCTATAAATGCACCTTTAAAAGACTCCCCAGCATGTCTTTTGTCTACTAATATAAAAGGACAAACTTATTACTATACAATAATAAAAAATAGCTAAGACTCTATAACAAAGATCATGTATGTGAATATTATTGGCCATAATGATGTTTCCTATTAACCTTGGTAGAGTACCATTTAGGACCTACCATCATAGCTGGGGATTTACTGTCTACACTTTCTTCAATTTAAGTAAATGGTTTTACCGATTTGTAGATGCTTTCTCTGTTGCCTGTTTGGAGCCCACTACTTACAAATCTACCTCTAATCAGATTCATACCATTTATTTAAAACAATAATAATAATGACTCTCACTTATAATGTGCTAAACATTCTCACAACATTTACCAAGCAGATAGTATTGGATTAAAAATGTAAAATGATGAAATTGGGCCTTTAATTACCTAAATTATTGACCTTTGTCATGAAGCTATTAAGTGGTTGAATTTTAACTGGTAAATAATCCTTTCATTTCTTCACCCAGGCCTTTATAAAATATTTCAACTAGGCACTGATTAGATGCTAGAGCACACATAATAATAGAACCATTGGAGCTTTAAACGGGTCAGTTGTGTGTAGAGTCAAACATGATTAATCAGATACTTGAGGGATCTGGACTGGAAAAGTTGTGATTTAAGGAATTTATAAGCAATTTTTTCTCTTTATAGTGGATACTAAATTTCTTTATATAAATTCTTTACTTCATTTTTAAAAATGATCCTTTCATGCTATCCTTTAGATGAGAAATTTAAGCAATTCCTTGTGCTTGTTCTTACAAGTTCTGATTATTGGCAAACTGATTTCAAATCAGATGCTTTAAATACACATGTAAATGTAAATAATGTGTGTCCCTGAATATTTAGAAAATATTTTCTACTTAAATTTTGATTTAGGTTGAACTATATCTGAAGATCATTATTTGTTCTTGGAACATTTTTGAATTTTTGTCCAAGAATTTCTTCAAGTGATAGATTGGTCTAAATTGGTTACAGGATAGATGCACAAGAAGGATCTTTTCTACTCAATAACAGAGCAAAAATTGCAACAAGGAATTGAATGAGATTTAAAGAAGGCTACCTAGAGTGAGTGGGTTTCGTCCTAAGAATAGTGTTATTAAAAGCTGTATAATGTGGGTTTGGGATATGTAATGTGAGTTGTTGTGTGTGTCTTGATCAATTCACTATGGTAAGACACATTTCCCAAAAGGAAGCAGATAGACCTACTGTTCGTCTTCTCAGATAGGCATTGGACTCTGGTTCAAAGGGCTGTTGGACGTAGGCTATAAAATGTATAAATGCCTGCAGCTTCACACTGGTGGAACCTGACCTGCACTCTGTAGGTAGTGACCCTGTACATAGCTTTTATCCCATGGATTCTAAGACTCACAATTTATTTCAGGAGATTGGTTGTTCACTCTAGATGATGCACTCGCTATTCCCAAGCCTTCTGTAAAACAGTTACATTTCAGATCCCAGTCTGAGTTGTACTATGGTGAATAGGCAACATTGCTATGTCCAGAAAGCTGGATTGGGAAATAATCTGCAGAGATTATCTTCAGATTTTGGCTGTCTCTATGGATATCAGTCATGGCATCATTCTGTCTGGTTTCAAGAGGATGCTGGTAGGGTCGTTCTACCTTCATGAGTGTGGAGCTGCAAGATTTTTTCTTTAGTTTGACCTAAACTCTGTTTCTGCGGTGAACAAACCTGAGGCTTTGCTCCTAAAACCCTTTGATGCTAGCCTAAGGGCTTAATGATTAAGAGAGTGGTTACATCAGTATGCAGGAGGATAAGGAAAGAAAAGAAGCAAGTGAGCCCAAGGCCAGTTTGAATCAAGGAGAGAGAAAAAGTCATTTTAAAGAAGTGAAGATTTACAGGGTTACACTAGGTGATTACTAGGTGATTTAAGAGAAGACAGTTGACCTTTGAAGAGCTCAGGGATTAGGGGAGTCAATCCACTTACCCCCTCTCCCTACACACACCTTTCTATAAACATTCATGCTAAAGCACTTGGTTTTGCCATTAAAAGGAGGGTTAGAAAAGTAATTAAAAAAAAAAAATCAGGGCAACTTAAAATAACCACAATATTTTACAACCCAGTGAGGAGCCACACGGATGTTTTCGTCAATAATAGAGTCAGTCAACAAAAATGTATCATTTGAGGCCAATGCAAGGGTATTTCAAGTAACAAGTTGTTCCCCACTCTAAAACTACAATTATAAATTCCAATGTGATTGTGCAGCCATTACAACTACTAACTAAATATATGGAGAGAGGTGCGGGGGAGGAGAGAGAGAGAGAATGAGAGAGAGAGAGAAAGAGAGGGGAAATGAAGTTGTTTGCTTTGTTTCTTTTGATTTTTTCAAAATCTCGTATTCTGAGTATTTGCTTTATGGGCTTAGTTGTCACGCTGAGAAGTGAGAAGCAGCAGAGAAATTTATTTTAAAGTTACAAAAATGTGAATATAAAGATTAGGTCATATCATCCAATCTCCAAGGAATTTCTGAGGAAAAGAAAACCGTAAGGGAATTAACACCAAGGACATTTGTTTCCTGAGTCTAATTCGTCTCCATTGTTGCAGGCTGCCTTGTAAACTAGATGGAGTGCAGAGGTTCCTGCTTCTTCAAATCCTGACATGTGGAGCTCTTCTGGAAATAGCGCCTTTATTATGCTCATTTACATCTTTTCTTTTCGTTTTTTTTCCCCTCTTGTGTTTATTTGTCATCTCTCCAGTAATTCAATTGAGCCTTCCATGCTCTATAAGCTAAATCACGAAATACGACTTGGTAGATTACACAAATGGATTATTTTGTGCAATGTAGAAGCAGAAGTTTGCCACCCTCTCCTCACTCCCCGTTTAACAGATTTTTCAGAAAATCCATTCCCAGAAAAGCATTTCTGCAGCTTAATCTTCTTAAGGGTTCCATCAACATTCTGAATAATTACCATATTCTAGTTCACTTGTTTGATTGCCTTTTGTACTCTTTGAGGAAGAACAATACAGCCTGTTTTCTCTTAGTGTTTTCCGAGAGCAATTTTGTATCTTTAGAACAGGCTTCCAAATATCTTCGTGAACACAAAGAACTCTTTTCTTCCATTCAATGTGAAAGCATTGTACAAATAACCACCCATACACATTGCTGGATTGTGAAGAATAAATAGCACCCTTAAAATAGCAAACACATCATTTAAAATTACTCACATCAATCATGGAAAATCTATTGTCACCCTTCAAACATTTTAATTAAAAAATTTAAGCATTAACATTGTAAAATATTAATAAAAGTCCCAGTATGAACAAAAACATTTATAAAATTTAATTTTAAAGTCCGCAAATTCCCAAAAGACTTTAGATTTTGTTCTATAAATTTTCATTATGACAGAATTTATACTTGTAAAATTGAACTTGAAAGACATTCAGCAGAACCTGATCTCATTTGTGAATTTCTAATGCTCTTCAAAAAACAAATTAATTAGGCCCTGAGTTGCTGTCTACTCAATCATAATTTTATACATTTCTAAACCTCCTTCTTAGGTCACCAACATATTGACAATATTATTATAGATTATGTATTTATATTCGATATTTTTCTATTTTAGTCACTATATCATTTTGTATTTATATTTATAAGATACTAAATGTGATCATAATATTTTTCTATTTAATTGTTCGACAAGCCTACTTAGGTTTATGTCTGTGTTAGCAGAAAGCTTGTGTTTGAATAACAAAGTAAATATTAGACTAAATATTGATTGTGTTTGATTTTTAGCTGTTCGGAGTCATATATAGCCATTTAAGGTTGTTGAATTTTTTATTATTTAATTCATTGGAAGTTTATTTTTAAAAAAAGCATTTTTATCTATATGTGTATGTTGAAAACCCAATGGACTTTACTGACTACACCTCATTTGTCATTTCTTTTGAAAATAAAAAAGGAGGTGGAATGAAAAGCACTTTTGCAAATAAGAGGTATTTTAAAAAATGTGTTTTAATGGAAAACTATGCATCTTCTATAGTATACTCTTCTGGGTTATCAGGTTCCAGCCCTGTTCATTGTCTTTGAGTTATTTTGCAATTCTTTATAAATTGTAGCTACTGATAATTGGACAGTCTCTCTCCTCCAGAAATGATTTAATTGATTTCCTTTACCCTGTGGAAAAGCTAGTTTTATTTCCATTTGCAATTAATATTGACATACCTTTATTCTGTATTAAATTGTACTGTTTTGACTTGTACTTTGAATCAGTTGTAGCCTCTGCCTCATACCATGAGTAAAAAACGGTTTTTTAACATCTATTCATTTTTATTGGATCAGAGTCATGATTTTACCATTTAGTGGAAATTATTTTTTAACAGAATTTTCTAAACTAAGATTATTGCCACAAATTGGATTATCCAGAGGCAGAGATTGGGGTATGAGATATTTATTAGAGATTATTTACTAAAAAGAAAAAAGAGGAAACAGAATTGGGCTGAGGAACAAGTGGAATTACATAGCAGACCCATGATTGCCTCTGCCAGTCTGGTGTGTAACTCTACAAAGTCCTAAGTGTGAGCCACTTACCTCCTCCTTCCTCAACCACTAGAGGTAGGCTGTCCTTCGGAGGGTGTCAGGCAAGGAGGCTCTCTGCCACTGACTCAGACCTTGCATCCTTCTTCCTCTTCTACACACATAGACTTGACCAAAAGACACCTACATATGACCATATAACTACTGATCTGCACTTTGGGGGTGTTTCACAAGACTGGATGAGCCTACACAGGAGACAGCTGGAAGCTATTTCAACATGGAACTACTAGGCTAACAATAACACAACTGCACTTGGAAATGACTGTGAAGCACATAAATATAGCCTACTAATTCCAGGCTCAATGTATCACCTCAGCCAGATCCCAGAAACGCCTGCAGCTTCCCTGAAACCATGGACACTAGAGAAGTGCGAAGTAGGAGAAGGTGGAGTGAAAAGAGAGGTGACTTATCCAATTGGTTTTTAAATATCTTATATTTGCCAATATCACAAAAACATATAATCTCATGAACATGTGGTAGGGTCCTCCCTATGGCTTGGAAAGGCCTCATCTTGAAAAGTAAGGATTATTCTCTTCACAGCCAATCTATTTCCAAGTATATGTATGAATGCAGTATCATAAGGGAGCACAGAAGACAGAGTAACTAATCCTGCCTTAGGGAATAAGAGGAAAACTTTACCAAGATCTTGCTGGCAGAGAGGAGGCAGCAGGTAGAGAAAAAATATTGGTCTTAAAAATCAACAGGAAACACTTTGGATGTAGCTTTAAATATCTGGTGTGGATAAACATTCTGAATTTAGTTCTGAAATTCTGAAATAAATTCTGAAATATTTATCTTAACTCTAGCTGTTTTTTGAAAACCAACTGTATTTAGCAAATAGGAATGTAAATATTCAGAGAGTAAACTCTTTCATTAGATTATTTATTCCTCTTTGAACTTTTGCCTGAAGAACTCTTGCCTTGCTTTGGAGTAAGGATGAGGCAATAATCTAGGCTAGACTTTTTTTAAAAGAAGACACTAGTTATCAATAACGTTGTTTGTTATATGGATCAAAGAAATCAGTGTATCTTTAATTTCCCTCCCAGACTCTCTCCTTCTTTTACTGTTCTTGTGTCTCTACTTCCCTTGCTCCAACTATTTCCTTCCTTTTTAATACATATCATTTGTTATGGATTGAATGTTTTTGTCCTCCCCAAAATCCGTATGTTGAAACCTAATCCCCAATGTGATGGTATTTGGAGGAGGGGCCTTTGGGAGGTAATTAGGTCTTGAAAGTAGAACCCTCATGAATGGAATTAGTGGCCTTATAAGAAGAGGCCCTAGAGGTAGCTCTGAAGCTTCCTCCATGTGATGACATGATAAGAAGTTAGCATTCTGCAACCCAAAAGAGGGCTCTCACGAGAGCCTGACCATGCTGGCACCCTGATCTTAGACTTCCAGCCTCTAGAGCTGTGAGAAATAAATTTCTGTTGTTTATAAGCCATCTATTCTGTGGTACTTGTTATAGCAGCCCAAACTGTCTGAGACATCATTAAATAAGAGTTCCACTTCTCCTCCTTCTCAGGCCTTTTCTAATATGCCCTCTGGAAAACCTCCTCCAAAAAGGAAACTTCTTTAAATCTTCTTGCCATAGTTTTGTCCTGAGATATATGATTCCTTATTCTATTGAGGGAGATCATTGTTTTAGCTCCTACACTTAGGATAACCACACAGTTTATTGTACTAACTGGAACACTTCAAAGAATAAAAAAGGGGAGGAGGGGGCTCTGTTTATTATACCAACTGTGTTGCTGCAGACTCGAGGTTCTGAGGTAAGGGGTACGAGGCTTCGGCAGTTGGAACAAAATGAGGGGAGCAGTAGGCAACTGTGACATAGCTCTTTATTCCAACAAGGGCACGGCCAGCCTCGCGAGGCGGAGGCGCCTTTATATACACAAGTTAGACAATAGCCACACGCTGCCGGGTAATTGAAGCCCACACATGCATACCGGGCTCATGGTTACATAAGGGGAGAAGTGCTGAGTCACTTTTACCTGAAAGCTGCTAAGGGTGTTGGGAGGGAGCCTGACTTTAGCCATCTTTCTTCCTCCTCACACCAACGTAGCAGGTATAAGCATTGTCTGGGCAAACAAGAATGTCAGTCACTCTACCTCAACCCCAAATAACATGGGACTAGAGCTGTGTAAGAACAAACTGTAGTCTCTTAAATTTCCATTGTTGCTTCCAAAATATTTTTTCACTATTACTTAAAAATTTACCATCCAAAGAACTGCATTACCAGCCTAGAACAGGAGTTGGCAACTATAGCTATCAGGTCAAATCCAGCCCACTACCTGTTTTGTAAATAAATTTGTATCAGAACACAGCCTGCTCTTTATTTATATATTGTTTGGCCAATTTCAACTATAATAACAGTTTAATATTTGCATTAAGATGGGGTGGCTTGCAAAGCATAAAATATTTACTATTTATGGAAAATCTTTGCTGATCTCTTTATGAGATTCATGAGAGTTGGGGATACTCTACCTATAGGTCTCATTCACCATGAATATTTAAATAATATGCCAAGCACAATATTTATTTTACATATAAATATCAAACTGCAAAATAAAGCCACAGTAACTAGTAGAGTGTGGCATTGTACATAAAGAGACAGATCAACCAAATGATTTCTATTTCCAGAATAGAAAATGCAGAATCTCTGTAATATTTGTCAGTGTATAGTATACAGAAATATATTTTTTACAAAAGGAAAAAAAAAGATTTATTATAAAATAAATAAAACTGAAAAAATTTTAAACTTTCGAAAAGTTACATATTTACATTAGATCTTTTGTGTGCAAAAAAAAAAGTTTTCTAATAAGATAGGAATACGCACTCCACATACATTATCGCTGCACTCATGGTCCCCTCCTTCAACTGCGGAAATGATGCCACTTCTGCTCTGGATCCAGCTTCTCCCTTTCCATGCCCTCAGAACTTTCACTTCATGTATTTTTATCTCTCCCTTTAGGACCCTAGACTCTGCCTCTTCTGACTTTTCCTCAAGAGGCAGTGGTTAGGCATGTAGGCTCTGGAGTCAAACTGCCTGAATTTGAATCCTGCTTCTCTCTCTCTAGCTACTTAACTTAGTCAAGTGTCTTAAATTTCTTGCACTTGAGTCGGCTTCTCTTAAAAATAAGGATAGTTATCTCATACATTCATACATGCTTCATAAGTTTGTAAAGTGCTAGCACAATGACTGATAAATAGTAAGTTCTTGATCAAAATTAACTGTAAGTAAAATAATATTTAAGATTTTCTTATCTAAAAATATTAAATGTCTCATGACCTTATATTTACCTCTATCTGCCTTTCCCTTCATAATCAAGCTTCTTTTTTTTTCTTTTTTTTTCTTTTTTTTTAGAGATAATTTCTGCTAATTCTGGAGTTTTTTTTCATTTTATGCATTTAAATGGGATAATTTCTGTGTGCTGCTTTGTAACCTTTTTACATTTATTAATATTTTATGAACATTTTGAATGCCTGAATTTTATTAAATATTCTACATAATATATAATATAAAGAACATTTTAATGGCTGCATATTGTTTTATCCCATGGATAGAACATAAATTATTAAATCACAGCCAAATTGTTAAATATTTAGGGTTGTTGCTGTTTTTAAGAAAGATCGATATAATGAACCACCCATGACCCAGTTTCAATAACTATCAACTCATGGTCAGTCTTATTTCATCTATGCCCTTACCCATTTCCCAGTCTACCTTTAAAAGATAAGAACTTTTTAAAAACATAAACATAAAGTACTATTATCAAACCTCAAAAAATTTTAAATCTTTATCATAAAATGTCAAATATCTAAGCAGTGTTTAAAAATCCTTGATACCTCTCTGCCTCCATTCCACCTTCCCTCTCTCTCCAAATTGTTCGTTAATATCCAAATAAAATCCATACACTGAAAATGGTCAGAAAATGTCTTTTAATCAAATAATTCCTCTTCATTTCTCTTTTTATAGCCTTGTAATTTATTTTTTGGGAAAAAAGGAAAATAGAAAAGATAGGTCAATGGATCTATAGTATTTCTCATGTCCTGGATTTTACCAATTGTATCATTGGTGCCATTTAACATGTTCCTCTATCAACTGCATTTCCTAGAAATAGGTACTTAGATCTAAAACTGCTCAAATTCAGGTTCCATGTTTTGGAAATAATATTTCACAGGTGGTGTGGTTTTGCTGCTCTCAGGTGGTACATAATACTGGATTGTATGTGTTTTTCTGTTGACCAATGCCTAGATCCATTAATTTATCAGCATTATAAAGTCAGCATTAATTTATTAGCATTAAATATCAGCATTTTTAACATATAAAAACCATATTCTAATTATAAATTTTTCTAATTTAATAGCATGCAATAGCTAAAATCTCATAGCTAAATATTTATTCCTATCTGTGTGCATATGTTTATATTTAAGAAAAATATCTAAAAATTAAATATCTGAATCAAAGTAAATTTACACTTGGAAACTTACATCATCATATTTATTGTCCAACTGCCCTCCAAGGAAGTTATATAGTAATTTGCATCCCAATGCTGGGTTATTATTGCTTTAAACATTTCTGTTCATTTGTTTGCCAACAATGAAAAACTCGTTGTGGTTTACTGTGCAATATTTTGCTTATTGATAGCATGCTTTCCTTAAATTTAAATTTGCATCTTGTCTTTTGTAAATTGTCAACTCTTGTTCTTTGACCATTTTTCTTTTGGATATCTATCTTTTTCTTTTCTTTCTTCCTGTTTTCTTCAATACTTTTAGTTAAGTGCTTTGGAAATGTGAACTGTGATGATTAGTCCTCCTGTGACATGTAAAGACACCTCATACCTATAACATCTAATCATTCTCCATGTTGTGTTTACTCTTTTTGAAAGAGTAGTCCTAATAAATTCTAATACTCTTTTTTGCCTTCACCATTCCAATGAATTCCTCCTCATCAGGGCTTCTGATGACTTAATTTCCAATACCAAGAAAAGTATTTCAATCCTTACATTTCTTGATTGTACTGCTACATTTTTCCCTGTGAGGTATTAAACCCTCCTGAAACTCTATGCTCTTTTACTATTCGTGAAAATAATTTCTGTTGCTTGTCCTCCTGCTTATTTTATTAGTCTTGGTCTCTTCTGTGGATCCTTTTGCCTCTCTCAAAGATTGCTATTCTCCAAATTTCTATCTTGATCCTCTTCTCTTATTCTACTTCCTCTTACTGAAAGTTTAGATGAATGACTCTCACTATCTGTCTACATCCAGAGTATGTATCTTTTGATCTTTGGAGTTGCATGTACAAATGTCTTCTGTATATATCTAATTGAATAAGTCACATATACCTCAAATTCACATATGCAAAACTGTACACATCACCTTACATATGCACCCAACATTGCATATTTTAATTAATGGTCTCACTATTTATTTAACTGGCAAAGCCAGAAGTATGACAGTTCTCTTATCACTATTAGGATAGTCAAACCAACCTAGCTTAACTCAAGCTCTTCTACTATTTAATTGGTAATATTTACCATGTAAAAATATTCTTTGATCTTCAAGTTTCTCTTCTGTCAAAATGAGGCAGCAGTAAATTCTCATATTTGTGGGAATAAATAAATAATAACATAAGAAAAAAGTACCATGAAACACATGGTAGACTTTCAAAAAGTGCTAATTTGCTCTGCCTCTCTCTTAATTGATCACACATCCAAATCATCACGTCCTCTATCTCTTTCCTATATGTTTTCAAATCCATTCCTTCTTTTTCCATCTCTATTACTACTTCCTTAGATTAGTCATTTATAGTTGCTTGTTTGGATTGGCAATACTTCAACTAGTCTTCCAAGTTCCAGTCTAAATGTTCTCCCTTATGACCAGAATGTGCTTTTAAAAATTTGTACCATTGTTTTGAAATCATCAATAGTTCCCGATAACCTTCAGAAAAATAAGTCCAAGCCTTTTTACCATGCAATTTAAGGCATATTATATTCTAGTCTCTCCCTATTTATCCCATCTCGCCTCTTGCCTCAGCCCCCTCCCAGTCTGTGCAATCCACCTCAGCTTTCTCTGTTTTTTTCACAAACTACACCCTTGAAATGCACTTTTCCAATTCTAACTAAAACTACTTATTCTACAAAGCAATATTCTAACATAGTGGGAGAAAACTCTCTCCAAGATAGAGAATACTCATCTGAGAGGTGGAGGCTTTTTCCACTGTCTATGTCCCCTTCCCACTTGGATATTCTGAATTATTGCCTATAAGATGACACATCATCCCGGTTAACTAAGAATCATTGTAATAGAAAGCCACCACCATAGAAAGAGGACATGTTGCATCCTTCAAATGAAGTGGGGCAGAAAATAATATGAAAACCATTTTGAAAAAGATTCAAATAAAATATCTCCAATTGAGTTACCTATCTTACCTCTCCACTCCCATAAACTCTTGTTTCTCCATCATGTCAGAGTGAATGAAATTATCTTTTAAAGTGTAATCTCTCTCATTAGACTCCGAGTTTCTTGAGTGTGCCCCAGGTTGTATTCCAGTGACTAGTGTACGATGGGTGCTTAATATCAATTTCAAAGGTAAAAATTGACTCCAATAGACATATTTATTAAAAGTTTAGCCAAAACTCATTGAAATTATAATAAATTCTGGTATAATAAATTATAAAAGATATTCTAAATTTTCACTAAATCATAATTTCATTCCGTTGCACATTCCTACAATCATAATGAAGATCTCTAGAGAATGGGAAGAAAAGAGAGTTCCCGTTGAACTTTCTAGACTTTTGCAGAAGAAAATAATAATTGCTTGAAATAGAGAAAAAAGAAAGCTCGTTAAGTTCATAATACAAAAAAGTTACTGGTTCTCTTGTGAGTGTTGTGTTCATGGGCCTCCTTCAGGGCAGGTCAAGAAGGAGCCTGTGTGTTTGAAAGAAGACCATTTCTCTGTAGTTTGCCACTGACAGCCGTCAAAGGATGGTGGATGCCCTGTTATCAGGGTAGGGCTGCTTCATTGCCAGATGGGAGGCTTTCTTCTACAGAAGTCAAGAGGGATAGATTGCACTGGGACTAAGATCCTAATCTGCCGAAATCTGTGCTTTCAATGCAGGAAAAAAGTGAGAGCTCAGAACTAGTCATATTCCTCTGAAGACCTCCTACCCCTCCCACTCCTTCTACTCACAGCCTGGCCACCACTGTCTGTCTTGGAAATATTAGAATTAAATTCATTAAATCCTTTTGTACCATTAATGTCAGTAATCAGAAGAAACCCAATATTCCTAGATTATCTGAGTTGTAGTGCTGCCTAGTGCCTTTTCTGACCCTATATTACACTCCTTCCATCTCTTCTCATAGTGACCACTGAATTGAAACCCATGATAGCTTACTAAAGAATTCTTCTATAGTCTCAGTCTCTTCTGTGAACCCTCACTTTACCACCTTGCTTTAATGAACTTCTGGTTTTTCTCTGAGAACCTTCCTTATTTACAGTCTTCTCAAATGATGACTGATTTCTTTTCCATTCACTTCTTTAAGCAGGCCTAGTGAAGTGGTAGATATCCTCCTTGCTTCTGTTTGCCACTTTCAGCCCATTTTCCTTTTCTCTAAAAGCACCCAGCTTCAAACTTGTGTCATCAGTTCATGCCTCCCATTATATGTCCTGGTTGCCGTCATCTATAACTCCTAGTCAGCTCATCTCCCCTGATCTTTAAGGATCGTTCACTCTTTTGATCATTGTCATGCTCTCCAACATTACTCCTGTCAAATTTTTTTGTTGATTTCAATATCCATGCAGATGATCTTTTCATTGCCCTGGCCTTTTAATGCTGGATTGTATGGTTATTCCATTTTTAATTTTTTGAGGAGCTTCCATGCTGTTTTCCTCAGTGACTGCACCTATTTACAATCTCAGCAATAGTGCCTGAGGGTTCCCTTTTCTCCACATCTTTACTAACGTTTGTTTCTTGTTGACTTTTTAATAATAGCCATTGTGACATGTGCAAGGTGATAGCTCATTGTGGTTTTGATTTGCATTTCACTAATGAATAGAAATGCTGAGCATCTTTTCATATGAATTTTAAATATCTAATCATAAAGTAATATTTTTCCTGATAAAGTTTTCAGTTTGAACTCCTGCGATAAGGATCCTTTTCATTTGGGTTTCTACTATTTTTGGTACCAACTGAACAGAGAATATTTTTATGTAAATTAGTTGTGAGATCTATACAGATTTATAAATAAACTATCACTGTAAGAAAACTTATTTTGGCATTAAATTTTGTTTCAAGCTACTACTAAGTGGCAATGTTATGTCTTTAAAGTTACCTCAGGGATAAATGCGCCTACCTGAGAAATTGAAAACCTCAAACTTTGGTTACAACCCAGTGTTAACTAAATAAATAATTCTAAATTCTAGGGATAGATTAATGTTAAAAAACATACAAATTATTTTCCATATAAATAATTGAGTTATTATCCATACAGAAAGTATAAAAATAAATGTTAAAATTATACTAAGGAAAATTTAATATTAATTTTTAAAAGAGATTGCAATAATTATTTCAAAAAATCCGCTAGTAAGCCTGCACATTTCAAATCATGCTTAAAATGCAGAGATAAATAAGTCACATGGATATAATGTACAGCATATGAAATATAGTCAATAATATCATAATAACTTTGTACAATGACAGATGGTTACTAAACTTATCATGGTGATCACTTTATAAGGCATAAAAATATTGAATTATTATGTTGTACAATTGAAACTAATATAATATTGTATGTCAACTATGCTTTAATAAAATAATTTAAAAATTAAAAAATTTAAATTAAAAAAGAACTTTCTAGAAATATAATCAATTTTTGCCTCTCTTAGTTTTTAATGTAAATTTTATTTATATATAATATGCATGTTATGAATAATATGCATTTACAAATCATCAGTATATATCTCAATGAATTTACACCAAGTATAACTAGCCTCTAGATCAAAAAAAGAGAATATTATAGAGTTCCTCCTTGTTTTATATAGTAAGTGTGAATATGAATTCACACTAAATATGAATATAAATTTGTTTAAATGAATAATTGCCATTAACACTGAGTTTATTTCCAGTCAGAATTATTTAAAATCGTTTTTAGAGTTAGGGCACGGTGCTAGTAAGATGTGACTTTCTAGGTGATAAACTAGATAAACTATGTGATAGTTTCACATGTAATGTTTATATGAGTGAACATAATATTCTCAACAAAATGAAACCTTTGGATTTAGATGCAGTTTCACATTATCTTTTTTGGCTATATCATGCAGATAAATATATATAAAAGTACCGCGCTGATGGAAAAGCAGATTCTATTGTTACTAATTAATTGATTTACATGTAAAAAACAGTATTTCATTTGCCTTTCTTAAACCAAATTGGTGCACACCATACTTGGTCCTAACAAGTAAAAGATAATGCCAATTTCTTTCTTCTAATGAATGGTATTTAAGAAAGTTCAAAACATTTTATGGTCAGATTTATAGACTTTTAGGCAATAGATGAAAGAATATATAATATTACCAAGTAGTGATAAAATAGTTTATATTATGTTTTTCTGCTACATAAGTAAAAAAGTCAAATTTTATTACTTCAAAAGGTGAATCTCTTTTTATAGCTCTTTGTTCTAAAGTAGTCTATTGTTTGATGTTTCAAAAGTAATTTACCTATTTTAATAGCAGTAACTCATTAGCACCATCTACATATAAAGATCTGTATTAGAATAACTTCTTTAGTAAGAAGAATAGCACTGTATACATTAGGCTAAGTACACAACTGCTAAATAAAAGATCAATTTAACACTGCAAAAGTTTGAATCAGCAGATCCTAGTAAACCGTAGTAGCAATTGAACCAGCTGTAGGCAATTAATGCCAGATTCAAACTAGTAACAGACAAGATAGAAACAGCTAAGAGGAGGATTTTTATAGACCACTAGTTCCACTCTCGTGAAAAACTCATTAAATTATATAAATGATCTCTAATTCATACCCCTTCCTCTTTTTAAAATCACATATTGAATTGGGATATAGGATTAGCATATTATAGTTCTAAAATGAGTGTATTTCTTTGCTTGGGGTTAGTCAAACTCACATCACAATAAAAGCAATACAATATTTGAAAGAAGTAATAAAGCAAAAAATTTACCATTATCAAGATAAATATTTGGCTGTTTGACCTGAACTATCATTGATCAATAGCCAAGGGATTTATGAACTGAAAACTTAAATGATTTGAATATATGTAATTAGATGGCTGCATGAGCATTTTTAAACTGTAACATATTGCTTGGTTCCAAAATACTTCCTTTTCTTACACAATTGCTTATACAACGTTAGGAATAGGATCATACATAATTTAATGTAAGAAAATATCTTTAAAGTAATGTTCTATAATCCATCAATTGGCATTGACCCAAAATTGGATATAACTAGACCTACATCAAAACTAAAGAGAGTAGATTATTTTCAGAAGTAACCAACCTACTGATAGCCAAATACATATGACCCTTTTCTTATTTATATTCTAAGTTTTAAGGGCTATTTTTTTCCCTAAATGCATCTAAATAAAATTATTACTATCATTTCTTAGTGTCAAGTAAATTTGATGCCCTTTTGCTCTGGCATATAACATGATATTTCAATACCTATGGAAGTTTGATGGAAAGGTGTAAATAGATGAATTTTCATACTTTCTAAATAACTCTAAAGTCCAAGATATTTGTAACGTATTCCTTTAAATAGACTAAAGGTTTTCCAAATCTAATAAGCTAATTACATCAACTAATGTAGACTAAAACCTATAATTTTAGTAGACAAGTAATGTCTAATAAGCTGTCATTTAATTAATTTTTTAAATATTCAAAGTAATATTGTCATAGCACAAGGATACCAATTTCATGGAGTCTATAAAAAAGAAACAGTGAGTTGATTCTGTCATTGTATCTTCATACTACCCACGCAGTTTCCTTGACTAACAAAAATAGCTCAATTAGGATATAATAGTTTGATTACATTGTTGTGTGAAATCACTTTACTCTTTTTACCATGAATCTGTATATTGCAAACAATATAATCTTGGCAAAGTGATAGTCTATTGCAATCCTGTCTAAATATTTGCCTTTTATTTTAATAATATGAAATAATATGAAAATAATATGAAAAATAATATGAAATAATATGAAAATTCCTGACGAACCCTCTTAAAATATGAGTGTTTAACAGCTTTATTTCTTAATAAACTAGAATGTGAGGGAGATCTGGCTGTATTATCTGTTGTCCCATGATTAATGCCACTGATTGGATAGTTTTTCACACTTTGAGGGTTATCTACCTCCCCAACCTGTGAGCTGATTTTTCCAGAAAGGGCCATTTAAAACTTTTACTTTTTATTTTATTCATCTCTGGTGAATCATATGAAATAATTTCCCAAGATCCTAATAATCTCTGAGCAATCCAATAACATTATGACTGGTATGTAATAGATACACAATAACTCTGTGGAATGACTAAACATGCAAACCTGAAAACCAATTTTACCATACGTATCCTTGCTTCCCCCTATTTTAAAAGACTTTTAACATCCTTAAAAAACATCTCTGTGCTTTCTTTCTTTTTTTTTTTTTTTAGCTTAATAGTTGCTATAGTTTCAGAGTGTATCTTACTATAAACATCTGGTTGTCCCAACAGGCCCTCCAGCACACAATATGAAAATGGAATTTTTGTGACCTCACAAAATTAGGAGAAAGTATAGGCTGGAAAAGATAACATTTGATCCTACTGAATGTTGCGAATATTGCCTGATAGTTATAAATGTCACATGGACTAAATTGGACAAAGGTGAAAGAGATCAGCATTGTTTCACTTGTCCTTGCCTCCTTTGTCTAAACCAGTTATGGCATATTTGTCCCCAAAGTCAGCAAAGTCCAGCCAGGTTCAGACCAGCACTAGTGTATCAGAATCAGAATAGTGAGGTAAAACACAGTGGATAAGACAGAATTTAAAAAGACAGAAAAAATAAAGAAAGAAGGGAAAATGTGAATGGAGCTTTGGTAATTATACACGAAACACACATACACGTAAAGAGGGCTGCCATTTAGAGGGGAAGAAGGCAGAATCTTTGTGTCCCTTCATAGCCACTTCAAGGACTGACATATGTCCGCATTCCTTCTCTAGCTATACTGAAATTACTTCCCCTTCTCAGGAACAACTAGGAAAAAAATTATAGCTGTATTCACTGTAAGTGAAAAGCAAAATTAGTTTATCTTTACTGGGTCCCAGAGGGTAAACTGACATTATCAGTTTTGAATAAAATAAGAAGCCACAGAAGAAACTGATATTGTCTTTTGAAATAATAAAAAAAAAAATCACAACTAGCAATATAGAGGATGGTTCTTGAAAACACACACACACACACACACACACACACACACACACAATTTATAGTCCTAATTATGTTCTTTTAGAATCTGTGAATATGGCCTTATTTGAAAATAGGGTCTTTGTAGATATAATCAATTTAAGATGAGGTCATATTGGATTAGAGTGGGCCCTATATCCAGTATGTCTGATGTCCTTATGAGAAGAGGGAAATTTTCTCTCAGAGACACACGCACACAGTGGAGAAGGGATGTGAAGACAGAGAAAGAGATTGGAGTGATATATGAAAGAGCCAGGGACCATCAAGGATTGTGAGCAACCACCAAAAGCTAGAAAGGCTAGGAAGAGATCTTCCCTAGAGTCTTCAGAGAGAGTATGACCCTATTGGCCCCTTGATTTCAAACTTCTAGCCTCTAGACTGTGAGAAAATAAATTTCTCCTTTTTAAAATCACTCGGGGTATTTTTTTGGTTTTTTTTGTTTTTTTAGGAAATTTATACTCTTTCCTCTCTAAGAAGAATGTAGAATTTAGCAGGAGCAGAAAGACTAAGTTGCTTTTTAAAAGCTTGTCTCAGATTAATACCTTTTAAGCCTTCCTTTTTGAGAAGCAGTAAACTCAGACAGTTCAGAATCTAACACCTATTCCCTATAGTCAATTACACAGTGTTGAAAGAGGTCATTCAAGCACCCAGTGATAAGTGCAGAAAACAAAACAGTTTTTCCTATGCTGATAAGTAAAGATAAAATTATAGTTTTATATATTTAGCTAATTATAAGTGTAGATAATGAGTGATCTTCATATATAATTGTAGGATCTGGGATGCCTTTTTCTGTACAATGAGATCAGCACTCATTTTACTTTTATACCTAAGAATTTGTTTACCTATGCATATAATTTTATTTAAATATTTTTGGTTCAAGACTAGGAAAAGATAGATGGAAGTATAGAAACAAAAAAAAGATAAGCCAAGGGAAAGATGTGTTCAAGAAAGGAAGAGTCAACTTGATCAAATGCCACAGACCCTGAGTAAAATACTGGCTGGAAATTATTTTGTGTGAAGGGAGTTCTTGACATCTTGGGTGCCTTGAGGAGTTCTGTGAGCAGAGGCCAAACTGCAGTAGGCTCGTGACTGAATTAGAGGTGAAGAAATAGAGGGGAGTGCTCCGTTCTATCAAGAAGTTTGGTTTTGAAAGGAAGGAAAGAAAGGAGACAGTCATAGGATATTATTTTTAGAACAGAGACTAGAAGTGTTTAAATTCAGAAGGGAAAAAGTCTGAAAAGAAAGAGCAAGTGAGAAGGAAAGATAGAGAGGAATTAGAGATAAGAATGAAGAATCAGAGATGGGAGGTAGAGGGAGAAGGAGAAGAAGGGAGAGAGTGGAGAGAGGGAGAGAGGAGGGGGAAAGGGAGAAAGAAAATGAGAAAGAGAGAGAATTAGTAAAGATATCTTCTTGAGCAGGAGGGGACACTAATATTCAGAAAACAGCATTATTAGCATTAGCTTTGGACATAAGCACCGTCCCTGAGACTAAAAAGCAAAAATAAGTGATGTGGATGGAAGCAGTTTGTTTTCAGAGAGTTAAGTGAGAAGGGACAAGAATTTGAGAACTCTTGATTTTTTGTGAAGTTAGAAGGCAAAGTCATGTGCTGTTTTTATAGAAACGACTAAATTTAATAAGCTAAAATTATTGCTTTATTTTAAAATCAAAACAGGAGAAAAAAATGACTAAATAAACAAGTACTTTAAGAGTTGTCTTTAAAACAACATGGAGAGAGAATCATTGAGTAACATCAAGTCTCCTAACACATGGCTTCTTAGTAGGCCATTAACAGAAATTATGGATTCCACACAGCCCATCAATCTTTTATTTTTAGTTCATTTACAAAACAATATATGACAGGTACAGACTGTGGTTTCAGATGCTAAGAGGCTGGTAGGTTTTGCTATTTTATCTCCGAAGGCTCTAAGTATCATGTTTCAATTTTTTAAAAAAAGTGCTTCCTCTAAAAGACCTCCGTTGAGGATGTGGCTTTATTAGGCATACATTTCACTTTATTTCTCTAAGTGCTTGCTTTTCAGGGTGTAAGAAAAAGCTGCATGGAAATTTTATTTAACTTCATCTGGTAACACTGCCTTATTTCAGGAAAAACAAAAACAAACAAACAAACAAAATTGGTAAGTATGTAGCTCCTGTACATAAACTAAAAGTTCCTGACACAAATTTCAAAATCAGTAAAACATAGATAAATGACTTAACGAAGTATTTTATGTCAATCTGCTCATTTGGAAAAGAGTGCTTTCCTCAGCTAAACATATAACTCATTCTATTCTCTCAATTAAATGAACACGTTCATACTCGAACATGACACAAATATTTACTAGAATGCCAAGAGACACACAGAATAAGACTCCTGTTTGAAAAGAAATTATGTAAAGATATTTGTGAAGCATACAAATTTAAGGGGAAAAAACTATTTGAGCATTGCTTTTCATATTTGCAACTTTTCTGTTAGCTTTTATCATTATATTTATGATTATTCTAGGCAAAAAGGGAGCGTAATGGCACAGGTACAATATCTGTACTCAGCCCAGGCACATAGCTACTTGTAGCTGGTTCCATTTCCAGGTGAAATCACATAGTACTTGATGTGAGCCAATCTAAACTTGGTTGACAATGATGTCCATTTCTAGCAGATTAATCAATCTTGACCTTATGGTGAACTACTTTGGATGCTTTTCTTTCTGGCCATTGGGTTGATGATGAAAGAGCAAAGCTGCTTTAAATGTAGTGCCTGTCTTTTCAGTTTTTACTTTTTCTACCTAGGATTTTGATTTCTGAATGGATTTTCATTTTGCAAATTGTAGCACAATGTCAGGTTCAAGAAGACCAAGGAAGATAAAAAATATATATAAAATTATGGAAATGATCCTAGCCACACTTAAAAACGTTTATTATGCTCACGTAAATGAGACTGCTTTAACTCAAAACTCAGATAGAGACTAAGGTTTCTGATTACCATAAAAATAGAATACTGTGGGTTTTAAATATCCTTTTTCTTAATACTGCAGAGTACTACCAAGGCATTTTAAGGTTTACTGAGAGATAGAAGAAGCGGTATGTGGTATGAGAGATCTTGTGCACTTTACTCAACATAATTAATTGATAATAACACATTATATTTATGATATTTTGTTTTGTACTTTTATATTAGATTTGTTTGTTGTTTTCCTTTAAAAAGAGCAAATTTATTTTTTAAACATTTATGTTTAAAAATGAAAATGCAATGGAAATCTTATTCTAAATATGTAATAATTAAACCCAGGGAGAAAATAAAAATTTTAATAGTAATATGTTAGATGGTTTGTAATAGAACAAGGGCATACATATAGGATATTAATAATGCTACCGTTCTAGAATTTTTGATTATTTTGCGTAATCAAAAAATTTTCCACAAGCATAGTAGGCAAACTGAATTTTATGTTTTCAGCTAAGAATCCTAGATAAGCTATAAATGTATTACTTATAGTGATTAATAGGGTTATACATACCTAAATTTCTGATAATATGTAGCATGATTAACTTACTGGTTTGTAGTAATTTAGATAAACTCTCGTTTTTCAAAACAAAGGGCTCATTTCTACGGTTCCATATTCCTGGGCAATGCTGGGCAGGGCCCACTGCATAGGCCCCAAGGACACAAGATTATTATCAAGATTATTTATCACAATTTGCATATGTTTTTATTTGTAAGAATTCTCTTCATAAAACATTACAAGTTGTTAATATCTTGATCTGTCTCCTAGGGCCTTATTACTCAAATGTGGTCCCTAGATCAGCAGTATCCACATCTCCAGGAGGCTTGTCAGAAAGGGAGTCTCTCAGGTTCCACCCCAGACTTGCTGAATCATAATTTTCATTTAATAAGATCCTCAGGTGATTTGCATGCACATTAGAGTTTGAACAGAAATGTTCAAGGGATTAAAAATGTAGTAATATGGAAGCTTAAAGGTCCCACGTTATATGGGGAAAAAATTCCAAGGAAATGTAGCTCAATTCTATTCAACTTTACTTTTTCATAGCTTGGATTTTCTTTAGAATCAATATATTACAATCGAGTCATTGAGTGTGTCAGGTTAAACAAATAGGCATAGACCAGAATTGGGTAGAAATACAAGACTTTATTTGCATAATACCCTAAGTTGGTAAATGTAAAAGAAAATTAAAAAAATATATCAAGTGGTTATTAGTGATATATTTTTTTAGTTAATTTCTTTATCATTTAAAATCATGATTTCAATAATATTCAACATGTCACTGAACCAAATGTAAGACTCTTAGATATTTAAGTGATTGTGTATGCAATTCACTTTCTTTATGTGACTTGAAGATCTTCAAATCTAAAGAACCTGTAGGAGAGTGGAAAATTACACAGGACTTGGTCTTATTTTGGCAATTCACTAACTGTATATGCCAAATGGTTTTCTCCCTTTACATATTCAGTCCTCTACAAACATTCATTGAATGAATGAATTGGTGATGAGTCAGAGACAAAGACTATTCTTTCTAGGACAGGCTGTAACAAAAAAATAAATAGGGCAATATCGAAAAGACAGATATATCCAAAGTGTTTTTGTTATTTTAAAATAAGAATTACATTATCAAGAAGAAAGGATACTCATGTTTACTGGTCAGCATGTTCTCTTCCTGGGGCAAATACATGTGGGAAACAATATTATAATCAGAAAGTTATTGTGAGCTACAGACATTAGCTGTATGAATGATTATAATGGTTGCTGCCATTAAGCCTGAAAAACTGATACATAGCTTTTTACCATAAGAATATGCTGAACCCATGGAATAGATATGGGATTTTCTGAGTTCAAGGCAAATCTTCATCTGATCAGTATATGAAACATTTTATTATTATTTGCTTTTCTGATTCTTCCTTTTATTTCCTTCCTTTTGGAGAAATGCTTTGGATGGAAGGAAGAATGGATTGAGGGAGGGCCAATTCAATTAGAAGCTTATTGCTCCAATGTGCGTGTGTGTGTGTGTGTGTGTTTCAGCCCAGTTTGGCTGAAACAGGTATCATTTACACCTACTTAGCATTTTTATAGGAATTTTCATTTTTCTCAAAGTATTAGCATTAATAATTATATTAAAATACTCAGAGATTCATTTGTAAGATCTCTTTATATTTCTATCTTCTGTCATTGTGTATCAGGAACATGGTTATATAGTAGTAACAAGTAAATACAAAAGAAAGAAAAAGACTATTGTTACATACTAATTTTGTATGAGACCTACGCAAATCAATTATGACTCTAGTAAGATAATATAGAAAAGATAATTTTATAGTTCTACTTAGTAAACATAATACATAATTAAAGTAAACAATAAATCCATTGAAATTAAGTGTACTAAGAAAATTAAAACTTAATATATTTTCATATTCTATTGACTTATTTTATTACATTCTTATAAAAAAATAACACTTTGTTTTGTCACATGCAAACAAACATATGCACACATGCATATACTAAAATTACAGCCCATATAATTTCCCAGTTGAAAATGTACAGATACAACATACAAAGCTGGGTCAATTTGGTATTTTAAGGGCTTAAAAAAAGACTTTAAAATTTTAACCTGGTTAATTTTATTTATTTCATATATTTAGTAAGACACTAGATATTGCTTTAGTACATATTAGGTTTTTTATTTATCTGATTTTATTATTGTTACTAAAATCTGTTTTTGTGATTCTTATTTTTCAAGATCTCGAATTATTTCATAGTTTAATTCATTCATTTATTTGAATATTTTGAAAACAAATTTTCATGTATGTGCATATGTGTATATTTTGGAAAATCCTCGTGGAAAATATGATGTAAAATCCTTCAATAATATAATATCTGAATTTATAGGACAGTAAATGGTAGTTCTAAGGCTTTTCATCATATCTTCTCATATAAGAGTCTCTATTTAAATATCACTCTTTATGGAAAACATAGTCTGGCTAGGTGCCAGTCAATGTAGACAATTGCTTCCCAGATCACTAGAAGTGGAACAGAAAATAAATGACTAAATGGAAACAGAATCAATTAGATTCTAACCATTATTAGAAAGCTATTTCTAAAACTTACTTGGGGCCTTATTTTCCTAAGCCTTTAAAAATGTGTCAGTCATATTACTTGATGCATTCATCTTTCATGTCTTGAAAAGT
Organism: Pteropus medius; assembly: GCF_902729225.1. Lineage (NCBI taxonomy): Eukaryota > Metazoa > Chordata > Mammalia > Chiroptera > Pteropodidae > Pteropus > Pteropus medius. The sequence goes on along the minus strand of NW_024352787.1, from coordinate 7,605,185 downwards.
AACCCATTTGTTATGACATTAAAATACAACAGAAACATCCCTTTCTGCTCCTGGTGAGAATGTTCCCTCCCCTACTCCACCCCCAGTTAACTGTTGCCCACGTTGTCCTTTTATTTGCCCCTCTTTCTCCCAATCTTTAACTCTCAGCTGATGTACACCCTACTTCATTATTCACTGAGAAAAGTGACTACAGGGAAACTCCCTCACATTCTATTCATTTTCTCTGCACTCCTACATGTAAAAGGGAACTAACAGTCCTTTTAATTTATTTTTATATGCACTGAATTGCATTTCCTCTTGCCTTTTCAAGGACTTCTCTTCCTCAATGCCTCCTCTCTCTAATTGCCTTAATTTCTTTGTCTCTTTATCAACCTCTTCTTTTGTACTAGGATAATTTTATCAACATAAATATATTCTCTACTACAGTATTTCCATTTGTAAATCTTTCGCCTAATCCATTATCTCCTCTAGTTACTGTCTTATTTTTCTGCTCTTCTTTCTAACAAACGTTCTTTGGTTGTTTTACTTTCTCCAACTTCTTTTCTCCAATTCATTGATCAAGTTACACATATTTGACTTTATTTCCCTTTCCACTGAATCTGTTCTTTTCGAGAGCAACGACTACCTCAGAGTTGCCCATTCCAACAGGAATTTTTCTGTTTAACCTACTTGGCCTCTTGACAGTATTTAACATGTTGCAATACTGATCTTCTGGAAACCTCCCCTCCCGGATTCCTTGACTTAATAGTTTTGGGCTTTTCCTCTTACTTCACTATCTCCTCAAACTCGTCTGTGATTTACTTCCTTCTGTTACTTCTGCCCCAAGATTCGTTTTCCTCTTTCTCTAAATTAACCACATCTTCTTCCTAAGGTATCTTCTCATTCTCATAGCTTTAGATAGCATTCCTGTGCTCACACATCCCAAATCTCTTTCTCTATATTGGTCATATTTCCTTGGTCTGAATTCTAACTTATGAATTCCAACTCTTATTTCACCTGTCTGTCTGAATTGAAATGTTCAAAGAATAGCTGATGATTCCTTCCACTAATTTATTTCTCTCCCTGTTATCTCATCTCATGCAATGGCTCTGGCCTGTTACTCAAGAAAAAAACAAAAACAAAAAACTAAAAATCATACTTGATTCTTCTGTGTTCCACACTGTCATCCCTGATATCCAATTGATTATCAAGTCCTGTTGGTCTAATTGTAAAATATTTCTTGAATTTAACTAAAAGATGTTACTTCTAATTCTAAACTGTACCTGCTCTAAATTATCTTCCTGTTTCCTAAAATATTGCAAAAACCTCTTAATTATAATCCCTGCTCTCATAAAGAGATTTCCCATTCTCTAAATTGTGGCAAGAGTGATCATTTAGAATAAATACGATCACGTCAGTTCTCTGTTTATTCTCCTCTAATTGTTCCACATTGCGTTCTCCATAGTGTCTTTTCATGATCAAACTCCTATTTATCTCTGCAAACACAGGTCTTCCATATTATTTTTTGGTTACAGTCCATGCTTCAGCTATCTGATCTCCATATTGCTCTCCCAGTATCCACGTTACCTTGCTTTGCTTAAAATGACCTTCCTCTCTCCCTCCCCTTTACCTTGCTCATGCTCATCTCTCATATTTCAGCTCAAATGTCTCCTTTTTGAAGAATTCTCCCCTCCCTCCCATATACCATTTAAAGTGGCCTCTGACTATTATTCTTTTTCTAAAATAAATTTATTTATTTAAATTAGTTTCAAGTATATAGTACATTGGTTAGACATCTATAATGTTCATAAAATGATCCCCCCAATTGCTCTCTCCCTCCCCTGGCCCTCCACTTAGCCATCATATTAATGCTAACTGCATTCCCTCTGCCTATTATTCTTTATCATCTTGCTCTGTTTGCTTAACCCTACACCTATCACCACCTGAAACATTCTATTTGGCTTCTTGTTCACTACCCATTTGAATGTCCATTTGAATGGAAGCTCCTAGAGAACAGGGACATTGTCTCCCTAAAACAGTTTTGTTTTTACTTAGGCCTGGGCCAGTATCTGCCTTGTATAGCACTTGATAATAGGTAATTGTTGAATAAACGTATGACTAAATTAATAGATTATTTATAAAGTATGTTTGTTATATAAAAGAGATCAAGGGTTATGGAATTAGATGCATCATAATCTAATCCAAATTAAGCAATCCAATACCCTCAATTGTCTAGAAAATTCAGAAAATAAAGTTGACCTTTGAACAATGCAGGTGTTAGGAGTGTCAATCTTCCATGCAGTCAAAAATCCAAGTATAACTTTTGACTCCCTCAAATACTACTAATAACCTGCTGTTGACTGGAAACCTTACCAATAACATAGCTGATTAACACATTTTTCCCCCCCAGGGAAATTTGGGTCCATGCCAAATAGTAATGGAATATTAATTATCTTCTGAAAGAAATTCAAATTATCTAGTCCTACCAGTCCCGGGGAAGCATCTGAGCCTTTGCAAGTGGGGTAAGAAAGGGCTTCTCAGGGCATTTCTTTCTGGGGCCTTTGTGGGAAGATACAGCTCATGGAAAAGGTTTGAACGTTGTCAGTCTCTGATTGAGTGGGGCTAAAGGACTCTCTGGGGTTACTCTTTGATGCTTAGAAGGATAGATGTCAAGGCTGCAAGGTCATTCAGCCTCTGTACACCTGGTGTTTTGTTTTGGGTGGCAAAATTATGCTGAGAGACTGAGACTGTCTTTGCTAATAGTTTATTTAACACAGGTTCACTGCAGAAATAATAATTTCACAAGTTAATAGCATTCAGGATAATGTCTCTTAATCAGCCAATACAAATATAATATTCTTCAAAACAACGATAGATTAATCACACTGTTATTCTAGCAAGGGGAGATAAAAAAAATAATAAAATCCAAATTTGGTTTGAAGTGTACATTTTATGAGTTGGTATTTAGGAGAGATGACTTAGACAACTGAGAACTGACTTCCAGCTGCCAGTGCAAAAATCTCAAAGTCCCTTGTTGCTAGAGCACGTTGCTAGGGAACGACAGTGCTGGTGTTGATGAGCAAGTGGATGTCCTCAGAGGCATTGCCACATGACTTTTACTACTGCTGATAAAGAGTAGCCTTTACCAGGCAAGAGCTAATGCCCTAAAGGTCTTTGGAGAGCTATTTAAGTCAACAAAGAGTTGCCTTGCCCAGAAGGAAACTCAGGTATGCCTCACAAACTATATTTATAGTCTAAATGTCCCCTTGCCAGAATGGCTTCTCCATATGTTCTTATCAATAAGCCACCAGTGGGGCCTCTCAGCAGCAGAGTTTCTGAGTGCTTATCAATGACAGTAGATGAGATGATGACATCTTGATACAACTTACTTCATTCTTATATCAAAACTGCTAAAAAAGCCTTTTTTTTGGTCTTTGTCATAAACGAATGGATTTGAAATCATATCAAATCAAAACACAACACCTGAGAAAAATCAGTCTTAAAAAGGAGATGTGATTTCAGTCACATATTTTGGATGTTTATATGTATTATACACAGTAGTGTTACAATAAAGTAAGAGAAAAGAGTGCTAAGAAAATCATAAAGAAAAGAAAATACATTTACAGTATTTATTGAAAAAAATCTGCATATCAGTGGACCCATGCAGTTCAAATTCATGTTGTTCAAAAGTCAATTGTATAAATAATCCAAGAAGACATGAAGCAACAGCACAGCTCAGAGAATAAAAATAAATACATTAAGTTTAAAGGAATGCTTTTGTTTCTTTTATAAAAAAGTTACAAAGAAACATATATATAATTTTAGAAATCTTAGCAAATATATAAGAAAAAATAATCTTAGATCACTAGCTATCTTATCAACTGAATAAAACCTCAGTTAATATTTTGTTATCTAATTTTTAGGTTTTTTTTCCCTTGAAGATCTACTTATGGTTATTGAGTACTAGTGGCTAGTGCAAATGAGGAACTGAATTTTTAATTTACTTATTTACTTATTTATTTTTAACAAAATTAAAATAAAACTAAATCAATATAAAGCATTTTTTTCAAACACGATTTTATTATTTGGTATGACAGCATTTTGCTTTATTGAAAATATAATATTTGAATTGAGAAGTGCTGTAAATGTGAAATATATACTGGATTTTAGAGATACGATATAAAAAAAATGCAAAAGTTCTTAGTAATAACTTTTATGGGTTACGTGTTGAAATAACAATATTTTGGATATAATGGATTAAATAAAATATATTTTTAAATTTAATCTATTTTTTTTATTTTTCTGAAGTGGTCATCAGAAAATTTAAATTACATAAGTGGCTTACATTATATTTCTATTGAATAGCACTTCTATACAAATACATATATTTCTACATATGTATATACACATATATAGGTTTCTTATAAATCATAATCTTTTATAGACTACTTCCTAGACTTAGTAATATGCAAACATTCTTTGAAGTCAATAAATACAGATCTAAATTTATTTAGTCTTTTTGAATGATTGTTCAGTATTTCACTGTGAGGAATATTAGATATATTCTTTATTACTGGACATTTAGATGGTTTCTAAATTTTCACTTTTAGATGCAATGCTAAGGAAAACACATCAAGGAATATTTTTATTCATAAGGGATGGCTATAAAGGCCAAGTATTTTCTATGCTAAATTTTAAAAGAATTGGAGAAGGCCTAAGAATATTTTTAGAAAATTGTTAGAGTAATGAGAATATGGAAAACAAAAGCAATAGTGAATTATTGTATGTAAAAGTAAAAGAATGGGATGGAGAATCAGTCACAATGGGTTCCAAGGGGAGCACAAATAGAGGCAAGAAGAGTTTTCAATAACAATGGAAGCAGTGACAAACAGAAGACAGAAGTGGCTTAAACCAGGGACATTAGGGCTTTCTAAAGACATTGGGTCCAAATGATCTTACCTAATTCCCACATATGTTGTTGTAATAGAATAATATTCTTAGGATATTAAACAAGATATCTAATATGTTTGATACCTTCTGTTTAGTAAGACAGAAAGTAAATAACATATTATGAAGATTTTTATCAACAATTAATTTTTTTAATTGTATTTAAGGAAGTTCTAACTCTCTGGAAAAATACATTATATCATGATTTCACCTCTCTGAGAATGCTTTTATAGTTTTAGGTGAATGAAATACTATCATTTAAAAAACAATAGAATACAAGCTCAGTGCAATTGAGTCTTTTTCATTTGTTTGTTCATTTCATCAAAAGGGTTTTGACTCCTATGTCCTACATTAAAATTTTACTACAATTTTAAACACTTTAAATGGATAAGTGGATCTAAGCATTGTTAAATTTCTAGCAGTTACATCTTTTATATAAATATCTTGGAAATTCAGTTAGAAGCCACTCCTCTCTACATCATTTCTGTAGTGTCTTAGAAGCAGCACCTAGAAGCTCTGCCAGTTACTGAATATTTTACAAAGGGTATGTCAATTAATCTCTCTGAAAGTCAATTTCCTCATATATAATATGGGAACAATAAATCTTATACTACCTATGTCACAGGTTGTCATGAGAATCAAATGAGCTAAAATATATAAACACATTTTGAAAACCAAAATATATTTCTGGAAACAGAAAAATTTTAATAGTAATAACAATAATTCTGCATTTTGTAAATATTTATTATATTAGGAATCTTATGATTGCAAGAGATAGAAATCAACTCAAAGTAGCTTAAGTGGGGGGAGCAGATGGAGGGGAGGAGAGAAAGGACTGATATAAAAACATCTCCTGGTATCTTAAACCAGAAGCACACCAAAGTCTCTGGAAAAAGACTAGAACTCATTACTTTTCCTCTCTCTTCTCTTCCATTCGTTTTGTTTGTCTGAAGCATTTTTAAAAATTATCTAGAGAGAGATTTCTTCTGCTTCTCCTTGAGTGAAAATTTGACTATCCATAAATCCAGAGCATATATTTTATAGATCCAGCCACCTAAGGACACTGATATCTCTTTCATTTCCAACTACCAATACATAGGGAATGTGGTTATGCTTGGATTATATGCCTGCCCATAGTCCTGTATGGTGAATGATTAAGGACAAGATGACCTTTTGGTGAATACTGCTATTCTCAATAGATAAGAAAAGATACCCTTTTTCCCTCCCAAGAAAAGGGACTGTAGAATATAAAATTCCTTAAGTATCCACTACTCTCTTTAACATTCCAAAGTACTTTTGCATATGAATAGAATGTGGGGGTGGGGGCGAGAGGGGGAAGAATTATCTTAACAAATAGAAACAGAATTTCTCTGAGGAATGAAACTTTTTGTTGAGGAAGAAAAAAACACCTTGGCAAGCTATTTGAAAGAGAAGTGAGATCTTGAGGGTATGGGTGCCAGCTGAGTCCCAAGAATAAAAGAATGTTTAAGGGTACTCTGCTTCAGAAAATGAAAGGCATTGCATTTTGCTCCTAAGAGGACTGGAGGGGAAAAAGAAGACTGGGAGGTAAAAAGACCAAGAAATGCTTTGCATCAAAGCTGCCTGGAGTAAAAAACGTGTGAAAAATCTCCCAGATGGTAGGATACCCCCAGCACTTCTCTCACTTCAAAAAAAATAATAATAATTAAACAAACAAACAAACAAATAAATAATAAGAAAAAAAACTTAAGAAATATCACCTATTTGTGATTTTCAGTTGTTTCTGTGTCATTTGGGTGATATGTCTGCTCTGTGGACATTACATGAATGAAGTAAGAAAGTGAGAGAGTGCATGTAAATTAAGTATGTCTGGACTGAATCAGTACAGTGTTAAGCGTGGAAAATTTTCAAGTGAGCAAACTAGCTAAATCAGCTACAGGGAAGAAATATCTTTAGATATCAGAAGTTGTCCTACTTGCTTGTGTGTGGTTTAGGAAGTGTATTGTATAAAATATGTAGATGGCCAATGTCTGCTTCTGTAATCCATTTACTTGTTAATTAAGGGTGTTGTTCCGGGCAAAGATATGCTAAAAGCCAACTTCCACTTCTGTAATCTGCTGGCTTGTTCAGGAGACCACCAGGATATGGTCTTGAGCTTTATCAGCTGCCTGCTCTGAAAGCTCAGGGCTGATCTCCTCTAGCCCTGCGTGGTAGAGAGTCAGTCGCCGGCCGGCTAATAAAGGCTCATAATTAATCTCGATTGGCTCCGTGGGTCTCAGAATCATTCGCGCCAGAACATTTGGAGGCCCCAGCGAGATTTTTTCCAGAGAGAGAAGGGGAGTTTTCTCTGAGACCCACGACCCGGTCCCTCCGGGTGGGGCACGACCGCGTCCAGGGGGCGGCCGCTGAGAGACGTTCCTCAGCCCCGGACGCCGGGCGGCCCTAGATCGGAGAGACCAGTGGACAAATATTCCTGAAAATTGGACACGAGCCTTCTGTTCCTGTCTCACCCGTGAGTTTGTCTAAGAGTAATCTTAGACCTGTTTCTGTTCCTGTCTCACCGGTGAGTTAGTCTAAGAGTAATCTTAGACCTGTTTCTGCCTGTGGGCCCTGAGAACTAGTGGAAGGCTGGACGCAGCACAACTTCCCTAGTACGGTCAGGTCTGAGACGTCAGATCCTGACCCAGTACCTGTTTCGGATTCAGTTTCTGATACGCTAGCGTTTTGTGTTATCTGTAGTCTGTTTTGTCTGCCTGTATTGTGTATGTTTGTCCAGACAGGTAGAATGTACTGTTACCCTCCTATTGCCTGGGTCTTTATAAGTTTACTTATCGTGGTTTCCGTCAAGTTTGTCTCATTGTCTGATCGTTCTGGTCCCTGAATGTCTCATGTGATTTTTCTTGTTATTCTTTTTAGTTTATTAATTCTTCATTTTGCAGGGTTTCTTGCTGTTACAGCACCGCCCGAGTGGCCACCTAAGTCACCGAGTGGACCTTGTCCAACATTCTTACCTTTCACAGGACTTTTATTCTCATTCACGTCCATCCCCGCCACCATGGGACAGGCTTCTTCTAAGCCCACTCCCTTGCGGTGCCTTGTGGACAATTTTAAGGATTTCAGGCGACGGGCCTGAGGTTATGGGTCATCAGTCACTTCGTTTGATCTCCAGAGGCTCTGCCAAGTGGACTGGCCAGCCTTCGCAGTTGGATAGCCATCTGAGGGTTCCTTTGATTTGCAGACTGCATTCAGAGTCAGAAGTGTTGTTTATGGGAATCCTGGTTACCCTGATCAGGCCCCATACATAGATGTTTGGATAGACATTATGTCTGATGCTCCTAAGTATCTGAAAAATTGTCAGAGTAAGTCAGACTCTCCGGTGACTGACTCTCTGCCGGCGCCTGCCTCTCATACGGTTCTTCTGGCGGAGCCAAGGAGCATTCCGGCACCTCAGAAACCCCTTGAACCTGTTCTACAGGCACATCCGGAGGATCCGGAGATCCTCAATCCCCCTCCCTATTGCTCTCCTGGTAACCCCTTTAGGCCTCCTGATTCTCGGGAGGCATCCCCTCTTCAGAGCCCACCACATACTCGGACAGGGGCTGTCTACTACCCTCCACAGGATCCTGACCCCATCCCCAATTCGTCGCAACCTGTAGCTGTCCTGGCGCCTCTCCGACAGATAGCCCCACCTGGGGGAGACACCCAGACCTCTTTCATGGTGTATGTCCCCTTTTCAACTAGTGATTTATATAATTGGAAATTGCAAACTCTGTCCTTCTCAGAAAAACCCCAAGGCTTGACCTCCCTTTTAGAATCCATCTTCTTCACCCACCAACCCACGTGGGAGGATTGCCAGCAGCTCTTACAGGTTTTGTTCACTACAGAGGAGAAGGAACGCATTCTAAGGGAAGCTGCAAGGGGGGGTCTCAGACCCCACTGGGCAGCCCATCACTGACCCCACACGGGTACAACTTGTATTTCCCAGCACCCGACCCGACTGGAACCCCAAGATCAAGCCACCCTTTTGCCTGATGATGACCCTCAACAGCCATCACATGATTGTCTCGAACTTTTGGATAACATCACTTGCCTCAGGCCAGACCTGACTGACGTCCCGTGGCCTCAACCGGATGCCACACTGTACACCGATGGAAGCAGCTTCGTCGCAGAGGGAGTCAGTCCTTACAGGCACTGCACTTGGCAAGGAAGCAGATTCAGCACTTAATCTCCGCCACCCTGGAGAGCCCTGGACAGTCACTTAAACTTCATAGCCACTCCCCTGGTGACTGGACTTAGGTAAAGAAGACACAGCCAGCTGCCCGTGAGCCCCGCTGGGAAGGACTCTTTTCCTGTCATCCTCACCCCTCCCACCATGGTCAAGGTTGCTGGGAGACGTCATTGAATTCATCACACCCGCAGCAAGGCTGCTCAACCACCACCAGAGACTGAGAAATGATGCGTTCGCCCAACAGGAGACCCTCTCTCAAGATAAGACTCTCGCGGGTTTAATTATAATTTGATTAATTGCTATTAATGTAAGAGGGAATTCTCATCAACCTTAACTACTGGAGAGAAAATGCTGGATTTTGTGTCCTAGTTCATGTCATTCCTCAGGTCTACTTTTACTCTGGTGAAGGGGGGCGGGAACACTTCCAAAATCTAGGGGCCAGAGTAAAAAGGGCTCCTGTTTTAGTTCCTCTTTTAGTGGGAATAGGGATAGCAGGATCTACTGCAGTAGGAACAGCAGCCCTTGTTACTAGAAATTCCAAATATAAGGCCTTAAGCCAACAAATAAATGAAGACCTATCCACTCTGGAAAAATCTCTCAATCACCTTAAGACCTCTCTTAACTCCTCGGCTGAAGTAGTCCTGCAGAACAGAGGAGGACTAAACTTTCTCTTCCTAAAACGAGGTCTTTGCATAGCACTAGGTGAAACTTGCTCTTTTGATGCTAACCATTTTGGAATTATACGAGACAGCTTAGCACTAATAAGACAGAGGGTTAAAGACAGAGAAGAATGACTTAAGCGTGGAGAATCTTGGTATGAAGGACTTTTTTTAATAACACCCCTTAGTTAACAACTCTAACAGCCAATACAGGCTCCCTTATTCTAGTCTTCCTGGGCCTTTTGTTTGGGCCCTGTGTAATTAATTGGATAACTGCCTATGTCAGAAAGCGGGTACGGGCAGTAAAACTCATGGTTCTCAGAACTCACTACCGGCCACTCCAGGTTGAAGATTCAATGGTTTGAATTCCCCTGAAAACCAGTGGGGAATGTTAAGGGTGGAAAATTTTCAAGTGAGCAAACCAGCTAAGTCAGCTACAGGGAAGAAATATCTTTAGATATCAGAAGTTGTCCTACTTGCTTGTGTGTGGTTTAGGAAGTGTATTGTATAAAATATGTAGATGGCCAATGTCTGCTTCTGTAATCCATTTACTTGTTAATTAAGGGTGTTGTTCCGGGCAAAGATATGCTAAAAGCCAACTTCCACTTCTGTAATCTGCTGGCTTGTTCAGGAGACCACCAGGATATGGTCTTGAGCTTTATCAGCTGCCTGCTCTGAAAGCTCAGGGCTGATCTCCTCTAGCCCTGCGTGGTAGAGAGTCAGTCGCCGGCCGGCTAATAAAGGCTCATAATTAATCTCGATTGGCTCCGTGGGTCTCAGAATCGTTTGCACCAGAACAACAGGAAATGTGTGTGAAAGCAAAAGCAAAGGCAGTACATCAGCCAGAATCTTAAGGGCAGGGAGGCAGCAGCTGATTCAGAGTTATAAATTCATCATTTCCTACGATCTGCCCAACAACTTGTCAAGTAATTAAATCAGATATCATTACCATTTGACAGATGAGGAAACTGAAGATAATCATTTATCCAACATCTTACAGCAAATTAATTTCGGAGCAGGACTCAAGCCTATATATCTCCTCACTCCTTGGCTCATGTTACTGGACTGAATTTACTTTATTTCCTTCAACTGTTATGACAACCACAGAATAGTGGTAGCATACCTTAGTGGCAAGAATCAAGAAGACATTTCCTTTAATGAAATGCTTTTAATGAAACCACTAAGATGACCTTTCATTCATTTATCCATTCACATAATATATATTTATTGAATTCCTACCCTGTGTCCAGCAGTATGATAGGTGATAGCTCTTTGCTTATGAGTAAGAATAGTTTGACCAAAGTGAATCTTAAAATTGTGAGAGAAAAAAACTAAATTGTAGTAAAGGACCATGAAATTCAGTGTTCTTGATTTTTTTTTGATTTTTTTATTTTATTTTATTTTTTTTGGTACTCTGAAATTGCAGCGTCACATGAAGTCTGATCTGGTGTCAGCAGCAGAACTAAATAGTTAAGAATCCAAAACTAACCACATCAACCTTTATAGGCTGCTAGTGGGAATGTAATGGTGTAGCCGCTTTGAAAAACAGCTTAGCAGTTTCTCAAAAAGTCACACATGAAGTTACCACATACCTGAGCGATTCTACTCTTAGGTATATGCCCAAGATAAATGAAAATAGGAATTCAGACAAACATTTGTACACATATGTTCATATTAGCACTATTCACAATAGTTTCAAAGTGGAAACAATTCAAATGTCCACCAACTGATGAATGGAAAAACAAAATATGGCATATTCATACAAGGGAATGATATTATTCAGCAACAAAAAGAGATGAACACTAACCACACTGCAATCACAGTACTTTCATTGCTATATTTTCCTTTTCAAAGTTTTCCTGTGCTTTCCAAATTTGCTTCAGTCAGCCACTTTATGTTAAAAAGGAGTCTCGATAATCTAATGGAAGTTGAACTGCTTAGATAGTGTTCTCAGAATAAACTTGTTGTTGCTGAAAAAGCAATTGTTAGTGGTTTGACTTAGTACAGATCAGTTGTTCATCTCTGCTTTGAGACTTGTTAGAGGGTAAGGGTCAAACTTTGATAATTATTTTCAATTTTACTTTCTAGGATCATGAAATACTTGGAAAAGTGCCCCACCAATTGAAACACTCGTATCCAGGAGTCCCCAAAGAGCTGTTTAGAAAAGGGACAGGAACACTCTGTGAATCAAAACACCACTCTGTCAGTAGCTGTGCATCCCCTGACATCTAAAGTAGAGCTTTGTAAAGGATGAGGTTAAACTTGTGGCTAACGTGTGAGGGGTGAGCAGCACCTCCCAGTCAACACAGCGAACACATGTTAAACATTTGTGGGCCAACATTCTCGGCCTTGCTTGTGAAAACTGTGCCCCAGGCAGGCCTTGAGCCCGTTTACCCTCCAAAGTGGATCAAATGGAAAAGAGAAGCTCTGCAGAGGCCCTGCCTGCATCTGCCCACTCCATGGAGATTAGAAGCAGGATATGTAAGGAGTATATGGACTCCAGAGACTGTCGTAAAGAGGAAATCGGTGTACTGGAACCCATTCCACGTCTAGGTTTCTGGACTACTGAGTTACTTATCTTCCTGGGTGTTAGGGGAAGAGTAACAGTGAGCTGGAAATGAGGGGGCAGAGATAGGCCAGGCACAGGAAAGGTAACAAAGATTTTCTTTCAATTCATGTAATTTCCCCACTCACAGGAGATTTAGAATCTGATCTTCAGCATTTGACTGATTGACTCTCTTTTTTACATGCTGCTGTAGTTAGGTATATGGAACTACAGATAATTTTGTGTCTTAGAGCTCCTCATATGTGATCCCCTCCATTCAATGACCCTGAACTCTTACAAAGAGTTCCTTAGAACTTAGTATGAAACATAATTTACCCCCTTTAGTCCCTGGCCCATACATAGCCTAATAAGGTCTTGAAAGTTAACAGATGCTTGCTAAACTCGTTACTACATTATTTGGAATAATATTGCCAATAACTGTAATTAACACAGGAAAGCACTCAGTGCTTCTCTGAATCCCTTTGGCCTGGCTCCTACCCCCAGTCCTGGATCAATCCTTCTGTTGCAGTTCCTGCTGAGCCCAACAAGAGACACACATGTCAGTTTCACAGCTTAAACAGAAAGCTACAGTGAAAGAAAAACAGCTGAGCCGGCAGGAAGCACAAACTGAGGGAGAGGTGTCAGTACAGCTATTTTTTAATACAACGTAGTAAATAAACACATAGACTCCAGGTAGCTCTTTCCTGGACAAGCTCTAGCCTATGCTTCAAGCTTAGCCCAAAGTTTGTATGATCCTTTATTAGAACAGCATTTTTGAAACATTGTTAGTCAAACAAATATGGGAGAGAAAAAAAAGATATGTCCTCATTTTTCGGCTTATTCTCAAAAAAAAAAAAAAAAGAAGGAAGCTTGTGCACCATGAAAAGACAAGGCAGATAGAAGTCTCAGAAATATGAGCACGCAATATGCCAGGAACTGCGTTATGCATTACAACATGTCTGCTGATATATCCAGTTTTGAAAAATAAATTGAGGCTTACAAATTCTAATTTAGAATGAAATTAGAATAACTTTTGACTACTGTAGAGTGGTCTACATGGCTCTATAGGATCTGGCCCCTGCCTACCTTGCAGCCCTCACCTCTCTCATTCCCTACTTCTCTCATCTTCACTATTATGCTCTGTCAAACTGACCTTCGAGTTCTTTGATTAGGCCAACCTCAATTCTACCCAAGGGACTTTACACTTGCATTTTGCCAATGAGAGATTGGAATTTTCTTCCCCCAAATCTGGTTTCTTCTAGTTCTCAGCTCAAAAGCTTCTCCTCCTCAGGATAATCTTCCTAAATATTCAGTGGAAAATACCTAATTCTTCCCTCACAGAAGCTCTCTGTTGTGGTGAGGTATATCAGACTGTGGCCGTGAAGGTGTATCACTCAGATTACCCTTTAGGGGAGTGTAGTTGCCTGATTGCTTCAAACTGCCCCACCTTTAGAGTGCTTACACATAGGCCTGAGGCCTCTTTCGAGGCTGCCCAGAGTCCCTGACTGAGCAAGGTGGGGATACTAGACCCAGGCCATTTCTGCCTAAGGCATGTCTCCTTTAATGAGCAAATTTACTAAGGGGTTGGGGAAGGGGTCCCTACCTGCCTGGCCAAGACTTCCTTAGTGTTATACCAAAGTCTGAGGCTCTTCCTACCCAACCTTTTCTCTTTTCTTTTCTCCTTCCCCAGGAGTCAGAGCTGTATCCCACTTGATGGTTCTCCCTCATCTCCTTCTGTTCTCCTCTCCTTTTTATCCTCTATAAGCACTTTCCCCAATAAAACTCTTCCATGTCTAATTCCTAGTATCTGCTTCTCAGAAGACCTGACCTGATATATTCTTTTGTAAACAGTTTGCTAAACAGTTTGCAATCCTGTCTAGATTTTTACATCTTAGTCAAGAATTCTTTACAGCACTTACAACTATGTTAAAATATATCTTGTTTGATTCATTTACCTATTTATTTTACATCTCTCCCCTATTACTGCCCCTCTCACCACCCCAGTGTAATAGGTCTTATTCACCACCTTATTCCTAGTGCTAAGAACATTGCTTGGCTTGTGATAGGTCTTCAATTAATATTGTCGAATGAATGAATGAATGGTATAGAAGACTGGATGTATACTCTAAATCCAGCTCCTGACCATTTATCCATTTACACTGCATATTTACTATTCTAGACATTGAAGATTAATCAGTAAACAAATGAGAAAACAAAGTCTCTGCTCTTTTGAATATATCTTCAAGTGAGGGAACACGGGCAATAAAAAAATAACCACCAAAATGTGTTACGTGGTAAGAGTTACAAAGAAATGACAATGCATAGTAAGGGAATGAATGTGACAGGTGGTTGGTTAGGGAGTATATCTCCCTTAGGAGGTGACATTTGAACCGACATTTGAATGAAATAAGGGAGCAAACCAAGCAGATCTAGTGGAAGAGTGTTCCAGGCACAGAGAACAGAAGTGCAAAGGCCCAGTGATGTAGTGTGTTTGGCAAGTTCAAGGAAAGTTTGGAGGTCAGTGAGGCTGAACCACAGAGAGCTAGAAAGAGAGTAGCAGGAAATAACAGGTGAAAGGGGTGAACGTGATAAATCAGGCACATTCTTGAATGCTATCATAAGAACTTTAGATGGGATTTTTCTCTAAGTAAGATAGAAAGTGTATGGATAGTTCTGAGTAAAGGAATGACAATATCTGATTGACATTTTCAAAGGATGACTATTGTAGCTATGTAGAAAATAATACTTGATAATGGTGGAAGCACAGGGACTAGAAAGCAGGCTATTGTGATATCCCATTGATGTCTTGAACTAGGGTATATCAGTGGATGATGATATTTGGCCAAATTCTGGATATATTGGAAGGCAGAGTTAACAGGATTTCCTGACAAATTGGATATATAGGGTTTGAGGGAAAGGGAGGAATCAAAGATGATGCCAGTTTTTGGGCTGAGCAAACAGAAGGATGGAGTTACTAATGACTATGCTTTCCTCCAGTCAAGCTTAGTTGTACAGGAGCAGACACAGATAGGCTAAAAGCTGATTTTTAAAAAGTCGAGGCTTTTCCTGTTGACTACAATGATGGGAGTGTTTTAAAGGTATATCCTTGTGGGAGATGGAATGTAAGTCGCAGAAGGAGAGAAATTAGCATGTGACAGGGGTGAGAAACAGGGAAAAGACATGTGGTTAATGGACGGAAGGTCTCTGAGGTATTGAAGAATTAATGGTGATGAGGAATCAGAGGGAGTAAGATGGAAAAATCAGTGGTAGAGGTCAGAAAGTGTGGCAGCCATGCTCTTTCCTTTGTACCATAACAATTTCCTTTTCTATCCCGGCACAATACTTGAGAAGAAGAGTCATAGCTAAAATGAAACAATAAAAGAATCCCAAACCCTTTTCTCCACCTACCATCCTATGTGTCTACCATTCTTCATAGTTAAAATTCTTAAAAGTTTCCTTATTAACCTCTGCATTCTCAGCATTTACATACTTCTTAATTTTACATGGCATGGCTTCCATTCACAACACTACATTGAAATGCTTTGGTATATTTGCCAACTATCTCCTGTTGTAATGATGAACTCATAGGAATTAAGAATTATTAGGACCTTGCAGATGATCTAATTCAACACACTCACTTTTATAGATAGGGATACTGCACTTTATAGAGGTTAAGGGACTTTCAAAGACAATGACAGGTGGGTGAAAAAAGAGCTTTGAATTGGTCTAAGGTTATCTGATTACCTGCCTAGAGCTTCTTCTACTATACCACTATTGCCAATTCTCTTTTTCTTTATACTTGTATCTGCAGATATTTTCAATGCATATGAAATTATGTATCACCCTTTTTTTTTCTTAACCCCTCTCTCCTTTATTTACATACTGTTATATTCCTCAATACCCCCTGGCTTCATCAACAATTATTTAAAAACTTACCTGCTTCAGTAGGAAATTAAACTTCCTGTAAATGTTCTCCAAATATTTCTGAGAGTCCATCAAGGTGGCCTTAAATTCACATGTGCTCACAAAACCAGTATGTTGCTTGAAGTCACTGCCTAATAACTTGCATGATTTTCTTCTTTTTCAGTTACCTTTTGTCATAGGCTGTCTGTGAAGCTACTTGAGGGAGACCGAGTGCAGCCAATGGTGAAGTGCCCTTCGGGATATCCAAATCCAAAGCTCTGTCTTTAGATGCTTTCAATCCATTAATGTTTGGGTGCTTGAGAAATGGTATGTTTCATGCAGAGACAATGGCCTCTACATTATCTCTGTCCCACAATGTTGTAACCTGCACATCAAAGAATGCTGCTTGCCTTATAATGTCTCTCCGTAATAATTCAATGGGCTTTTGTTTTTCAACCTTTGCCTAAGAATATCATAAAATGGTTTTGGTTTGGGGCCCTTATATCTATAATTATAGAAGGGTACAGGTGCCATGCTAGCCTGTCTAGTCTCCTAATTATTCCTAGCCTAACCCAAACCAAATTCTCTTCTTATTTAGAAAGCAAAAACCTCAGTGTAGGTAATGGAGAGGTGTCCATATGTCACATCTCCTCCCAACTTAGCCAGACAAAATACATACTGCCCTTCTGATCTCTCTCTCTCTCTCTCGCTCGCTCTGTATACATATGTCATGTTGTTGTCTTGTCTCTGTCTTCTTCTATGGTTCCTCCTTATCAACACACCATGCCAATACATCTCAGATACACAATCCTTTCCTACTTGTGCTTGTTTGTCTGATGGCAGGATGAATAGGGATAAATTTGAAGGCCAGAAGAATTTTCCGAATTTTAATCTCATGTCTGACACTAATCCCGACTTCTGAATAATATAAAATATCAAGGGTGGAAGAGATCCTAAAAGTTCATCTATCTCTAGATCATTCCCAATATGCGACAATCCTGTCTAGATTTTTACATCTTAGTCAAGAATTCATGTGTTGCTGAGCTTCCCTATTTTCCCTGGAGGAATTTCATACTATGTTTTCTCATATCAAGGTAAAACTTGTTTGCTATAGCTTCCTTCCAATACTTCTAAATCTACCACCTTGAATCTAGACAGAAAATGTCTATCACCTCTGATTTATGATATCTCTTCAGTCACTTGGAAATACCTATCACATCACTTTGGATCTTCTCATTCCTATATTAAATATCCCCAGTTTCTTCAAATACTCCTTATGACACAGTTTGGAGTTTCTTTAAGACCTGAATGCTTTCAGCTGAATGTGTCCCAATTTATGTTTTAATATATGTCCCTAACTCCCTAATACATGATGCTCAGTATTATTCAGCAATAAAGATAATTGAAGTATTGACATATGCTACAACATGGATGAACCTTGAAAATATGCTACATGAAAGAAGTCAGTCAGAAAAAACCACATACTATATGTTTCCTTTTATGTAAAATGTCAAGAATGGGAAAATCTAAACAGACACAAAGTAGATTCATTGTTGCCTAGGACTAGGGGTGGTGGTGGTGGTGAAAAGATTGGGAGATAATGGCTATGGGGTATGGGGTTTCTTTTTGAGGTGATGAAATGTTCTAGAATTGATTGTCATGCTGGTTGCACAGCTTTGTAAAATACTAAAAGCCATTGAATTGTACACTTTAAATGAATAAATTTTATGGTCTGTGAATTATATCTCAATATAGTTGTCTGAAAAATATGATGTCCAGAAGGGAATCAAACAGCAATCTGAATTAGGTTGCTTTAATCTCTGTATTTCAATTTCATTCTCTATAAAATAGGTGAGTTAAGAATATCTGCTCCACCTCCTTGACAAGATTGTTGAATCACATTTTGCAACATCATAATTATGTAAATTATTAATTTGAGTGACTCTTACTACTTCTTATCTGGATTACTAACACAATCATCTTGCTGGTAACTCATTTGTTTTGTTGGGTAAGAGATTTTTTAAACACCTATTACCCAACTAAAGAGAATGTAAGGAACATTTTGTACCCATTGTATAAATTCCAAATCTGCTCCTTAATATTTAAAGCTATATTCCAACTTTGTCTTACACTTCCTAGCATTCTTCACAGCCAAACTACATTTCAATTATAAAACAATTGCTTTCTCCAACGTCTTCTTTGCATATTAACCTTTTTAGCTGGTTTTCCCTCTCAAACAAAATATACCCTGTTATGAACTGAATGTTATGTCCCCTTGCCAAATTCATGTCAAAACTCTATCCCCAATATGACGGTATTTAGAGATGGGGCCTTTGGGAGGTAATTAGGTTTGTATGAGATTGTGAAGGTGCCTCCCACGCCTAGTAATGGGATTAGTGTCCTTAAAGAAGAAGAGAGACCAGAGCTCTTTCTCTCTACATGTGAAGGCATATCAAGAAGGTAGCCATCTGTAAGCCAGAGCATCCTCACTGGGGAACTGAATGAGCTAGTACTTCGATCTTGGACTTCCCAGCCTCCAGCACCATGAGAAATAAATTCCTGTTGTTTAAGCCACCCGGTTTACAGTATTCTGTAATGGCAGTGAAAGCTGATCAATACATACCCCTTGAAACTCCCAACAAATCCCCAGTCATGGCTTCCTTCAAAAGTTTTTTAAAAAATTTTCTTCTCTTGGAATTCCTTGCCCCACGCCCCCACAGTACTGATTACTCCATTACTCTGTATTCTCTTATATAAAGCTAATTTTCAGTTCTTATTCATCCATGTATTACAATTTAACCATTCACCTACTTGACAAGCTTCTCAAATGAGAGGTAATGTGTATAATTCTGTTACACCTTTTTTTTCTATCCAAAGTACAAGTTCTGTAGTCATTTACCAGTACGCGGTTATGATTGCTTCTTCTTTTCTCACAATTGTTGGTCTCACCCCCTATGTGGCTAGAAGCTTTTAGGACACACAATAACAGATAATCCAAAATGGCTGGTACACAAAGATTGTAAATTTACTCCATCAAGTTTAATTTCAGAGTTTCTGCTGAACACCAACATTCAGAGTGCCAAGAAATACAAAGTAGAAGGTAATTAAGTACAAATTTAGGCTTGCTCTTTTTTGTTGTTATATTACAAAAGGTCATAGCAAAATTTGAGGCAGTTCTTGAAATCGTATCTCGAGTCCAGCAGATTTGACTTTTGTAGAACAGGAAAGGACATGTCCAATACGGAAGAAATTGACAATCTGCTAGCTCATAGGCTTGGCTTAAGTGACTCACTCTAAAGTTATACTGCCTGTAGCATTAGCTCAGGCTCACCTTCATGGAAACAACTTTTACTAATCGTTTTTAGAAAATAAGATTTCCAGATGGGAACCAAAGAGCAATTTCTTAATTTTTAATACATCAAAGAAAATGTTTTTCTTTACTATCAACCCCATATTCTAATCAATCAACGATTCTCTGCGATGACTGTAAGGGAAAGGTAATGCGACTGACAGGCAGAGATCAGACCTTAAATCTATGCTCATTCTTTTGCTGTTGGTGCTGCTCCCCCAGAGTAGTGAGCTAGAAGAATGTAGCAACAATACGGATCAACTCCATCTCGTTTTATGGGTGAGGAAGCTAAGGCCTACAAAAAGAAATGACATGCCCAGTGGCTTACGATTTACTAACATATTCATCAACATTAGCTCAAAACCTGGCTTGGAAACTTACATGCCGCCCCAGAGGAAGACGGTTATGGTGTGGAGCAGATTTGTGTGGGTGTGTTTTATTCTTCTTGTCCTTTTAAAATATACTCTTGATTCTTTGCCTCACATTTTCTCAAGTTGTGAGGAAATCCTTCAAAATGTTCTCTGCTTGTGAAAAGAAACGTGAGGATGGAAGGAGGGAATGTCAGAAGGAAAGAAAAACAACAGGAAGGAAGAAGGTTACCCTCCTCCAGTCTGGAGAGACTCCCCCTCTCCAGACTTTTCAGTTCCCCAGTGTCCCCATCTCTGCTTTCTCTGCTTTCGCCACGGCTCCATTCCCTTCCCAGCTCCTTCTATTTCCCACAGTCCTGAAAGCCAGCCGACAGAGGTTTACATTTCGAAAACCGGAGCTGGGCATGCTCAAACGCCCAGGACTGGCTTTTTTCGGCTACCAACTTTGGCAGCTCTCCCACCCTCACTCCGAAGGGTCAGGCAGGTCCGCACAGATCCCTGGGTGTGAGCAAACGGGAAGAAATGATCCCACTCCGGCGGAGGGAGCGAGGTAGGAGTGTTCGCTGGACAGTCGAGGTTCGGCGGGCGGGGACAAGGAGCGCTCGCGGGGGTGGCAGGCCCTGGCCCGCCGCGCTGTCAGGGGTCCGCGGCAGCGCGCGCGCCCGTCCGAGGGGGCGCTGTCCGAGGGCACGTGCGCGGGAGCGCGCTCTGGGAGTGGTCCCCCGGCGGCGGGAGGGGCGGGCAAGGCGAGGAGGGGCGGGGCCGCGGCGGCGCGAGGACGCCGATCTCCGCCGGGCTTCTAGAGGCTGCAGCGCAGCCACGGGTGAGGGGGTAGCGTCCGTCGCACCCAGAACCTCCAAACCCGGGGACTTCGGGGACGGCGAGGGACGCCAGGCGCGGAACCCGGCCTTGGGGAAGAGCTGCGCGGCGCTGCCTGCTCCTTCGGTTTCCTCGCTCGGGTTAGGAAGTGGGTGGGGGCGGTGTGGCCAGCGTCGGGAGGTACTCGAACGCCCGCGTCCAGAGAGCAAGAATTCACCTGTGTTCCGCGACAGCGCGTCGCACTTGAAGGGAGCGGCAGCAGGCTCTCGCTCCTGGCACAATGGGCTGTACGCTGAGCGCCGAGGACAAGGCGGCGGTGGAGCGGAGTAAGATGATCGACCGGAACCTCCGCGAGGATGGCGAGAAGGCGGCGCGTGAGGTCAAGCTGCTGCTGCTGGGTAAGGGCGGCCGGGGCGGACGCAGGGGCCGCGGGCGGAGACCCGGGGCGCCCTGGGGGTGGCCGCTGTGCTGGGGTCGCTGCGGGCCCCTTGGCCTTCGGAACCCTGGAGGGGACGTGTCTCGCAGCGCCCCAGAATGGTTTCCGAGCGTGAGCTTGTCTGGTTGGGTGCGGAGCCGAGGTGGGTACCCATCTCCCCAGTCCTCTGCCTGCCTCCTCCTGGCCAGTAACAACTCGCCAGCGGTGCGGCTGGAGCTTCACCTCACTTGAGTGCCTCGGTGTGGACCCCGCGGGGAGCCGAGGAGCGGATCGCGAGTAACCTCTTTTCTTTGAAGTTAGTTCAGCTTTATAAAGATGAAGGGGCATTCGCGACAAGAAAATAAAAGCACCCCCCCCCCTTCCCGGAAACCCCTTGGTACGAGGTGTTTCGCGGTTGTGGTTTTCCCATGTCAAGAGTGCCACGTTTGGTGAAATCAGTGCACCTTTTGTGGGGCCTCCGTGGGATTAAAATGTGTCTTTCCTGTTAACTTCCTATGGCGGTTCTGTAAATGTTAAACGAGCACTAGGAGCACTAATTATATTTACCTGATTATGTTGCGTAAGGAAGTAGGCTACGCTGGATACTTGGTTTTTATTACTGTGGGGACATAGAAACCACCAAAGTTGAGTAACATTTGCTCCAGTAAGATACTCGAGCGGTAAAAACCGATGTGAAGGTACGAAAGGGTCAAGCCGGACTACAGGATACTCTTTTCGCTGCCATGATTTCTGATGAATGAGATTTGCCAGGTACAACGCTAAGGCTTTTATTCGTTCTTAGTATTGTTCTCTCGGTGAAACGCTGTGTGGAGGTCTTGTCCAGTTGTTTGATGGATGGTAATATAAAAAGAGTAAGCCAGGGTTTTGACTGAGGGATACATTAGGAAAATATTCACCACGTAAGATTTGTGGATGTCTGAGTTAGGATTTTCTTTTGTTTGTTTCCAGTCCACACTGTATAGGTCTTGGGGTAGGTGAAAGATTTCTCAGAGTCTTCATTTGCACTCCCAGGGATTGCTTTTATTTTTATAACAGTTATAAAAAAAAAAAATTGCACAAAACCTGTTTTCAGTAAGCTTCTGTTTCATTGGTTTAGTGACTGCAGGAAAAATGGTGTTTTTTTTTTTCTCCATTACTTGTAGGCTTAGAAGCAGTAAACTTGGCATGACTAAAAGTAATAATGATCTGAGTCATTTTGCAAGCAAACTGTGAAATAACTTTGCATTTTAAAGACCTGGGTGGCTTTCTGCACCCTCACTCCCAACATAAATACTCAGTTAATACTGTTTACCTAAGTTTTTACATTAATGAGAAATATTGTATTTTGCCAAGGTCAGTGTATTTTTTAGTGCATTGAGCATAGAAGAGAAAGACCTTAATACGGAAACATGTAGGTGCTCCTTTTATGAATTGAATGTGCTTGAGACAAAAATGGAACAAAAGAAGGGTTAAAAGTTATTTTTCTACATTTCTGCACTCCTGATAATATAATTTCAGTGTATTTTAGTTTGAGCCAGCCATCCACCATGTTTAAAGAAATTGAAAAATGAGTCCTTTGGTGGTGGTCTATGCTTTAATTAGGTGTCTGTTAGATGACTAGGATGAAGGTCCAAGGAGTTGGTTTTTGCTTATATTCAGAAAAGGTTGTATCTCAACCTTAGCATTGTTGGCATTTTGGGCAAAATAATCCTTTGATGTGTGCGCTGTCTTGTGCATTGTAGGTTGTTCAGCAGCATCTTTGGCCTTTCACCTGTTAGATGCCGATAGCAGCTCCCTCAACCCGTGACCCTCAAAAATGTCTTCAGTTGTCCCCCAATGTCTCGTGGGGGCAAAAATTAACCTCTGGCAGAGAACCATTGTTCTAGATTAACAAATATAGCCGAATGTGTAATGTAGAACCAAGAGTTGCATCTCTACAGCCAACTATAGTGAGAATTATGAGAAAGGTAGTGAGTGGTGATTTTCAGAAGAAAGTATGGAATTTTTACTTCTCCATACCAATAACATTAGAACAATTTCAAAATAATTTTAAAAGATCTTTGGGTAACAATTCCTTAAGCTGTCTTTTGTAGCTTTAGTCTTTTGTTTTCACCTACATGTCTTCTCTGTGTGGAAATTCAGTCTTATTGGCCCACTTCTCTTCCCTCCTCTCCTTATCTGCCTTACTTTACTCTCGCTCTACCCTTTTGCCTAGAGTTCCAACACCCTAATTCCTACAAACAGAATGCTGGCTTACTTATTTCGTAAATCTTAATTTTTAGGCTGTTTGAAAGCATTTTTCCCCCTAATTTGACTTTAGTAGTGAAGTGTTGACATTTGGTTCTTTCTTGGATGTTTAAAGTGTGTAAGCAGCTCAGTGAAATCATTCCCTATAAAACAGCAACTGAATCAATTAGAAATATAAAATGGTTTCTAGGTAACCTATAACCAATGTCAGCTCTATTTACATTAGGTCTTCTTCCTCTTCAATTATTTTGTTTTTCTCACCAAATGATTTATTTTTTAATTTAAGACAAAATGCCTCCAAAGTACATTGAAGACAGTGAATTAAATAGTTAATTTTATTGTATTTTTTTTCTTAAGATATCTATTATGTTTTTAGACATCTGAGTTGAGAGATTCAAGTGTGAGATGCACATTGTTAGTAAAAAAATTTTGGTACTGCGTATCTATTATAATTTTTTTTTTTTTTAATCAGAGGTATTTCATTAGCCTTATTAGGAACAAGACCTAGTGTCATCATTGACCTACAGGAAATTAGATTAGGGTTTGGGTGTTTCAAGTCTTAGGTTTAGGTTTCAGACTTTCATATTAGAATAAGATTAGTAAATAGAGAAACTTATTTTAATAAGGAATGTTTTCTTTCCATTATATATGCCTAATTGTCTCAGAGGAAAACACTTTTTATTGTTGTATCTTTGAGGATGTTACAATTTATTACTCAATTCATTAGGCCTAGCCTGTTGTTTTTGTGAGGCTATATTGTACATATGGGTACTTATTAAATATTATTTTATTATAATTTTCAAAGACATGGAAGTTAGATGTATAAATTATAATGAATTTTTTTCATAAGTCATTTAACTCTGAAGTGTTCAGTTTTTATTTTCTTTAATTCCACCTAATTATCCTTCCCTGCACTCATCCTCACACACAGAAAAAATAAAATAAAAATCCATATCCTTATCTCCTTCTTTAGCTTGGTTTAAATATTATAGGTTGAGTGAAAATTAGATGAGGGATTAGATTTCTTTTGCTAGGTGAATATTTTTCCATTGCTACCACTAATTAGCTCTTTGAAAAGCTATATCATGAATCTTTTTGGCTCCCTTTATACTTGCCCTCTGACTTCTTAGTTGAGAAATTCCGGCATTGCAGGACTTTTGCATTTTGAATTGCTTTAGCTGTTTCCTTAGAATTGGCTCAGGATCTTAGATGTCAGAAAGTCAGTTTCCTTGAATAAATGAACTTGGTATTTCAACATGGGTTACATGCTCCTTGTTCACTCACTTAGCTTGTATTAGCAATTAGCCATTACTTTGATAGAAGCCACAGGTGGTGCCACGGGTGGTATTAAAGTATGTTTTAAAAGGGTTGATTTTTCTGTATTTTCTGTCTTTCATTCTCACATTCATTGTTCAAGTTCTCTTTTGCCTCTGGCAGCCTAAATCCAGGTAGGCTTTCCTGTTGCTGCTCTTTGCTTCGAACTGTTCTTCCTACCATAGGTACTGTGTTCATTCCTTGCTTAGAAACTTTTGTTGACTTCTCCTTTGCCTGCAGAATAAAAACTTTCTTCTAGACCTGGCTTCCCTCTGTCCTTATACTGTTTTCCTCAGGGCACTCTCCCCCTCCAAATAGGCATATGGTAAAGCATATTTGCACTCTGGTTTCTGTTGTCGATTAGCCTTCTGCTCCACCTGCTTCCCCCACTAGTATGAGCACTTCAGGGACAGAATCTTTGTAAGTTATTCTGTATCCCTAACAACCCATTTACTTTGTCATGTGCATAATTAGTTCTTAATTGTGTTAATATATTGTGTAGGATTAAGATTTACCTGGAAATCTTATACTTTGCCATTTTCAGTGTCGATGGGAACAAATAACTACTCAGAGTAAACAAAAAAGGAATAGTAATAATATGTGATGACCAAAATAAGTGCATGGGATCTAAAAGCAAATTGTTTGGATTAAGAATTTTTTTCCCCATATTTAGAAGAAATTTTGACAGTCATTGTATTATTTGATAAATTAGAGAAAATGACATTGGATATTTTATTGGAAGAGTGTGCTTTGTTGCAGTTGTAGTGTTATTCCTTTTTTGGGGGATGCATTTCATTTTCTAATCTTTATTTTTGACCTCTTTTAAACATAAATAAAGATCATGCGTCTTATTAAATTTATGAATGGTAGGAAATATGCCTATCTTATAGGATTTAGTAGGAGATATTATTTAATCCTGAAAAAGATTGTTATAATATTTTAAAACAAATTTATTATTCAACCACGATCTTAATTTTTATTTTGTTATACATCTCTCTGTTTTGGAAAATTCAAGATACCACATATTCACATGGGAGGACCTGAATGTATTTGTCATATTTCTAGGTCACATATTTCTTGGTAACATGTTCTAGAATGCAGTTACCTACTGTGTGCCTTCCCAGAGTGTGACATTGGTGAAGCTCAGATCCCAGGTGGCATTTGAGCCTTATGAAGTAAGGTCAGTTGCACCCAATCTTATAGTGTTTAGGCTGCTTTCAGTCATAACTTGTTAAATACTAGTTAAAAACCTTAACAGAAATAGGGCAAAAATAATTTTAAAATGAATGTTTGTTACTATAAACCTAGTGGCTTAAAACAGTGCCAAATTTATTTGTTTATTTTACATTTCTGGGGGTCAGAAGTCCAAAATGGGTTTCACAGGGCTAAAATCAAGATGTCAGTAGGGCTTATTTTCTTCTGGAAGTCCTAAAGGAGAATCTACTCCTTTGACTTTACAATTTCTGTTTAGAGGCCACCAGCTTTCATGTGCTCATGACACCTTTCTCCATCTTCAAAGCCAACAATGGCTGATGGACTCTCATGTAGCATCACTCTCCTACCTCCCTTTCACTTACAAGGACCCTGTGATTGCATCGGGTCCACCCAAATAATTCAGGATAATAGTCTCATCTCAAGACCCTTAACTCTAATCACATCTGCAAAGTTCCTTTTTGCCATGTAGCGTAACATGTTCAAGTTTCCAGCATCTTTGTGGGCCATTATTCTGCCTACTGCAGTCTGTCCTCTGGTTCTCCAGAATTCATGTTCATTCCCACATGCAAAATGCATTTACCCTGTCTCAGCATCTCCAAAAATCTTAACACATTACAGCATCAAGTCAGAGTCCAAAATCTCATCTAGATCTCATGATCTTACTCAGGTATGGGTGATATTCTGGGTATAAGCCATACCTGAGACAAAATTCTTCTTTTATCTGTGACACTGTGAGACTAGAAAACACGTTATCTGCTCCTAGGCTATAGTGGTGGGAGAGGCAGAGTATCAGTTACAGACATTTCCTTTCAAAAACAGTGCAAGTAAAAAGAAAAAAGGAGTCGTTAGTCCCATGTACTTTACAAACGACATTAGGTTTTAAGGCCTAGGAATAATCATCTGTGACTCTCTGCTCCACTTTCTGGGTGCTGGACTCCGTCCTGGGAGTCATCCTTTCTTTCTAATGAAAGGTAGCACATGTTTGGAGCTGAGTCATTTTATCAGCCTGTTTCTTGCCTACAAAATTATGGTGATTTGACACCATTCTTTCATTTTGTGCTTTCTTAATTTATCTTTTTCCTCTCCCTTTTTTGCTATAACCATAAAAAAAAAAAAACAAAAAACAAAAAAACAGGTCATACTTTCTACAGTTTTCTTGGAAATCTCATTTGAACATCCAAATTCATAGTTTAGAAGTTCTGCTCCACATTTGACTGCAGGAGATAATTCACTTAAGCTTTCTGCCACTGTGCAAGGATCCTTTCCTCTTTTTTCTAATCACATGTTCCTCTTTTTCATTCAGGTCCTCTCCAGGAGCACATTTAAAGTTCATATTTCTATCCATAGCCTGTTCTTGACAGCTTAGGTATTTTCTAAGATCATATATGTTTTCCCTACCCAGTTTTTCAGTTCCTTCTGAGCCCTCACTGGGGCTCTCTTTCAAAAAGTGTGTTAAGGCACCCTAGGTTCTTTCCATCATGTTCCTCAGAATTTTTTCAGCCTCTGCCCGTCGCCTAATTCCAAAGCCATTTTCACATTTTTTTGTTTGTTGCAGCAGCATCTCACTTATAAATATTCTTATTAATATCTCATGTATAACTTTAGAGACTGCATAATGACTGTAATTTTATGTTCTTCAATCTTTTGTAAATTATATGACTTGTGGTAACAGCAAAATTACCAGTTTCTGGTGCTTCATATTGAACCTATGATGTTTCACTTGAGACGTAGGTGAAAGAATAAGACTTTTTTTTTTGTCTTCAATGAAGTTTTTCCTGACCATCCAGTCTAAATTAGTCTTCCTTCCTCTCCCTTCATAATTACACCATTTTGAAATCATTTTGTGCATTTACATTTTTATTGTCTGTTGCATCTATGGGGTTGGCTCCATCAGAGCATGAATCTGTCCGACTTTTTTTAATTACATACTGGGGTGGTACATAGTAGTCCTTCATAAATATTGATTAAATGAATGACTAGGTCAGTGGTTGAACGTTAATTTTGACTAGTAGTCCTTTAAAAGGAAAAAGTTTCCCATGTGCCTTGGGTAATTTTAGTGAATTTTGGCCAAGTGTATACCCATTTCTCTCTCTTATATCTTGCTGGTTAGAATAACTGAAACCTACATTATTTGTAACACAGTTCTAAATAAATGAAATTAATTTGGGGACCAAATTCTTATTGCATAATCAGAAAAATATTGTGACTCTTGGTGAATTAAATGGTAGGATGAAATGTGATTTTTATATTTGAATATTCTGAACACTTTGTTTTCAACAGGATTGTTGCATTGCTACTTCAAATGTTATTTGACTGCTTTCTTAAAAGAGATACAATAATGCAGTGGGCATTAAATATATGCTCACAATCTTATCTGTTATACAGGATGATGTGATGGTAAGTAACTTTGGCTTTTGGGAGTCAGCAGCATGCTCGGAAGCTCACCACTGTCTGTTCTTTATGTCTTGCTTGTTCTTATGTAGTGAGAATTATCATTGGTGACATTTACAAAGGTCATTCTATATTCTCGGTGTTAAGTTATGCCTTATCTTGGTGTCAAATAATGCCTTAGATTTACCAAATCCTTAAGAGAATTTACAATCTACTTATAATCTACAGTCTACTTACACTCTACTATAAAACATGCACAAAAATAATTCCTCATAATAGTAAATAGGGAAGAAATGGTATCATAATAGATACTTGGGGTCTTAATTGTTGATCTCGTAGAATGAGGGTGGCAGTAGCATGCTTCTCAGAAATCACTGTGGTTATAAATCTGCCCATTTCCTTCATGTTATTTCTGAGCTGACTTTTGATACTTATTGGCTGTAAACTCTGTATCGTATAGTAACTTACAATTTAGAAGAGACTTTGTTGTCTCTGAATTTAGCTTTCTTACGTTCTCTACATATAAGGAATTTTATCCCTCCCAAATTTATTTAGCTCTGTAGGAAAACCCTCTAGTTAGGGAAAAGCGGTTGATCCAGAACTCTGGCAGTAAAATGTTTTCTTCGAGACCTTGGGCAAGTTATCTCATTTCTTTAAGCTTCAGTTTTCTTTTCTATAAATGTCAGATAACAAATGTACCTACCTCATAGGACTAGGAGACAAAGTAAACTAATGCATCTAAAGTACTTGGAAACAGGACGTAGCACATAAGTTCTTAATAAATATAAGCTGTTATTGTAAACACAGCTTATAATAAATATTATAATAAATATTATAAAGGTTAGAGACTCTTTGGGATGAGTCTTCTCTCTTTGCCTCCTTGCAGGTTCATCATTTATGGCCATAGACATTAAACCCTTTTGTCGGTTCTTCTTAGCAAATGCTGAGTGTATACATAGCAAAGGCTTCAAGAAATATATATTACTAGTTTCTGATCCCATCATAGCTTCCTCAAGGGACTCGGATTTCTGTTAACAGTCTCCCAACTGAGAATAGACCAGGTAAATAC
Organism: Pteropus medius; assembly: GCF_902729225.1. Taxonomy (NCBI): domain Eukaryota; kingdom Metazoa; phylum Chordata; class Mammalia; order Chiroptera; family Pteropodidae; genus Pteropus; species Pteropus medius. Next base: position 7,575,758 of record NW_024352787.1, on the reverse strand, counting down.
CTGTGCTATGTTAGGAATTCTATAGAGAGTGAATTGTAAGTAACTGCAAAGCTTTATAGACGATTTAAAAGTAATTTTCTGTTTTATTACCCATTTTTAGAATAAATGCAGTAATTTTTGCAAACATTTATCTTTCTTGAAAATAAAACAAAGCTATTAGTGTAAATTATTAAACATTATTTGAATTGATTGAAATGAATGTGCCATTTCTCGGGGAATTTATGATTACTTTCTACAAATTTTAAAAACCTTTTTGAAATTCCCTGTACTCATGTAGTCAAAGAGATTCCTAATAAAACTCCAGAATTTCCATGAATTTACTTTTAAATTCATCTCTTGAAAAGTGGTAGTAATGTTGATATGGAAAAAACAGAGCACAGAATCTGTGATAGTATTTATGACTTAATTTATGACTTAATTTTTCAGAGGAGTCCCTTAAGACTTAGCCTTAAATGACCTGGGATTTCTTCTGTTTACCTTGCCTTTCTAGGGAACAGTCCAGAATTATTTTCTAATAATTATCTAATCTATATTATGTTTTTTCTTCCTTGGACATACACCTTTTATTTGACAGCCTTTCTCAATATTTAAGAGGCATGGGACCTATAAGTAAACAGCACTTAAGATCAGTATAATATGAATTAGAAGAAAAACTGCCTTCTTATCAGAAGTTCTGAAGGTAATCTAATTTCAAAAATTACATTTATTTCTATACAATTTAAAATTGATCCACTGAGTTTATTCAAACTGAGCACGTCACTATTATCAGCAACCAGATCAGGAAATGTATGCAAGATATGTGTTGCAATTGTAAAAAGTCGTGATGCTGGTCAGTAAAGTTACCAGAACTGATGGATGGTGCTCCCCTAATTCAAGGCCAGCTCTCTGCTCTTGCTCCCTCCCTCATTCATTCTCTCCTTCCTCCAGACCCTTTCCATCTACCTGGATTCTCTGTGCCATCTTCACACTTCTTTAAAGACTCCTGTGTCCTGGTCCATAAACATTCTGAAGTCATGCCCAGCATTAAAATTAATAAAATCCTAACAAAACTATTCATACCCTCCTTAAATTATTTTAATCTCTCATTTTTTTCAGCTAAACTTTTAAAAATACTAGTTTGCATTCCCATTTTTACTTTTTCACTTTCTATTCACTCTTTAAATTGTTTTTTATTTTAAAATTTTGAACTTTTTCAATGATATAGAAATATTGAGAAATAGACACTCATGTAACCCACACCAATATATATTTTTTTAGAGATAATATCTTGCGGCTATTCTCTCTTCTGGAGTTTCTTTTATAATTAGGTTGGGCTTCTCATTTTAACATGTATTTAAAAAATCTCTCTCCAGTTTTTTTATCTCCTTATCTTTTTGTGCTACTTATATATCTTCTAGTTCACTTTCTTTATTCAGTAATAACCTAATCTGCCTTTTAATAGATTAATTTTTTAATTTTAATGGTGATGTTTTTATTTCTAGAAAATATTTCTAATTTTTTTAAAAAGTTTATTATATTTTCTAGCTTTTACAAGAAGTCACTTTTATTATACCATATTTAATAGTTTTTGAAAATTTATTATTTGAAGTTCTTGGGATTCAGCTACTTCTAGTGTCTTGACTGTAGCATTGTAGGTAGACTTGTCTTTTACAATTTTTTATCGTGAGCATATATTAACCAGTACATTGTCTGTGTGAATCCTGTCCACCCTAGGTTGGCTGCAGTTTTCCTTTCAGTCTTGAGGGTTGAGGGTAGAAGGCAGGTTTATTTCTAATTTACTTCAACACAATATTCCAAAACTAAAGGCATCATCTCTCATTCAACCACTTTCTCTTACTTCATGTTTTCTCTTTCTTAGTTGGTGGCACCACCCCACCCATCCTTGACTTATTTGCCTTCACACCTAATTAGTCAAATCTTCATTGACTTTATTTTCTAAGTATTTTACTTATTTTCCTGCCTCACTTTTTATCATCCAGCAACACTGAACTTATGATTTTTCTTTGTTTCTGTGCAGTTTTTGCCTCCCTCTACCCTTTGTTCATATGGTCTCTGCTTAGGATGAGAAGTGAGTGAGAGGGG